>NW_027273859.1:11827500-12220000 GCF_046630095.1 Trachinotus anak | reverse complement strand
AGTGTAATTAATGGGTCGCCACAGATAAGAGGGCTCTGGCCCTATCTGGGAATGTGCTAATGGAGTTGACACACACTCAACAAGATCAGTGGACAACCCCTCTTTATGTGTGTGTGTACATGTCTGTGAGTGTGTGCATGTGCATGCATGGGCGTGAGTGTCTTTTAAGGACACAGTGGATAAATAGTGGGAGAAGACTGCTGAGGTGACAGGTTAACATGGTTTCCTCCATGACGAACGTCTGCCATCCCTGCAATCAGAGAAAACCCAGAAGGAAACACACACACACACACACACACACACACACACACACACACACACACACACACACACACACACACACACACACACACACACACACACACACACACACAAATATGAGGTTTTTCCCAATAAACACAACCATAACACACAACCATATCTATGTGAGTCAGCCTCCTTAACTCACGTAGACATCCCACCTCACATCAAAACATGAACGATGTTATTACACTTGGTGAGCCGGCACGCCTTCAGTCGCAGGGATGTGGTTGTTTACAGAGAAATGGAGGGGGAGGAAGCCGCCAGGTCAAGAGAGGGTCAGACCTGAAGTGTTCTAAGAGAAGCAAACTGACACAAACCTCTCCTCAAACTTCCTGCCTGCGTGTGTCCCTGCGTCAGGGGAACCCGGCTGGAGCCAAGGGGCTTGTGCATGTGGCTATGTGTGTATGCACTGTGTTGGTTACATGTCTTGGGTTTGGAGCCTGGCCGGGGAGGTCGGGGGAGGGTTTGCAGGCGCCCACGTGCGCTGGGACAGTGAGATGGCCTGTGATGGACAAGGCAAGACAAGGAGGATTTCCCCTGTTTGTCTGAGAGAGAGGAGCTGCCGCGTCACATACACAGACGGAGAACTCTGTCTCCGGGATGGATTTCTTGTGTGAGTGTGTGTGGCATGAGGTGAGTTGGTCAGGCATCTTGTTCGTTTTGTGTGTAGGTGTGTGTGTGTGTGTGTGTGTGTGTATGTGTGTGTTTGTGCCTCTCTCAGGGTCATAGACCCCGGGGCCATCTACTTCAGTCTGGTTTAGTCAGACAAGCCAAGGCCACATTAACACACTGCATGACTTAATAATATAAAGACCCTTGGCTTGGTGCAGCAAATACAAGGCTCAGACGGGTGAATAATCCAAAAAACCAAACACACATCTTACATCTTTATGGAAATGATCTATTTAATGCCATTAGAGTCACCTTGACAAGTCAATAAATATCAAATGAAGTAAGTGTAACAGTCCTTAAACACAAGGGCATGACCTCGACAATAGCAAGCTGTGCACGGAGCTCTAGGTGAATCTTAAATCTTGCATTGTGTTGTTAAATGTGTCCACAGCAGCCTGAAAAAGTATGTGGTTTGTTTCTGCGTGAATGTGTGATGTAGCATTTGGGGGTTAAATGGAGAGGGACAAGACTCTGATCTGTCAGGACAAGGGAAGAACAGCTTCAAAGACTCAGCAGCAACCCTTCTCTCTCTCTCTCTCTCTCTCTCTCTCTCTCTCTCTCACACACACACACACACACACACACACACACAAACACACACTGACGGACAGTCCATTGCTCCCAGCATATCTTTACTTTGTCCTTGGACTGTCTGAATACCACTGGAGGCGAGCATGATTTGAGAGAGCAAGTGGGAACAAGAGAGAAGAAGACAGAGAGAAGGGAAGAAAGAGGAAAATGATAGAGGGAAGGAGAGGGAGAGAAAAGAGGCGCCCCTCAATGACATCTAAAGAGATAACTCACTCTCCAGAGCTTCTTTTCTCTTGCTATCACTTTCCAGGCGGCGATTCTTCCACATAAGGCCTAAAGTGTGGGAGTGTGTGTATGTGTGTTAAGTTTGCGTGTGTGTGAATGAGTGACAGTTGTATATGTGGGAATACAGTGTACGTGAAGGTGAAAAAGGCAAAAGATTTTTGAATCTCAATGAGATGATCTAAAGAGCTATCAAGCACAACGATGTGCATACTGAAGACAGCACATTGTGTATGTTCACCGGGAAAAAACAAATGCTCTTTGTGGACAGACATAATGGTGTTTGCCAGAGATTATCTACAAAACTATAATTAAGAAAACAGAGATGTTTGAAAACTGGTTTGCATGTTTGTTTGTGTGTAACAACAGTGTAAAGCTGAAAGTTGATAATATGAAGGAACTGTGTGCTGTATATAGTGCATACTCATGTCAGAATCATATCGCTGGGAATCTGCACTCAAGTGACTGCTTAAGAAATGATGTACAGAACACAATACAAACAACAGCTGGCTTTTCTCTTGATTGAAAGTTAACTTCGGGAAAACAAAGCATCGGGCCACCGGTGGGTCACAACATTGTTGAAAACACCCAAACAAAACAGCAGGAAAACACAAAGTGGTGCGATGCTGCCAGTGTTGTCGAAAACGCTTCCCTTTGTAGGCACAGACAACTGTGGGGAAGAGTTAACCTTTTGATAAGCTGCTTCGAGCCCCAGCTGTATGCATTTTTCATCGAAATGTGTGAGTCAGAAAGAGAATAATTATCTCCTCTCGCTCTGTGGAGAGGCGAGGGGTTGCAGCCCCCAGTCTGGTCTTCATAAATGAACTAAGTCCTGAAACGAAGCAATGACGATGAGCACAGAGAGAAAGTGAGCTACTCTAATTCATTGCCCAAAAATAAAGGAAATGTCCACAGTAAAACTTTCCACTCACATACACAGGAATTGCTAGATGCATTAAGATGTTCCATTCACTTATAATGGACCAGAATCTTCACCTTAATATTATTTTCATTCTGATAAGAAACCTAACTGATAAACCTGGAAGCCTTAATTCAGACCAGAGAGAGCACTGCTTCAAACAATGCAGCCTCCTCATCTCGGGGGCTCCAGCAAAAATGCACCATGTTGGTCAATCAAATATGTGCATTTGCCCATTCCAGGTAGCTAGTGTTGTAAACCACAAGTTCTACCATTTACTTTTTTTAAAGATAGCAGTGCACACTATTGCTTCTGTGATAAATTTCAAGAGTTGAAAAATTAATCCTGAAAGGACCATAAACCACTGTGTATTCTCTCTGAGACCAGTACACCCTCAGGCTGGTCTGGTTTGTATTTCATCTGCATCCCTGCACCTGTAGCAACCACCTAGACCAATGGAGCTGTTGTATTTCTTTGACACAGTGTTATTGTTGGGTTGAACATGTCCCAACAGTCCTTGCTCTGGAAGACTTTCCTAATCAGTACAAGAACAAACATGTATGCACAAACACACACAGAGACACATAAGTTGAGCCTGCCAAACAGGGCAAGGTCACTGATCCCTGCTTCACAGTGGCCACCATCACCTCTAGAGGAGACAATCTACACCCACACTGGCACAGACACACATATACACAGAGAAAAAAAACCAAAAAAAAAAACCAAAAAAAAAAAAAAAAAACAAAGGCAAAAATAAATAAATAAAAAAAACAGAGCACCCACCCCAACTGAGCTTAAGACCTTTATCTGACAGCATCAGCTAACACCAGATACACACACAGTCCTGCCCTGACCTTGCAGCACTTCAAGATTAATCAAAATTGTAGCTAGGATCAGAGGTGTGGGTACAACGGGCAGAGAGTCATTCATTTTGTGCATGTGTGTGTATTTTTCTGTATGTGTGTGTACGTACGTGTGGTGGGGTGGACAAGACGGACTCAGAGATTGAGGGAGGGGAGGTCAGGGGAGGCACTCACCCTCTCAATCCTCCACTATTGACTTGTGAGCAGAGAGACCATGCCGAGCGGTCAACGGCAAATAGAATAAACTGATCAATAACCTCGCACTTGTCAGGAGGGACAATGGCACCTTTAAAAAAAACACAGCAGCCCATCTTGAACTATGCAGGAGGGGAACATTGATCAAATCATGTAGAGCTCTGGCAGCCTGCTCACCCAGGTTTGTCCTGCATCCATAACGTGTGGAGTGCTACTTCTCAATAACAGTGTGGCTGAGGGCTCGGAGAGAGGGGCGGGGAGAGGAGCTCTCATGGCATTTCAACAATGGGAAGCCATAACCAAGTAGCAAATAAAAACATTTAAAAGAAATGACTGAAACGTGTGGCGATAACAGCTTATCCTCAACAGCAAACAATGAAAGAATGGGATTGAGTTTGTGTGTGAGAGGTGGATGCTTGTAAAGGCAGGTGTTGGAGAAAAAGGAAAGAGGGAGGCATGAGGTAAAAAAGTCAGCAGGAATGAGAGAGTGAGAGAAAGGGGAAGGAAACTGTGAGTGAGAGCGGCAGAAACAGAAGTGCAGGAAGGAAGAAAGGAGAGGAGAAAAACTACCCTCTGTCATAATTTAAACGAGCTGTAGTCTCCCAATGCTCTGTTTACAATGTATAATTTATGCCTCCCAGTTCAAACACAGCTTTATCTGCACTCAGCTGCTAAGTGATATGATTTCACTTTTTATAGCAGCCTCCCCACCCGTCCAATCCACCGCCACCCCCAGTCCCTCTGTAATGCAGGCTGGTGTGATTCTGCACGCCTCATGCACTGACTTTCAACTGTACAGCCCCCCGAGGGCTAAAGTAGCATATTAAACCCCTCCCTAACCCCATCCTCTTTCCCCCCTTAAGCAAAACCGCAGTCCTAGACACACATTTTAGCACATGCGTTCTTGCGTGCATGTGCGCACACCCACGTACACCCTATATGCTGCAAAAGGAGGGGGCTGCCTCATATTTTACAGCAGTTAAAGTTTCTTTTTGTATTTATAGCTGTGTTGGTGAGCGGTAATGTCCCATTTCACAGCAGCACACTCTGACCTCTGATCAGAGCCGCTCTCATGACCCCACAGCTCTCACTGAGTTGCACTAATATGCCACTTGTAATGGCACTTTTCATGTGTCCCCTCCACATGATGTGTGTACACACACACACACACACACACACACACACACACACACACACACACACACAGATATATAGATATTGTATTGAATACTGGGGGGACAATCTGGGTAATGTCTGATGTCCTAATACACAAAGTGGTTGTCAAGGTATACACCCTATATTAAACACTTAATGGTTCACCAGAGGGATCAGTGCAGTGATAATACCCAGGGTCAAGAATTCAACCACTTAAGGCATAAAGTGTAATGTGATGTAGATGGAAATCACAAGTGTACGATGAGCATTCATTAATATGCATTTTTAGAAGTCATTAACAGAATTAATAATCTTTGCAAGTCATACCAAGGTATTTTGGGATGTGAGAAAATTTTAACTGTTCTACAAACGTAGCTTTGTGTTGATAATGTGGATCACGATTTCAAACAAAATTAATTCATGTGTGATGATTTTGTGCCTCGTGTACTATCAGAAGGAAACCTTCTCACTTTATCACCTTATGAACTCTGGCATTTTCTCATCACACCATTATGTTACAGATCAATTTATCTGACTTCTGCAAAGTATTAACCCTGCGCTTTTCTTTTTTTCTCCTCTACTTTCCCACCATTTCATCTCTTCATCATGCCACTCCCTTTTCCCTTCCTCCAGCATCCCTCATTTTACTTATTCTCTGCCATCTCCTCCCCTCTTCCTTCTCAGCTATCTGCCTACATAGTGTTTGCGCTAGCAGAAAATTCCCACTTCATCTCTGGGGAGAACTGCGTTTTTCTCTGCTCCGCTCGTTTCTCGTTCTTCACTTGTATGTTTTCCATGCTGGCAAAGCTTCCTCTTCCTGTATGCAGCAGGGAGTGTGCTCCGTCTGCGGCTGTCCCATAAGGGACCTTACAGTGTGATGTTACAATCCCCTCATCCAGCGGGATCCTCTCTCTGTCTTCCTCTCTCTCTGGCTGCTCTTTTCTCTCTTTCTCTACAAGATATTCATGTCCTCCTTTTTTCTCTGTCTCTGACTACTTTATCCTCTTCTACCTCACTTACTTTTTAATTTGTTTATCTGACTCTTAGCCCTCTGACACTTCCCACCTTACATGGCCTCTCTCTCTCTCTACCCCCACCGACACAGACACACTTAAAATTACGCCTTTTTCCTGTTTACTTTTCTGTTTTCCTGTATTCTTTTCTGGCATTGATGGATTGAGTCTCTCAAAAAAATGCAAATCCTGCACGTTTATAATAAAACCCCCCCCCCCCCCCCCCAAAAAAAAAAAAACAAACAAAAAGCAGACAAAACAAAAAAAGCAGAAATTCATCTCATAATTAACTGAGGTCTACAATGGAAATCAGTTCAAAATTTTATCGTCCACCTTAAAGTTGCCATGAGACATCTTTGAATATGACTCTCTGGGGTTCCTTTGCTTTTAATCAAACAGTGCATGAAGCCTGAAGCCCAGTGAAGTCTGGAGCTCTAAGACTCCCAAGCCTTTAGCATACAGCCCCAAAGCCTTAGACTTCAGTCTTCAGGGAGGTGGCTGTTTTGTGTTTGTGTTGCGGTCCAACTGTGACTTGCTAGCCAACAGACCAGGGACCCCCGCCATATGGTTTGGGGCTGTCCTGCTCTGGTGTTCCTGTAGGGGCCAACTATGATGGGCCACCCCACAGATCCTGAACTGGGCACCACGCACTGTGACACACACAGTAGTAAATAAGAATAATCCCAACACACATTCAAGCAACAAGACATGCACTGCAGATGTGCATATGTGCTCATTCATAAAAAATCTTTCACAAAATGGACAGATAGCACAGTTTAAATAAACTCACTGCCATATCCTTAACAAAGCCAACCATACTGCCAAAGGACCGCCAACAGGAACTCAGTCAAGTATGCAACTCTGTAGTGTATTACAGATCATAGAAAATATCTGAGAGGTGTATAAGCATAACTTCTTAAACTCCAGGTGAGCACAAACTCCCTTTGGGATTCTCATAATGTTAATACCATGCACATGTTTATTCTGGGACGTTGGATGTTTTTAATATATTTTTTGTTTCTACTTGATAATAATGGAAAGACAAGAAAAATGGGTAAAAGAAATCGGATTAACATGAAATACAGTTTAACAATAAATTTAAATCCACTACACTGTTTGTTTATAATTTGGAGAAACAGAGAAATAGCAGCGTCTTCATATCATCATTAAATGTGGTGTGTTTTAAGCCTCTTATTACCAATATCTGTCCTGTAAACGAGCATGTGTCCATGAAGAAATCTGAAAAGTGAAAACTGGAGATGGGAACACAGCTTGGCTAAGCCACTCATGTAATGATGCCTACACATACATATACAGGAAAATACTGCATGTACTCCTGGGACTTCTAAAGATATAAACAGAGTTGAAAAGGTTGAGGGAGATTTTCAGTTTAGAATGCAGAGCAATGCTTTGACTAGAAAAGATGAGGTGCTGTGTGGGTGAGATTCCCTTGACCTGCCATCTATGGACAAGGTCTCCAGTTAATTAAGTTTCTTGTACATCCAACTGCATGGCTATTATGTTTGCAGTTCTCTTTGGAGATTAACATGGAGGCCTCTAAATCCACCTCACAATTTCATTTCATTCAACAGGATTTCTTTTCTCTTTTCTAAAGGTTCATATCAGCAATGTGATATGGGGGCGGGGGGGCGGTATGTGTGTTTGTGTGTGCATGGATCTCTGTTCTTTTCAGCATGCATTTTGTGTCTTGTCTGTGCTGAAGCGATAGATAAAGAGAGAGAAGGAGAGAGAGCGAGTTCTTTTCAGTGTGCATTCTGGCATGTCTGTGAGAAAGAGAGGTGTTCAACTGAAACACAGAGAATGGGATTCGGGTTAAAGCTAATTCACCTCTCTAAATATTGCTCTTGGCTGAGGTAGACACATTTGTCCATGGTGTTCTCATTTGGACAGAAATGAGCAGAGACACAAAAATGTCAGACCTGATGCCAGACATGAGATCTGAGAGCAATCACAAGGTGAAGAGCAAGCTGACTGTCTTTGACAAGTCTAGGTAACACTATCCTTCAGTGTAAATGATGAGTACAGAGGGCATACAGTATGTTGACTGCACACATTTTTGCCAGGTATGTGCAGACAAACATACATTCAAACACACACACACAGACATGTGCACACACACATGCACACACTTGTCTAATGAGCGATTGGTACAGGATGTTTGTTTGGGTGGAACTTGAACCTGTCTGTGCCCCAGGGCCATAGCCAAGCAGGTGTTGGTGCACACACACGCACACACACACGCACGCACACACACACACACACACACACACACACACACACACACACACACACACACACACACACACACACACACACACACACAGACACAGACACACACACACACACACACACACACACACACACACACACACACACACACACACACTCGAGTAAGAACACCTGGACACCTGGGCTGGGCTGCACAGCACTGTCAGACTCACAGGAGCTGTCACACACTCCAGGATGAAAGTGACCCTAGAGCTGAGGGGGGCACACCTGTGCCATGGGAGGCCCCCCTGTCTGTCGAGGACCCTCTCATAAAAACACTCTGTCACGGTGACAAAGTTGTAGGCGTTTAATTGGCACTCAAACTCGCTCACTGCTAATAAGGGTACTAATAACATCTCTCAGAGCCATCCAAACAAAGGGACAAAGGAGGCTGAAAAGACAAAGAGGGTTATAGTGATACGGAGAAAGTAAATTTAGCATCATGTTCTAAATGAAGATCGCTGCAAATTTTAGATTTGTTATGTACAAAGTAGCTGTCCTGTTACCTAAGTAGTTCCAGGCTGGTGGCCACAGCTTTGGTAATACTGTCTAAGTCTGTGTGTCTTCGCAGGGCGGTACAGTGAGCAGCTTTGCGCTTTACGCTGCTATGAGCAATCATCAAAGCCAGTCACACGTATGCATGAGAGCTGAGGTTCCGGGGCTCCTTGCTCGGTTGCCTGGCTCGGGGTTGAGTGTGTGTGTGTGTGTTTCAAGGGATCAGGGCATTGTTTGATCATTGCCCAGTATTGTTCAGTTCAGTCATTAAAGGGCACTTTCACCTGTGTGTTAAATTGACAATGATGAGAGAGCAGAGAACGATGGAGAGAGACAGAGGGACACCCTCAGATACACTCGCAGAGTCACAGAGACCTAGTGAGACAGTGATATGCTGAGGGAGATGACACACAGTCACATCAGGAGACAAAAACAATGCAACAGCATAATACTGAGGCTACAATCCCAGGCTGGGCAGTTCATATAGATGTGGAGGGGGTAATGGGACAAGGGAGGGCAGTGGGCTTGTGGGTCCTGTCCTGCCCTCGACCTGTGAATGCTGGCACACCCTGTCCTGCTGCTGGCTAAATAAAGAGCCCCAGGGTGGGCCGGGCTGGGCGGCAGGAGAAACAGACACAGAGTCGGCATTACCCAGCTAATCTCATTAGGGAAGCAGCCCTGCCAAGCTGCCAGGGGTCAGCCAGAGTGCCACGTCACTCACCGCACCTTTGGCACTCCCTGTGACCCCAAGGCAGGTTTGGACTCACGGCTAGCCGGGGTAAGAGACGATGAAGGCTGGGGTTGGTGGTAAAGGTGGGCAGCAGGCGGTAAAGCCAAGAAGCACGGGTAAACCAGATCAACAGAGTTTAGAGTCAGCGTAGCTTAGAGACTGGGGAGCGCCTGAATGCAATGCTTTCAGATAGAGGTAGCGAAGGGGAGGGAAACCAGAAAGTGGTTAAAAGACAAACAAGAATGAGACGAATACAGTGAAATGCAGATATAAAGCAAATGAGAGAGAGGCAGAGGGAGAAAGAGATAAAGACGGAGTCAGCACAACGGAGGGAAATAGAAATGGTGAAAGAGGCAGAGAGGATGGATAAGCAGCTTCCTCCTCTGCAGCTTGGTTTAATGTATTTACAGCGGATTGCATCAGGGTGCTGTAGTTAAAAGGGCCATCGCTATCCAACAGGGTCATCTCTAGTGTGATGTGCCTTTCATAAAGGGGATGTGTGTCACTGAGATCACACACACACACAGCCACGCAGAGGATAAATTCGTGTACCCACAGAGACACAAATACACAAGCATACACAAGTGTGGGCATACATGCACACACGGTCAAATCTCAAAGAAAAATATGAGAAGCCAAGAGAGTGCCATAAACCCTTGCAAGTTCTTTCCCATGGCGAATACCCCCTCCTACCTTCCTATCTCTCTTTCTCTCCTTCCCTCCCTCTGTGAGCGCAGTTGAGAGCTGATATGATGGCACTTTTAGCTCTAGCTCCCTGTGCTGGGTTGACATTCAGCGACACGGCAAAGGTAGGAGTTTACAGCCATGGAGCACCTCTGTCCTGTCAACACCTTGGCTCCGTGCTGCTCCCAGACAGGGTCAGACACATTGGCTTACGTTACAAACATCACCAGCACTACCCACTGTGGACACAGTGCCATGGCCCTCATCCCTGTCCCAGCATAACTAACTACATTTAAAACGTTTCTGAGTCTATCTTTGGCTTTCAGTGCTCTCTGATCTCAAAATGTGTGAACTGTTGTACATGCATAGACGAAGCCCCATACATGCTACATGCCCATTATGCTGAACATGGTAACTTCCAGTCTTCCAGTCTGAATATCTACTTTAAGCGGCTAAATTTACTTTCTCTTCAAGATTTGCATTACCTCACATTAAGTCCCATGTTCTAGCTTTAACTTCAACTGGTAGATGAACAAATATTTGCTCAGTCCCATACAAGGAACAGCATCTTTCTCCTCTCATGACCCCTAAATGTCAGCAGAGAATAAGCAGGATGAGGGCTATGGAGGCCAAAATAGCAGTGACCAGTGGCACACACACTGCTGTGGACTGAGCTCAGCTCTTTAAAACCTCAATCTCATTATTGTAACTCCTGGTACTCCTGGTGAGAGGGATAGAAAGAAAGGGAGAGTGAAAGTAAGCCGAGGGCAACATGGAAAATAGAGGTTGTCAAGGCTAAAGCTGCTGGTTTGTGTCTATGATGGCTAAAACAGAGACATACAGTCTTTTGGCTGGAACTTCCATCATTAGCCAATAGCCAGTGCCAGTTGACATACTTAGTGGTTTTAAAAACAAAGTGAGAAGAGAGAAATTAGCCCAATCGCCTTTTATACTCAGGGGACACATTTTCATAGCTGTGTTAGTTAGCTCAGCTTTGTAAAATTCATGATGGCTGACTGACGGGCTGGGTGACTACTATGATAGTTTTTTGATTGATAGCATGCAGCGGTGTGTCTCCCTGGCTAGCTAGCTGACTAGCTGGCTGGCTGCCTATTTGGGTGGCTGGTTGGTGTGTTGGCTGCTGTCTGGATAATAGCAGAGAGTTTATGTTATTGTTGAGCTCTACTCGACACCCTGAGTGTGTTTAGACGTGCCCTGTAAACTGTGCATAAGAGCATCCACTGCATATCGAGGCCATCCTCCAAAAGCCTCCTAAAATAGGCAGAGATGGAGTCTGGGTAAAGGGGGAGCCAGCTAACTAGAGAGTGAAGGGCGCTGAAGGAAAGGTTGAGAGTTCACAGCTGAGTTCAGGCGGGCCCTGCACTGCTTTGGGCCCCCGGCCAAGGCTGAGATAGGGATAAGCTCCTGATGGTTCCACTGTGAAATGGGATCAGAGGAGGGACAGAGGGAGGGATGGAGGGATGGAGGGAGAGCTTAGGGGGGGTAACTGTATGAATAGGCCAGAGTTGGTGTTGAGATTTGAAATTGTTTAACAAGCTCGTGTTGGAATACGCTGCCAGGAGCAGAGCTGACTGTATTGCAGTTGTACAGGGAGGGAACATGTTCGGTGGAATTTCTCTTTACTCCAAAGTATAAAGATTGTTGGAATAGTGAGAATTGATTAGACTCCTCAAGAACCAGGTGACCTATGCCAGAGGAAATTATCTCCAGAGCATCAAAGAAAGAAATAAAAATGAATCCACTTTGAAAAACCACATGATGTGACTCTCTTTTTTCTTGAATAGAGGATAAAAAAAGGAAAGGTTGCACAGTTGTACGTTGAAAGACTGGGCAGCTGAGGCAAACACCGTAACTAAAAGTTTAGGTGCATTACGTGGACGTGCCTGAGGGCCTACTCCATGGCAGGTGCCAGAGTTTCCGAACTAAAAGCTGATCAAGCTAACCTTACAGTTACCTCAGTGTGAATGCTCTACAGTTGACTAAGAGTGGGAGTGCCCTTATCCTCTCAGCAGGGGAGAGAAAGAAGTAGAAGAAGAGAGAGAGAGGTGTGTGGAGATAAAGAGAGAGTATTTAGGAAAGCGAGGCTCTCCTGACTAATTTTGGAGGGGTGAACAGTGCAGAGTTCGGATTTGTGGCAGAGCACGATTTGCCATGAAAGCACATGCAGCACTTTGGCAAATATTAACAGGAATTGGAGGCACATGCAATATATAACTGCATTGAGGCCAGAGTTATTAATTAGCCACTTAGTAACTTCTGCTTTTAGAGATGGTGTCAGCTAAAACAGTCACAATTACTAACCCAAACCCTAACCCTGACCTTAAAATTTTCACAGTTATGACTAAAGGTGTTCTGATGCTGAAATATATTGAACATAAAAACCCTCAGTAAGACATTATTTTATAACCCCTCGATACATTTTAGATGCATGCTCTCACTATTTTTTATGTGTTTCCATAAAGAGAGACATGTTTGAGTCATGCGTGTACGTCCATGTGCATGTACTATATACTTATGTTTCAGTGCCTCTGTGCTTGTCTACATTCTGAGAACTCATTACCAGGAAAATCAATGCCTGACACTGGTTTATAGAAGACTGCTTCTCATCAACCTAAGACCTCATTCTATCTCCTCTCATTTCTGGCTGGGCACAGACACCAAAACATATGAACACAGACACAAACACATAAATCAATAAACTCAGTATATTCAGAATGCACAATCATTCTTATGGGCATGATCAAACACAGCTGAAAATGTGTAAAGGCTTTATTTGTATGTGTCTGAGTGTGTTTGTTTTAGAAAAATTCAGACAATATAAACAGCTGTGTGTGTCTGTGAACTTGCACAAGGCAGCATGTGCTTTAGCTTGTATGTAAGTATGTCTGTGTGGCTGTGTCTTTTCCTAAGCATGCATATATATGTATTTTGTGCTTGTGAGTGTCAGTGTAATGCATCTGTGTGTGTGTGTCTATGCCTTTGTGTGAAAGTGTGTTTGCAGGCAGGCGTGTCTGATGAAGATATCAGAGTTAGCAGAGCCAGGGCACGATCGGAATGTTGAGGAGGACTGGGGGGCTCAACAGGCAGAAAAGAGGATGCTATCTGCCTGAAATGCACACACCCATACTCACACACACACACACACACACACACACACACACACACACACACACACACACACACACACACACATCCTCAAACACAGCCTCCCCCTCTCTGTCATGGCCTCTGCTCCTACTGTATGTGTGGCACGCAGCATGCTTTAAAGCCAGAACTACGAGGCACAACACTGTCTGCCTGGGGAATTCTCTACCTCTACATCACTCTCTCCTCCTTTGCACACCTCTCTCTGCCTCGCTCCTCCGCTCCCACTCTCTCTCCTCTAACTCTGACTCTACGGAAACCCTGAAAGAACTTTTGCTTGCACAGCCTTCCCACAAAAACGACCCCCCCCCTCTCCTTTCCCTCTCTTAGCCAACAAGCAGAGGAGATGGCAACCCCGTGCTCAAAAGTGATCAATTTTTAATTTCTCACCACTTTTTCATGTAGTGTCAGAGAGAGATGTCAGCAAACTGGAGCTCTGGGGAGGCTAGAGGAAGGAGGAGGAGGGGGGTGGTAGTAGATGAGGGAAGTACAGGTGAGGAGGGCAAGGGAGGAGCAGAGGATAGGAGCGAGGAGAACAACTGAGAGAAATCTAAAAAAAAAGGACGAATATTCGCAATCACACTGAGTGAACAGAAAGGCTTTCAACATTATCACTGCTCAACTACATGCATCATGTGTCTTTTATACATGATCAATGTGAAGCTAATTTCTCATAACACTAAAATGTCTCCATGTATTCTCCAATACGCTAATTTCATTCTGAGGTTTTGTTAAGGTGGAGGCTGTTGCGTTGCTGGCTAAGCTGACTGGCTTGCTGTTTGGCTCTTTCTGGTGACAAACGGTGAAAATAAGCAGAAAATCTAACTGTTCCATATCAAGGAATATTTTTACTGCTGCTAATGTGACTTAAATGCCTTGTTCCACAGCTGAGTGGGCTAGCACCTGCTGCAAGCAGCAGCTAGCCTATTACAGCTCAGTACAGAGCTGTCGCTAATTTTCTGATTCAATTAGCATGCCTCAGAGCTTTCCAGTCTAATTGCAAACTACTTCACAGTTACCTCTCTGATTAATCGCTGCCCATCTGCGAACCACTGCACGCAGAACTTACTGGTACAAATTTGTGCATTCTCAAGTATCAGCTGCATCACCCCAAGCTGTTGAATAGGCTTCAATCATAAATGGTCACTGACATGCCCTGATATCTGACCCTTGCGCCCTGATCACAGAGGACTGTGCATTTTGAGGCATGCCCCACATCCAAATGCTCTGCAAATGTTGCTTGAGGTTTTCATGGTGTCAGTGAACATGGTGACACTGACTCCTGCTGCTCACAACATAGAGACGACAGGTTGGAGGCTGTGTGAAGAATGTGTGTGTCTGTGTGTGAGTGTGTTTTATGTGCAAGCTCGCTCAAAACAGAAAAGCTATGGATCACATGCTACAGTGAATGAAGAATTGTTACCATACTTCCTAAACTGAAAGGTCAAAGACAGAGGAAAGAAGCGCAAAGGCAGCCTCCTACTCCACTGTAACATCATCATTCATTCTTAAGCCTTTATTAACAAATTCTGTAAGGCCTATTTCTTACATGTTACAAATTTAAAGTGCTACCTCAGAGGCCAGCTACCTAGTACTAATATATTTCTAACATTGATTTATGTTAGTGCCATTGCTGTAGGCTTTCAACATTTTCAACATACACAAAATCAACAATGAAATCTCACTAACCCACCCATCCAACAGCCCTACCCTTAACTGTGGACTAGCATGCCACTAGCCTTGCTGGTCTTAAAAGTTCAGAGCGGATCAGTGACGCATCTCATTAGCCTACTGTTATTTTAACCCTTAAGACTTTTACATAGAACATATAGTATGTATTTCACTGCATGCATTGGGGATAGTATTTGGCAAACTATTTGAGCTATTAATATAACTATAATAATATCATATTTTGGCTGTCTATAAAACTGCCCACCTCTAATGCCTCAAACTGTTCCCTGTCTATTGTATCATTCACCTTGTGTTGGAACAAATTTTGAAGCCTTACACCTGCATCCCTGGTAGCCCTCAGGCATTCTCAGTGGGTCAACATTGACTGACTGTTGTTGGACTGATACTCCATTTTCCCTAACCTCCCCCAAAATGAAGAACTGAGGACGGTGTAGTCTAGACCTGGAGGTCGTAACCCTCCTCCAGACCTTCCAGGAGACCCCTAACCTCTCCCACCGAACCAGATCAATAGCTCTGTGTTGTCTGGGCTGTCGGCCAGTGTTTACTTGTGTTGACCTCTGGAGCTCATGAAGAGCAGCATAGGACAGATGACTGCAGAAACAGAGTAAAGCACCATGGAAGAGAAGATGAGGGCAGACAGTGGACAAGCTGTGGAGAGAAGGGCAGAGATACCGCTATAAAAGAAGAAAGAAACGGGGTTGGAGAAGAGAAAAGAGAAGGGTAGAGGGAACATGAGGGCAATAACATGAGCTCAAGAGAAAATGAGTACACCAATATCAAAGAGAAAGGAGTGGAGCAGAGGTGATCAGAGAGCTTTGACAATGAGAGAGAGGAGTACAGAAAGATGGTTAAAGGAGTGGAGCTTGGGTCAGAGGTAAGGCTGAGGTGTCTCAGGTTATCATATCAGCCAGTCAGCTAGAGACTTCCAGCTATCATAGCCAGGGCATGTTGTTCTCAATCCCACACAATCCTCTTCTCTGTTCACCAACCCAGCCCTATTGACAAATCTAAAACCAAGGTCACAGCAGTGTTTACACAGCCTTTAGCACAAATTACATCATCCAAACTCTGGCCCGCTGGATGCGTCACACTGTCACTGAGAGTAAATGACCTGGCAGGCTGCCGTCCTGCTGAAAGAGGAGAAACAGAGAGAAAGAGAGACAACGAAGGGAGGTGTGGGTGGTGGGTGGAGTCAGGTAAAGATGGTGAAGTCTGATTAAAAAATGAGAAAAAGAAATGGCACAAGAGCCTGGCAGGTAGAAATATATCAGGGTATTCAAAAAACAAAACAAAAAAAAACATCAGTGCCCTCAACATAACATTATTGTCCTACTGTCTGTGGCAGTGTTTTCCCCTACACACCAAACAACAGGGGAGCATAATGCATATTGTTGCTAGCTCCCAATAATGATGCATAACCCGGTGGCTGCACAGGAATATAATACCAATATGTCAGGTCTCTGATTTGGCCACAATTTGCATGGTTATAATAGCTTATCGACTGGCTCAAGGTTGAGCAGGGCCAGGCGGCTTCACTGTAATGACTGGCCATGTGCCTCCGACAGTTTATTTCAAGCTTCTGTGGCTCAGTCACCCGGCCCCCTATCTCGTCAATACCCAATCTTGATCCCACTATCTGCATCCTGACAAAGTCTGCACAAACACATCTGCCCCCCTCCTCGTTGCCAACAACCTCACCTCCACCCCCACCATCCCCTCCAACCCAGTGTTTTTTATTCTTTAAATTATTCCTGTATCATACAAGTATTTCCCATGGAGATCAATACAGGTGCAATTCATTAGGCCTCCCAAAAGCTGCTTGTCTGCAAGTGTTTGCTCATATAAGAGCTATCGACCCTTCCTGGGTTGGCCTGGCGCCTACCTTGTTCAATGTATCTGCAGCAACACAACAGGCAAGCTCCAGAAGCAGAACCAAACTTTTTGAAATTAAAATTATGGATTTTGTTTGAAACAAGACAAAATAGGCTAAGATATGACCTCTAAAAACAAAAATTTGTATTTAGAACACAAATGGAAGTACTTTTAGAATTGTATCATTTGAAGCAATCCACAACTAATTTAGTCTTAGTTTCAATGAGATTTTAAAATTATACAGGGAAATTTCCAAAATTCAGAAGTTGCCTTATGTAACTATTTACTTATAATTACTTTATCATGACATAAACTTTGTGACAATTCTTCCAGAACTATGTGCAGTCGTAGAAGTTAATCACTTGTCAAGTTGTCAAACAGAAAATCGATGAATCCAGTCAATCATCAAATAAAAACACCACACGCCAATTACAGTTTCACATATGTTCAGAATGAAGTATTTTGGGGAATTCGCTGCTGCTGGTTGGGCTTAGGAGGACAATTAAAATCACATGTGATGCTGGTTAGTTGGGATGGGAGTTCAGCAAAGTTTTTACCTTTTTAGACCTATATAAAACCAAATGCTTAATTTAATATAACAAACAAAGAACAAATCAAAAATAACACAAACAATATTTTCTAAGTGTACCACTAGCATGAATTATGTGGGACAACACCTCTGCCAAATATGGTATTGCTATGTATATGTATACATATTATATAGTCATTTCTCTGTTACAATATCAGGTAAGGAAAACACACACACACACACACACACACACACATATATATATAGACACACACTCCTAACTTGGAGCTGTAAAAAGTGAATTTCCGATGAGAAGCTTTTTCATTTGCTGAAATTTGACTCTGAAATTGAGAATGTACTGTAAATCTAAACAAATCTATTCATTTGAACTCAGAGAGGAAAATGAAGAAAACGGCTTAGAAATGAGGAAAACAAAGAGAAGAGGGATGTAAGCAAATGTATTGGACATATGCCAAAGAAAGATGAAAAGAAAAGAGATGGATAGCAGCAAAGAAGTGACTTTAAGGACAGAACAACTGTTGAAAGGCAGAGGTCTAACTTCACAGAGAAGTCCATGCATTTGTCACTGGAAGTCCTTTCCTTCCCAACAGACTACAACACTTGACAGTGTGACTGCTCCAACACTAACATTCTCTGAGTCAGTGTCAAGGGCACTGCCTTGTAGGGGGAAAAGGTCATACAACAAGATGAACCCTGCATTCCCTGCTCACTACCTCTTCATTTGTAAAATACACTGTTCAAAACTTTCTTATTTCTTTCTTTCTTATTCATAAAGTTTGCTCTGCATTGTATAACTAAACTTCTTTTTCAAGAATCCCATTCTGTTCAAAACTCTATGTAAACGTTTTGAACAAAATATTTAAATCAAGTTAAGTGAAAACTCATAAGCACATTTCCATTTTTAAGTTTCAACATTAAGTGCTGCATTTCCATTGTAAAATTGTCACTGTAGGAATAATGATACTGTGTCTGTGAACTGCTTCTTCGGATAACTACGGGTATATCCTCGTTGATTACCCAGTTAAAAATCAGTCATCAAATGGCACTCAACAGTACCTAACAAGGAAAACCCTTATAACCACTCACATGAGAGCACACAAAATATTTCCTTTTGTTGAACACACCTCTTGGATATTTGACAGAAACACTTTGATGAGAAAATCTCATCTGTAGTTTTTTGATCATCAGAAAAAAAATGTTTCTTTTGATCAATAGGTAAGTGATAGGTTGTACTGTAAAAAGTCTTAAAAACAAACCCCGAAAAGCATCCCTCTGGTCGTCTGATCACCTAGCCCACTGCTTTGACAAATCAATCCTGAAACATCTCTGTTTTGGCTGTTATGAAGCCATTTCCGAAATACAAAGAGGAGGAGGGGGGTTAGAGGGAGAAGAAAGGGATAAATCAAAAGGGGTGGTGGAAACAGGCAAGCAGTGGTCCTCGGTCGAGAGGTCAGAGTGAAGGCAGGGCGGCCATGCCCACTGTGGGCACTCAGCTGGAACTAAATGCGGACGCAGAGACGCCAACTACTGCCAAGGACCTCTCACCCTGCTGTGCTTTCTCTCTCTCTTTGCATGAGACTCAACAATGAAGGGGAACTCACTGACTACCGCCCCACATCCCCACCCAACCTGCCCCCAGCTCCCCCACTCTACACCCTCCCTACCCCATTTTGCATTCATTTAGTCATTCAGCTTAACATTTCCATTACGGCAAGCACAGGGACAGTAGGATGGAGGAAGAACATTGAAGGAGGGGAAAGTGAAGGATGGAGGAGGGTGAACGAGACCTCTGACAGCGATGTTACCCAAAATATTACACTCATTTATATTTCGACACCCCAAAGGGTGATTGGGTGGTTATGGCCGTATGCTTGTGCTTGTGCTGGACCACCCTCTCTGGGATGTGTGGGAGAGACAATGGGGCCAATGAGCTAGTCCAAACAGCTGCGAGTGAGCTCCGTGTCATACCACCTCCACACACACACACACACACACACACACACACACACACACACACACACACACACACACCATCTGTGAACACTAACACATGACAGAGCAAATAGGATTACAGTATGGAGGAAGACAAGGAGGATGATCCAAACACCATAATATCATTTCCAAGAAGGGACAGGGATGGGGCAGGGCATGAGGCGGGCAGGTGTGTGGTGGGTTGGGTTGAAGGGTTTACCAGGGGGCGAGGCAGGGACTTAGCTGGTCAGGGGTCAGACCTACAGTGCAGCAATCTAATGGGTGTCTGGTGTGTGCACCACAGCTTAGCTCATGTTTTCCAAAAACAAGATGCAGAAACTAGGCCAGGATTCAAGAGACGCAAAGCACCACAAATAGAACACTGGATAAACGAAATGCATCAAAGTTCACATAGTTCAAACCTTTTTTTGCAGTAGTTGTTTATCTTAACTCCTTAGAGATTGTTTAGAGACAATTATTTGATATATAAAAACATAGAGAAATCCCTGATTTCAATTTATGGAATATAAAACATGTATGCTTGTGTAGTGAGCATTATAATTTATAGCTCACATGTAAAACATTGCTTAAACAGCCTAGTCTGTATGCTCACAGTGAGGTATGATAAACTAAGTCTGTTTATATGTCTGCAACGGGTTGGTGGCAATTTTATCCCCTGCTGTGGGAAGGTTACAGTCCAGCATCGGACATAAACCTTATGACATGGTCAACATAACAAGTACTGAGTGTCAGCTATGATAAGACCCTCGGGTTAAATCCTTGGTGTACTATGTCATTCGAAGGAAACACTTTCATATCATGTTTATCATCACGTGATTTGTCGACTAATATTCAATGTATTAAAAGAGATTATGGTTGCATTAGAGGATTAAAGGTCTTTTACGGAACCAGGAATGAATACACAGTGACCCCCACACCAATCCTTATACACACTTACATTCATACAGAAAATTCACACCAACCTCGCCATATATGAAAGACATGACAATGTAATATCCAGAATTGTTGTAAAAAACAATCCATTTTCTCTCATCCATCCATACATGCATTCACTTCTCTGTTTACTGGTTCAAGGATGTGTCTGTGTGACAGAAAAAAAGGGGCCAGAGAAGGGCAGGAATGCCAGGCATGGGTTTAAGCTGTAAGGTAACATCTATGTCAAAAGCTTCATCGTGTGTAAGACTAAATCTCTGAGTTGGGCCGGGTTGAGCAGGTCTTGAGTAGGAACTACTGAGACAATCTAATATGAACACATCCAGCGTGGTCCACAGGAGCCAGTCTGACATGTGACTGGCTGCGACACGTCAAGGTCAAAGGTCAATACAGATTTCAGCAAATCTGAGCAGGCACGGCATGAAGGGGGAGGGGGGGTCTTGGCTTGGCCTCCAACCCTTACCCGCTAAGACCCTTGAAGTTTTTTACCCTGACCTAGACTTGACTCCTTCATCTGGGATGTTAGCTATACTAATTACTGCCTGATAGCCGCCTGGTGCCAAACGCAATTCACTTCCCCCTGATTCTCCTCGACTCTGCTCCAACAGCTGGTGCCAACCTCACTTAGCACTCATGAAGTGTTTCAGACACAAAGTGCGAGCCCCCACCTTCCTCTTTTACCTCTTTTGTTTAGGGTTTTGTTATCTGGCCTCATGTTGTTCAGAGGGCCGGGTTGAGGGCAAAGGGTAGCTGCACTATGTAACATCAGAAGGTCGGCTGGCATGCACTGTGAAAGAAAAAAGCATTTCATAAGCCAAACAAAAGGGGATTAAAATGGCGCCAAAGATGGATTTGGAATTTGCGCCTCAGAAAACTGACCCCACCCTTTTGCATCTCAAGGGTAGATATAAGACAAACTGTCTCCTCTGCAGCTAGGGATTGTGTTCGGATCTGATCAAAGGACAAGGTAGGGTGGAGGTGGTTGGAAGGAGGGCCAGTGCTACACATCAGTCAGGTGACTTGGGCTCAACGATAGAGAAAGAGAATCTCACTCACAGTCGGCAGGCCCAATTTATTTGCCCAGTGCCCTAAGGCCTGCTGTCAAACCTTGTGGCGCCCTCCACTACCTAATCTGCATGTCTACCACTTGGCCTTAGACCCCCTTCTCTGCCCTCTGGGCCACTCCCACATCTCAGAGCAACAGCTAGTCATATCTTGCAAACCAGAGCAGACCCAGATCAATGTGAGTTTGTCTGTCATTATCAGCCTGTGGGCCGATATGTGTGTGGGTACATGTGTCTTTGGGGGTGTATCACTAAATGTGTCTACATGTGTAGGGCTATCTCTGTGAACATGTGAATCTGTGAGCATACATGCAGTTTGTGTGTGTGTGTGTGTGTGTGTGTGTGCGTGTGCGTGTGTGTGTGTGTGTGTGTGTGCATGGAGAAGTGGCCTGTCTATGTTGATTAGATAGGTGGACATGCTGGGCTGGCTGACCAGCACATAGATGCAGGGGCAGGGGGAAAGCAGGATTGATGTTTTTCCGCTGGCTCTGTGGTCCAGCCCTGAGAGCCTCACAGACAGACAACCAGTCTGTCTCTAGGTCACCCAGATAACATGTCTTTGCACACAACATTCTTCTTCTTGGGTGCATATACACAAGTGTAGGTGAGTATTTGCATGTGCAGGAATGCATGCACCATTGAACAACATGGTTCAACATGACCTGTCACAGATAACTCACTTAGAGAGCCTCAGGGGAATTAATCCAAGTTTCAGTGTGACAGGATGGACAGAAAGTGACTAGCAAGATATAAACAGAAATGATATGACAGCACCAGTGGCTTAAAAGCTAAAATAACAAGAAAAATGGGTTTTCTTGACTCTTCTTGAGTCAGTTCAGTATAAGAGACCACTAAAGACAAAATCACATGGGGGAAAATGGAGACTAAGATCAACATTAATGGCAATTAGACCATTTAAAAATCACAGCAATTGTTTAGAGAGGGATTGGTTTGGTGGTAAAACAAACTCACTTAGTTGCACACTGAGGAAATCATACTACACTGCACTTTATGACACATTTATGACCCCACAGCTATGACTCAGTGCTGGACCACTTTCATAGTTGGAAAGTCAGCCGACACACAGGTTAAAGGTCATTTGAAGCTGCCCAGAGCAGTGACAGGCCAGCGACGGTCAGAGGATGTTGGTGGATAAACAAGAGAAGCAGGAAAAGAGAGTTGAGGATTAGGAGCCATAGCATCAGTGAGGGATCAGCGCAGCCTATCTCATTACTCCCAGGCACAATAAGCACAACAACTCTCCATGCACTTTATAATTGCTGCTTCCTGAGCCACAAACAAGCTGTGTCTATTACCCCTTTCTACTCTTCGGTGCTTTCACTGGAAAAAAAAAAAAAATCATCCTCTAATTGCCACATTTCTCTAATACTAGCGCACATCGGTTTCACGGGCGGTTTGTCTCCTGTCCTGGAGATGGCTGGTTAATAAAGTTTTTATCTGTCAACAAGGAGCACTGGGGAGGATCCAAGGTCACTGCTGCATACTCAAAACCTGGCTGGTCGTGGAATCCACCATCACTTTTGTTTACATAATTACAGAAATAAGATGTAATTTTCTTCTCTCAGCAAAAAAGACAAATGAATGTTATAATTTGAGGCTGATTATGACTCAAGGACTTTCAAGGATGACTTTTTTCCTTTATTTTCTAATCATCTCTTTGGCAATTATGTGCATTCCAAATATATTCTCACAGTTTCCATGTTTGCCTTTTTTTTAACTTCATAAAAATCATATTAAATGTGCATTTAATTATAACCTGATTGTGAAGAAGAGAAGAAAGGGGGTAAAATTGCTGCCACAATATATCAAAGAAGTTTAGCTAAATAGGAGCAGTGGCTTTAAACTAAGTAGCAGAGGATCTGAACCCTTTGCTTTCACACACTTACAGTGTACACATACATCACACTGACATATTAAATTGACTGGCTTTTCCAGATGTTGGATACTCAGCATTGTTTCTTCTGTGCAGCAGCTAGGCATACAATATGTGAGTGTGTACATGTTTATGTATATTAATTACCATCTAAAACTTATGAACTGGCACTATGAACCCATAACAATAATCATCTCTATTTAAAAAGAAGTGCATGACAAATCCAACAGAGCACCATAGAAGATCAGTAGAAAAACAAAACAAAAACTCTCACTTACAACTAATAACAGCAAAGAAATTCTGTTTTCGCTACAATATATTTACCATAAAATATTTACCAATATATTTACCTTTCTTTAGAGTCATTTAGAAATTGTTCTCCCCCATATGTAAATTAAGATTAGATGATACCTAAATTCCAAGAGACCAAGGCTAATTCTGTGTCTTAACCAGGAAAAAAGAAAAAAAAAAAACAAGCTGCTGTAATGATATTTCATTACATCTCATTCAAGTTTGGAACATATACAAAACCAAAATAAGCAGTTTGTCAAATGTTAAAAATCGAGCAAGAGTTAACAGGTATAAGTGGAGTGTAAATGATTTCATGCTGGTGGCATCCTGGTGGTTCACCTAGTAGAGCACATACTATGAAGGCTCAGTCCTCACTGTAGCAGCCCGGGTTATGCCCTGACCCGAGGCCCTTTGCTGCAAGTCATCCCCTCTCTCCCTCCCCATCTTTCCTATCACTCTCTCACTGCAGATATAATAAAGGCAAAACAGCCACAAAAAAAATGAATTACTTTATGCTGCCAAAAATTAAAATGCTAACCAAACAGACAGAAAAAAAACATCAATTAGAATTTGTATTTTTTTCTTTATTCCTTGCTCCCTTTTAAAAAAATACTTATCTTACAGTTGAATTATACATTCATATTCATGTTCTTAACCTAGAATAAAAATGCTGTGGAACCAATAATTAGGTTTTAGGTTGTTTTTATAAGGATTTATGGTGACACTCTCATGTGATTACTCAATAGATTAACCTCTCCCTGTCCTAATCTACTTTATCCAATCAACTAATTTCACCTGCTTAGTGGCAGCACCTGTGAGGAATATTACATTTACTGCGAAACATTTTAAAATGCTGAGACTAAAATAAGATTGTGTATTTCACAAGGAATGCATGCATATTGGAAATTAAATGTAAAAATCATGCTATTAACGTGTGAGGTTTTTTCTATTCGGCTTGGTTATCCTGTCATCTCCTCACAGATAAGGTCAGTGCCAATAATGTTGAAAAGTAGCATCAGAGGGGTACTGCTACATGGGTAACAACACTGTGACACTTGTTGGGTGGCAACTTATGCCTTGTTAATGAGGGCAAGGTGCTACTGGGAGACTATAGGGTGGAGGTGATTGCTAAGAGTTATAATCTTCGTAGTGGTTAGGATTTGCCATGCCCCACTGGGGCTTACTGGATTAATTCCACACCAGGGAATGTACCAAAACCAGTGTACTGCCACAAGAACCCAGCATGTTATTATGGTATTTCTTGTTTTTTGACTACACCACAGCCTGAACCGGGCAAAAGTAGCCAGAATCCCATACAGCCACTGACGATCATGAGTACACTGGCAACTGTTTTTCATCCTCATCTTTATGCTTGATCCTGTTGATGCAGCCATCAAATGTGGTATATGCACAAATTGTGTGTTCTTTTTTTCTAAGTAGTTTGCCACATGTCGAGGTTAAGGGGTAAAGGCTGGGCGGATTAGAGCCTATATTGACTCAATGAGAAGAGGCCATATGGGCAAATGAGATCCATGTCCGTGAAGCACTAATCTGGGGATGCCCTCTGAGTGACCAGGGATGGACACTACCCACAATACCTAAGAGGCTTGGGGATTCGAAAGCATTGTATGGCCTGCTCTACTGTAGCCTGTACAGTAGCTCCCCCATCTGACCCTGTGCATTCAGGGAGGAAAGAGCCTGGCCTTCAACACGAAAGAAGATTAAAAACACAATCAAGAGTAAACAAATTCAGTGTATTGTGCAGCTATATTGGTGCCATTCATCCAAAATTTCAGTATGTAAGATGAAGGAATGGTCACATTGTTTAGAATATGCAGAGTATTTTTGTTTCTCATATATTTCAAATATTCTCCCTTTCAAGTCATACATCAGTAGGATTCAAGTCAAAGCATATACAATATATTGTGTACAGTAGATACAGAAGTGTTTAAAGGGAAAAAACGTCTAAAGAAAGAAATATGGATAGCAAGCTGCTGAATAAAATGCTGGGTGTTTGCCCCATAGCAAGTAAAAGTAGAAAAAAGTCATAAATAAAGCAGTAGGTGGTATGGGCAGAGAAAAAAAAATAAAAGTAGAGATAAAACAAGAAGGAGGGGGTATTTATTTGAGATTCTGTCCCTGTGATTGGCTGTGAGGTGGGTAGCAGAAGGACAAATGGACAAATCTGAGGAGCTAATAAGAGTGAATACAGAACGGCCCTCATGGGCAAATCTGGCACTAAGATGATAATGAGATTATAAAACCCCACTATATTGCAGCAAATTGTATAAGTGTTTCATTGAACCTTGTTGAACTTTCATTTATGCATGCCAGGCTCTTTCCCTTTTTGTTTCTCCCCTTTCTTCTTTTCCCTGGGATGATGGGTAGAGTATGAGAAAGGAGGAGAGGATAAAATGCCTCCTGGATAGAGTTTACCTAGTACAGGGGTGAACTGAAGACCACAGACTGGGCTTTCCAGACATGCTTCTAGTTAGCATAATCACAATAGCCTAAATCTAAAAATGCTCTGCATATGAGACGTGATTATAGATCACACTTCAGTATGCATGCATATGTCATATATACATATGCCCAGAAGTAAATATAGCTTATAGCCAACAGCATCAACATTTACAAACCTGTAATTTGTCTTTTTTGCCTGAGCTTTGATATTTTCCAGTGGAATTAAATGAGCCAATTTTAACAATGACATGTGAAGTGTGGCACTAATGGCAGCTTCAAAAGAACTGCTATACTAGTAAATATAATTTTAACCAAATTGAAAGGAGGGCTACATTTATAAATCTAAGAGACAATTAAAAAAAGCTGAAAAACAATCAATATTTATCCATCAAAATTTCTTAAAAACATCCAGACTGCTGGAAAGATTAAAACGGGGGGTTCAGAGACAAGAAGAAAAAAAGTAAAGTGACACTACTATTTCTCTGTTAAAGATTATAGATTTTCAACCTCCACCTGGACTCATTTTTTTACTCTTTTCTTGATTTGGATGTAACTCATCACAAAATGAACTGCATGTCGCATACACCACGTCATTCATAATTGCTTGTGTTGCATTAATTTTGCTATAATCTGGCTGTTGAATATCTCATAAGTCAAATAGGTTGTAACAACAAGCTAATGCAACACCCAACACTTCATGAACCTCACGTTACTGCTGAAGAATTATGAAGTATTCAGCTTTTACAAGTTTGTACAATTATTAGCTTGATGTATCGATCAACTGCATTTCCATCCTGTTTGTCAGTGAAGACAAACAAATGGTAACATCCTTGTCTTGGATCTGTAGCGAACGCTTGTCTATTGACTGTGTCAGCATATCTTTCATTGTGATCTGGATGAAGATACAAGTTCAACACAAAGCAAAACACTAGATCAATAGACATGGACAGTCCTCTACAATTGAATCAAAGAACTGAATCAATGTGATCAAGTCTTTTATTCAAAGAAAATGTCCCATGGGTACCTACGTGATGGTACAGATTGCCCTGTCACCATGGGACGACACTGTGACCTGAGACTGGACCGGAGGTAATATTGCATCTAAGAAAAAAAATCTAAATTTGGACCAGGACTCCATTAAGGCTGGGTCAGATGTTGTTTACTGATGGTTGCTGAAAAGTAATTGATGTAAGGAAATTGTATGTTCATCTGTCTATTTTCTCTGTAGTTGATACACATTCAAAACCAAACTTAAATACTTCTCTCAAGCAAATTTAACAGGCCAGTGTCTATTCAAGCAAAATCAATGTTACCAATTTCAGGGTGGGTTAAGTTGCCGACATTTCTTAAATTTTGGGCATTTTTGTTAAAAGTACTAAAAAGAGGTAGTGTCTGATGAAGTTCTTTTTTTGTTCATTGCAAACGAATAAAATGTCTATTTGAAAAGATGGACAATGTTGAATGCATGATGAAAAATGTCATTTGAAAAAGTAGGAAATAAAGAAAAACATTTTCAGTTAGTTAGAATAGAATAAATACACTGTCTAAAACACTAGTAATAAAAGTAGTGAAAATATTTTAGGCCAAAATAGTTGAAAATAAATAGTACTGCAATCCATATACTTTTCCAGAAGAAGCTTGTATTTCTCAGTATTCAGCTTGAATATCATTTTTCATTTATACTGAAATGTTGAGTCTAAATGTGTTTCTACATTAATAAAGAATCACATTCACCTATCTTTAATCAGAGCTGAGTCAAATTTAGCTAAGCCACCTTAAAGTTGATAAACAGATTTTTCTTTTCTTCCAGCTGTCGTGACCCAAAACCCCCTCATCTACGCCTGCAACATTTCAATGATTTCAAATGAGATAACAAAAAGTCAAGACAAATAAATACAAGAGTAAAATCAAACAAAAACTAAGAGGCAAGATATTCTGTATAGTCAACATGCGTTTGCTCTTACACTCTGTTTATCTCTTTTAAACAAGATTCTTGATTATAAGCCAAGGTACTAGCCCGAGACTTACATTGCAATCCTTAATTTCACAAGAGTCTGTCACCCTGTGCTCCATTTCACAGGTACTTCACCATATAACATTTCCTATAAGTTTAACCACTGATTTTCTCAATGTCTAATACAGTGGCACTGACATACTGTTAAGAAATGGACCACTAAAAGATGATTTCATAAAGATGGATGTTTTTCCCTCGCCCCTGTACACTCACTGCCGACTCTTATTCCTCCATTAAATATGAATATATAATGGAAATATCCTAGATGTCTTGGTTTACATTTTGCCAAAGTTCTCGCAGACATATCTGGTAACTTTGGATTTTTAGGATATAGAACTTAGAATAGTGTCATTTGTAATGACTGACCTACTACTGAGTCAGTTCAAGTACTGTCAGGATTTAGGGGGTCCATGCTTTTTGGCTAAAGTGGTACGAGCTTTTCAGAAATTAACATAGAACTATAGTCACTGTGCATGACCTTCATTTTGACTTGCTGAACATAAACATGTAAACATAATTATCCACATTCCTTTTCACCAGCTGTAACATACCATGAATGTTCCAGCTCTATTTCTAACGTCTGTAAAAGAGAATTAAGGACATTAAGAGAAACCACAAAATCTCTTCCACCTAAACACCAGCTGTGCATGATTCAACACTTGTCTCAGCTTTCGTTATTTAGCAAGTATAATCAATGTACTGAAAACATAATAGTAATCCAGGAGTTTTATTTCTGCAAAGACCTTGAATTATAAAGGTATTTGTTAGCCTGTAAAAGCAGGTGTAATTCTTTTTAGTATGTTTACAACCTGGTCTCATTGTTTGAAGAACCTTCAAGACATACGAGGTGAAACTCTAACATGGCATACACCTTTTGCTGTGAGTCTAAAGTTGTCCATTTTCAACTGACTTCATATGAGAGTATCCAAAGGACGAAGAAAAAAAACACGCCTGGACTGAGATTCTCCAATAAAGGCCAGCTGCTTATTGTAAAATCAAGCCGATTTTTTTTTTCCTACCAGGTGCAAGAAAGTTTGTTTTGTTCATGCTGATAAAACTTCAAGCTGCTTGAGATTTAGTCCCACTAGTAATTTCATGGCACAAAGTTTCTGCAACTAAACCTGCCCCCTCAGAGCCTCCAGAACACAAATCACAAAACTCCAAGAAAGAAAAAAGGGAATAGATAAAAAGATCTTTGCAATGCTTTGACATACTCTCCCTCTTTCTCTCAACAACCACACAACACCAGTTCTAACACAGCTTCTCTTTTTCAACTCTCTGCCTTCAATATGACCTTATCACTGCTGCCTCCAGTTTGAGGGTGAACTGGTGCAACTGTTGTCTGAGATTTAGTCAGGCACTAAAGAAAAAGAGATTGCTGTTTTTTGGCAGTTAGGTCTTAAAAGGTAATGTAACGTAGATATGAACATTACAAAGAGTACGCGTAAATCAGTGTTCCAAAGAAATCCATTACAAGTTAGTATTCTGATCATATGGTTATAGTTTATGATATCAAAGTATAAGATGTTTTCTCATTTCATATAATTACTAGTTTCTTACAAACCACCAACCCCAGACATCAGGAGTCTTTGGTGTCAGCATTTTCCACATCATTGTGATACGTCTGTAACAAATGTGACCCACACCACACAACCTAAGTGAATCCAGGTCAGAGGTTAGGGTCCAGTTCACCAGAGTTTACCTGTCTATTTCCTGCAACACTAGCACAACGTGTGCCAGTCAAGCTAAGAAAACACTGAGACGCATATGTGAAAAAACATACACACAGACACATGCGCACACGCACGCACGCACGCACGCACGCACGCACGCACGCACGCACGCACGCACGCACGCACACACACACACACACACACACACACACACACACACATTCATGCGATCTTCCACTGGGGCAACGGACTTCCACTTTACCAAGCTGAAAAAACAGTAGTTGGAGGAGTTAATTTAAGTGAGCCAGAGTTTCCTCTTAAAGAGTTCAGTCACACAAACATCAATCAGACAGTGTGTGTGTGTGTGTGTGTGTGTGTGTGTGTGTGTGTGTGTGTGTGTGTGTGTGTGTGTGTGTGCGCGGTGAGAAGGTGCAGACAGCTCGAGGTGTTCCATGGTCAGCAGTGCGTGGATCAGAGAGGTGAGGGTAACAGTCAAGTCAAACCTACAGCAGGATGGAGCAAATTCGCCATAAAGGCATAACATTGTTTGTGTGTGTGTGTGCTCTGTCAGCCTGTCTACCTTTTTATGCAGGCACTCTTTTGTGTCTCTGTGGTATCTTAGTACATTAATAACACTGAGCCACAAAAGTATGAGCCTTAGGTAAAGAGGAAAAAGGCAGAGTGACCTCCCATGTCATTGCACAGGAATTATATCTCATTTATATGACAATGTTGCATCATTTTTCCATTGCCCTGCTATTTTTATACAAGATACCAAAATCAAGAAATCCTTTCGACAAAATAGTCTTTTTATAATTATAGAAAAACTTGTAGAAAAGCAAGAAAGGTGGGCACATTACAAAATTACATACAGTAGTGTATTTATGTTATGAAAGAAAATGAAAGCGAGTCTCTTTGCAGTCCATTAGGGTTAATTACAGCCTTGTGTTAGGATGCTTGTAACAGAGCAGGGTTGGTAATTAAAGTACAGGTAAGACATTAACTTACTTTTGTTAGCCATTAATCAGTGTTTACCTTCAGAGAGCTCTCCCTTTGTAATTAATAATCAGCTTGGACAATGAGTAATCACTCAAGAGGAAGTTGTGTGTGTATGTGTGTGTGTATGAATGTATGTGTGTATTATTAGCAAAAGGGGTTTTCCCACCTTTGAAATAGCATCTTCACTGATCAAGCAACCGATCATTCATCTCACCAGGAAAAAAAGTCAATAAACTAAGCAACAGAAACAGAGGAGCCCTTACAAGAAGAATAACTGTAAGAATGTTTTTTTTCTCCCTTTTCATTTGTCTATTTCCCATCACACTAATTCTCTCCGATCTTGTATTTACCCTTATCTTGGCATTTAAATGGCAGTGTAACTTTGGAATGATTATATCTTAGGAAGGCCTTAGCAACCCCACTTAACCAGCACCACACTCCTTAACTTATTTCTCTGTCAGCCTTGTTGCTACTCCACCACACACACACACACACACACACACACTCACAAAGGGAGCTTTTCCAGCAGGAGATTGGTTCCACTTTATCTGCATATTTAGCCTGTGTTCGGTGTGCTCCTAACTGATAAAATTCTGCTAGTGTGCCAGGCCACTGCCAAACGCCAGAGCAATGACCTTCTAGGGGGAACAAATTCCTTTTGCAGGATGGAAAACAAGAATGGAGTGAAAAGAAGAAAGATTAAGACAAAAAAAAAAATCTAAAAATGAAAGAGAGGGAAGCTAGCCAGTCAAATGCGAAGGGAATGGGTCCAGGTTTTATCACATTTAAAACAAGAAATGGAGATGTTAGCGGACACCCCCGCTACACATTATTCTCCCTCACTCTCTGGGTCCTGCAGCCCTGTCTGAGTGCCATGCTGGTACACCGGCGTTGCTTCACAGATGATTAGGAATAACAGACAAGCTCTGCCTCCACTTCTCCCTACCTCCTTCTGCCAAGAGTCTACCAGCATGGAAAACACAATCATCATATCATCAGTGCACCACACAGGGAGGAAGGACGCAAGCAGAGGAGGGGAGAGGGAGATGTATAGAGAAAGTCAGAAACAGAGAAGAGTAAGGAGTGAGAGAGAGAAGGACAGACATAGAGACAGAAATAGAGCAACGGCAAGACTCATCCTTCAACCCGTTCTCCCATCATGCTGCCTGACCAGTCCCACTGCCCATGTCTAAGCACACATCCAATACTTTTTGAGTCTTGAGACATCTTAGCATGTGTGTGTGTCTGATCACATGCCATTCTCCACAGCAGCCGAACCGCCCCGGGCCTGGCTCAGTCTGGCTCCACACAAGAGCAGTGGCTCACACTGTGATGTGTGTCTGCATATGTGCATGTGTGTTCATGACAACAAGGATTCACAGATCTGTTCCCTATGTTGCTGAGACACTTTATGGTCAACCGTGATTACCCCCACCTACAAACACACACACATACTCTACCATAGCAACCAAGACAACAGCAGTCATGGTAGCAGGAGAAGTGACTGTTGGGAGTTGTATGTGTGACTACTGAATTGCTGGGCCATGATGGCCTGACAGCCTTCCCTCAACCTTCTCTCAACCTCATCACCTCTGTTGCTCTGCTGTGAATCTCACCACAATGGCTGCTGCCTGTGAACCTGCCAGGCTGCCAAGGACACAAAGACGACTGAGTCAACCTTTGACATCAGAAGCTGCCACCAAAAGACCAGAGACAAGCTGAGTTGGCAGCTCTGTTAACAGGCCAGAGACTCAGATCTTTTCAGCTCAGTTAAAGTAGCGAAAGTCAATAGAGCACAAGTCAATAGTGCATATATACAGATGGATGCTGTGTCAAACAAGTCAGTGTTAGGACAATGCCAGGCATGCCAGCGGCTTCAAAAAAGTAGACCTAGATATCTTTGCTCAAAGGTTGCTGTCTTTTGACCGACAGCACTCACTGAGAAGAGACATAAAACATCACGGGGAAAAAAAAAACTGACATTTGAACATGAGATACAGTATGGGTTTTGAATTGAAGGCTAGATGACATTTCAAGGAGCTGATTCACTGGTAGATGTTAAGGCCACCCACCCACACAGCTCCATGTGGAACATGGTGTTTTAGCGGCTGAGATGAGATAGCGGCATTGGAGATGTATTCGCTGACATGTGGAGCATGTGTAAGATGACCTATACATTCACCATGATGTCACTGAGGGGCTTTGAAGAGACTAAAAACACAAAGCAGGACCTCCTGAGTGTATGTGTGTACACATGTAACAGTCAATGTGTAAACATACATGGGGAGTAAAAACAAAATGACATATATATTCTGTTTTTTTGTTTCTCTGTGTGTGCATGCCTGCATGTGGGTCACTCTTCAAACAACACTGCAATCATCATCTTTTATCAAAGGTCATGTCGAGGATTACAGCTTTCATCCCTAATCCAACATTAAGGACACATTCTCATGATGGCAATGACATCATCAAGGCCAGTCAACCACAGAGAGGGCACAGGGACAGGAAGCCAAACACCACAGGAGCAGATTAATGAATATAGGAGACAGAGTAGATGATGAAAAAGAAAGAGGGAAAGGGCTCCACAAAGAACACAAAAATAGAAACAAAATCAAACAGCTAATTTCTGTAGCGCATGAGAGACAGCCTCTGTTTCTGTGTGTATTTGTGTTTCAAGATAATCTTCCACTGCTTCAGTTTCTCAGTTTCTCTGACAATGATCCCTCTCAATCAGCTGTACTAAGTCCTCCAATCTACCCAACACCCACAAACATGTGCGCGCGCAGGCACGCACGCAGACACGCACACAAAAAGACACAAAAATTTGCCCACACAACCATAGGAAGACATGTACACATGCAGACACACAAGAATGAATACTGTCAACATAGACATCATTCTGCACTGACTGTGCCCTGATCATCTGCACACTGCTATACGGCACTGATGATACAACGGTCACTGAGGAATGTATTTGTATTTAGACTATATTATTTATTGATATTTACACATTTATTGTTTATGTATACATTTGCTATTACATAATTTCACTTACCTGTAATGGCACATCCTTGAGTCTCAAGTTGGTATATTGTATCCACCTCACCCTCAGCTGTGACCAGGGATTAAGTGTCTAATAAAACCGGCTAACTTGATTTGCCCATCTTTATCTTCCAGAAGAGAATTCATTCATTTTTCGGACTACATTGAAGGGATCTGTACTAACTGTTTATGAACATTTAACTGATGTTTCAGCATATTCATCACTATGAAAATTACCAGTCAAAACTCATACTTAACTCACTATTTAAATGATCAGTATATCACTGGTTGTGACCCTCTGGTAGTACCAGTTTCTCAGAACTCGCAACTGCAGCTACTGACTGTACTACTCACAAAGCAATCCTGATTAGATTTTTCACCATTAACTGTAGAATAAAATGTAGATTAGCTAACACTGACATAGCACCTATTACCTGTATATGAAGCACTAACAAATGGTGTGCCAGACTCAGCTGTATTGAAATTAAGTCAAACTCTTTGCACAATTGTACTTGGACAGTGAAAGCAATCCTAATTAAGCCTATATTAAGGAATAATGTTATTACTGTTGGAGTGTATTTTTTCACAGTTTGTTTGATACCTGCAGAGACTCGGGGGCAGTCTGGCAGCATGGGATCCAGCGGTGTGTCCAGGGGCTCTGAACTCGATACCCAGTTACAACAGTGCTGTAGGAAAAGGAGAAAAGTGATTTCCAACTGAAAAGTTTCAGGAAAGATTTCTCATCATAGCTCTATGTTGCTTCTAAGACTGTGACGACCTCTGCACAGACTTCTTATGGCATATGGATGGTTGCTCAAAGATGGAAATATAATGGGGAACAGATTTGCTGTACAAATGTATATCTTTTATTGTGATGCCTTGAAAGCATTTCATTTGTTTTCATTTTCATTCATTTTATGGAAATATAGCATGTTTAATTGAAATTGAAACTGACATTAAAAGTAAAAAGCCAAGAAAGAAACGTGGAGAAAGAAAGGGATAAGGGAGCAAAAAGAAGGAGGCAAGGGAGACAAAGAAAAGGGGGACAGGTGGGGCGCACATGGGGAGGGACAGTAAGTGAGAAAGAGGTGTGTGTACAGCTGAGGGAGGTGGGGGGAGGGAGGGAGAGAGAGAGAGAGAGAGAGAGAGAGAGAGACAGGAACAAGCAATTAAAAGCTCTGTGACATGTTGCTCAGACAGCTTGGCGTTTGTTTGTGGTGGAGAGCTGAGGCCTTCTACCATGGTGGATCAGTGAGTGCCCTGGGGGAGGGTGTCTGCCCAGCTTGCTGACCCATAACCCCCTGCAAACACCCCTAGTCCTCTCAAACCCCCCTGTGGTTGACAACTCCACTGTCAGAAAGAGGAGAAGACCTCTTTATCCATTTTTTTTGTTGTCTTCATCCTCCGGTCTGTGTGGTGCCTCTTCTATCCACCTACTAGGTTATTTCAAACATATTATGGTTAAACCTAATGTACCTTTAATGAACCATATCAGTGTCTTACTAGAAAGCAACTTACTTTTGCCATGCTTTGACTTTTCATTCTCTGGGTCAGCAGATGACAACATATCACAATGCAATATGGATTGGTATGTGGTGGCTTGTAAGGTTAGTACAAAAACAAGGGAAAAGGGAGAGAGGGAAAGAGGGAGGTTGAGAAGGAATGCTTGGAGAAGACGTTCCCCAGATAAGATAAAAGTTCAATAGAAGAAAGAGAAAATGTAAAGAGATTAGAATGTGCAGCTGGCGTCCTTCTGAATCACTGCTTATCTGCCCTTGTTTACTTTCACCCTGGCCCCCTGACAGCCATTACAGTGTTGTGCATGCTTGTGTGTGCATGTGTGCTTGTGTGTGTGGGTCAGTGATTGCATTGCGGGAGGTCTCTCTCAAAGATGAGTAGCGTTGTGAACCCTTCAAACTCAAATACACACGCAAAGACACACACACATTTTTGCCCTGAGCGACCCTGACTCCCCAAGGCCCGGAGTGGGGAGGGACTGGATAGACAAATGTGTGAAACTTCTCACACTTCAGCCCCTCCAAAAAGTACATGGAAAAAAAATCCAGGGTCACATCAGACACAAACACACACACTACTCCCAGATATGATGTTGTTTTTCTGTATAAAGGAACACTGAATATACTTGATGTTGCTTTGAGCCCCTCTTAGCTGTTGCTTGTTATCTTCGTAAGTTTCTGCTGCTATGTCAAATGAAATGTCTTTTGTTAGTGTCTGCTTGACATGTACTACATCTTTTGTCACATGACAATTTATTTACTTTAGGCTTATAGAGAAATATAGAAATCCATTTTGTGAGATAACAATGATGAAACATCTGACCCATGTACACATATCCTTAGAAAATATCATCAAGTAAGTACTGGTGATATCAACAAGTAAGTAAACACAATTCAGTTGGGAACAGTGTGCGGAAAGATCTGTTATCCAGGTTAAGTTTAGCTCATGTGTGATCCACTCCTATCCAACCGAAAGAAATAAAGATGAACTAAAGTATAAATTAAATCCAACTCTTAAATGGAAATGGCCCTTCACTCCCATCCTCTATATTTCATTTCTTCAGCCCTGTCAATCAAAAGTCATAGCGTTTGGAAGGAGTATACTATAAGAGGAGCCAAAGAGGTTGAAGAAAGATCGGCAGAGAGATGAGGGGGATTGGAGGGGAGGAGGAATGGGGGTTCAGTGTTGGGGGAAGATGACAAGTCATCTTGGTAAACAGTGGCATATTGTGTATTTTTAGATCCTTTGCTTTGCCCTAGATGTGCTCTCCTCTGAGCCTTGGCTTGAGGGCAGAGCAGTGTAGAGCAGCACAGAAGCAGTGGGGCTCCTTGACTACTACATCAAGTGTCTCATTGTATCTCCTTTAATTCATTCAGTCTGTCTGGAGGAAGATGTCAGCTGGGCTGTGGAGCAGTGGGCTGAAGGCGGCTGCAGAGAGGGGAAGGAGGGGAGTCTTTCAAAGGGCCCTCCTCCCTCCCCCGTCATCTCCACCATCACCACCAATGGAGGCAGGGAGGCCAGGGTTTGAATAGATTTGTCAAGGCAACAACACACATTCGCACACAAACTCTTGCATAAATGCACACACACACACACATTGCGCACAGCCCCAGTGCTGTGGGAGACCGCAGGCATAACAGCAGTCACATAAAGGCAAGGCCTACTGGCTGGGATTAGAGAGGGATGATGTGACAAAAGGATGGCACATCACATCAGCTGCCTCAGACGCATAGCATCATCACTTCAAGCAGCTCGTCCGCCGATCAATGGCGCCTTTGAACTAAAGGCAGACAGAGAAACAAACATGTAAACAGATTTGACTCTTCCCCCCACTTCTGCTGCTCCGTGCATGTGTGTCTGAGTGTATGTTCGGATTTGCACACATACATGTATCCATGCACACACTCAAGCAGACACATTGCTGACACATTGTTGCACAATGCATTTATTTCACTTAATCCTAGTATTGACATTATGTAGAAACAAAGCTGTAAAAGATCCTTTAAAACGGCGAGTTAGAGTTTAAGACGCTGAGGCTAACTAATAAGCTAACAGCATGGTCTGAGTGTAAATGACAAGCAGGTGTCAGCTCTACCCCTCTACATGTGAGGGATGCTTTTAAGCCTTCACTGTGATGTGTGTATGTGTGTGTTTGTCTGCGTGTGTGATCCACCACCTGCTGCCTTCTGCAAGTCAGAGTGGAAACCACTCTGCTTCTTTCACGCATGCACGCACACACATACACACACAGTAATGGACACAAAACACTGCACTCAGCTGATGGTAGGGTGATCTAATGGAGCCATCATAAGTACCAAATAAGTCTCTCATAGGTGTCCATATCCACTACACATTAAGTGTCACAGGAATACACACACACACACACACACACACACACACACACACACACAAAGCCTTTAAAAAAATAATATCTATGCCCTACCCTCCAAAACCTGCATTAAATTAACAGATAACACCCTGTGAAGTCAGGTTTAGCCAGAATTTATGAACATTATCACAAAACAATCTGAGTGGATAAAGAACTGGATACAGAAAGTGACTGAATCATAAAATAAGTTGCTTTTTTCTAGAAAACTGATATATAGATCTTTATGTAGAGATTAAATACAATTCATGTTGTAGCAGGGTGAGACCCCACTCTATATATTCTTAATTGAATAAAGTTGGCTCCCTTTCATAGTAAAACAGTATCTCCATCCCTTCTTTCTGAAAGCGTACAGGACTAAGTCCCATGGTAGAAACTCAGTCCTAAGTGTACAAAAGTCTCCTAAACCACAACACACATGACAGTCTGCAGCCTAACTTCTCAGAAAGTAGTTCCGCGTATCAATTCTTGCTCACTTGCTCTGTGTCTGCCTCTCCCACCTCCTCCAGTTGCTGTATAATCTCTATGGATTAGGATGGTTTATTCATGACCATAGTGTACTCTGTATGTGTGTGTGCATGTGTGCATGTCTGTCTGTCTGTCTGTGTGTGTGCTCTGGGCAGGCCACTAGAGTGTGACAGCAGGCCAGCACAGTGACAGGAGACACCTTGGAGACTGTGACAGGCTGCCAGCTGTACACCATCATTCACATTTCTCTCTCTCACCCACTTCTCCTCACTATGCTACTCATCTATCTCCACATTCATCTCTTCATCTCCTCTCCTCCATCTGTATTCACTCCATTCACATCCTACCTGTCTTTTTGTGTTTCTCTTCCACAGCTCTAGCCTGTGCTTTCTGGGCGGCAGTCAACAGGATTTAAATAATTGAACATTTCTCATACTTTATTTCTCTGTCAATTTCTTTTTCTGTCTCAGTCAATGGATGAGTCTTTCCATCTCTGCCTCTGCTTATTCCCGCTCCTTTTTCTTGTCTCTCACCTTCACTCTTCCTCTCTCTAGCCGTGACGTCATTTGCCACTCGTCTGACCTGTTTGGTCAATATAACCTGGCCCAGCAGGTGCTGATCTCTAAATCCCATCTTCTCTCTTTTACTGCTCATCTCTCCATCCCACCATCTAGTGACTTCTTGAACCCTGGAGGGAGGGAATTATCTTTGTCCGAGGAGAACAGAGCAGTCCACTGCTGAGGTGCCTGAACCTCACATGCACCTATTCGTATGGGTACCCTTATTTACGTATATACACCACCCAGGACATTATTCGGGTTCACTGCTAGCTCCCCTCTGTGATGTGCTGCAACATTTGGGTTGCCCTGCCCATGTGTGTGTTTACAGCTTAGTGTGCAATGCAAGTGATGCTTACTTTCAAGATCCAGCTGTGTATGGGTTATTGATAAAGATATCGTTCAAAAGGGAGCATTATATGTTTTGCACTGCATCAACAGATGCAAGTGCTTTTAGACTGTGGATTGTGTGATCGCTCAAAGCCAAACACAAGAAGACTGAGCCAACAACAGAAACCCCTAAATCAGCCAAGAGCCATGGGATTAGCATATTGGGTGAAACACAAAAGGACTGTGACCTTTTGGTGGAACCACTGCACATACACAGTATTGGTTTCTAATGTAAATGACTGGGACAGATTAGATTTTGGATTCACCTCCATCTTCAAGCTGACCGGGGGCTTGTTAACAGGCACTGCCATCCATGCCCAGAAGCCAGTGATGTGATAAAGTACAATAACACAGTTGAAGTTACCAGTTTTGAAATATAACACATTATTTTTGTGAGTCCTCTCTGTCAGTATCAATCATATTGTTAAAATCTGTCACATCACATCACACATCTACAGTATTTATCATCTGTAGTTGTCTTCATCTGACACTAAATTAGCAGAGAAAATAAATGGTCAAAACAGTTTTGTATTAAAATACTGAGAGTATTTCTATTAGCGAGTTGCCAAGAACAATAGGCATCAAAACTCTTTCATTTTCTGACAAATCATTTTGTGTTAATTTGTTTTTTCGAGAAGATAAAACTAACACATTTTTGTTGTTAAACAAATTTCATGTAATGATTATTATAATGAATTTAAGGCTCCCTGAGAGAAATACGTTGAGTGTAGCATGGCTTTAGAATTAGCAACAAGCACTGAGTACACTGTTAGAACAGTGAGTCAGAAGCTATGTTGGATATGCAGAGAATTAAGGAATTAAGGAATAGAGGCAGAAAAAAGCAGAGGGCCACATGCACAAGGAATCTAGAGCATGCAAAATCTAAAGATGTACGCACTTCCTCCAAATGTACTTTCTTTGTTGTATCATTGAGAAGGACATAGCATAGGTGTGCCACTGTATCCCTTTAGAAAAATTCCCTTTAATTAGGCAGGCTCCTCTCTTAATTCTGCCAAAAAAGGACTGTGGGTTAATGAGCACGAGACAGTGCGAATCCTTGCCTGTCCCCTGCCTTCGACTGGACAAAGAAGGTTATTTCAAATTTATTGTTCTGGGTAATCATCACAAATAGAAAATCACTTAACATTCCAATTATGCTGTGTCCCACACATCCCTTAGATGAATCAAAAATAGGAGATGCCAGACAAGGAGAAGGGGGCCAGTGCAACCTTGAATCCCCACAACTCAAACTAACATAAATACACATTTGCAGACAAGTAACACACACTTGAGTACACAAACCAAACACACACACACACAGAAATGGGGGATGACAGAAATAGCAAAAACAAAAGGCAAGGGATATAAAAGAGGATGTAGTACAAATAAAGGTATGGTGTGCACGTGTGTGTGTGTGTGTGTGTGTGTGTGTGTGTGTGTGTGTGCGTGCATGACATTTGCATCTCTGGCTCTCAAGCAGCTCTGGTCTTGGCTGGTCTCATCAGTATGTGCATATTTAGTGAGCCCAGGTGCTGCGTATGGCTCAGAGGTCACATCAGAAAGGGCAAGTGCTAAAATGAAGCTAACACAAATGCACGCGCATTCTATCTCACATGCTAACCCACAAGCACATAGAAACACATGCATGCATGCTAACACACATGCATGCCCAGCCACATGCACACACACCAGTGAGGGTTAACTGTCTCAGTTATTCATTGACATTCACCCAGAAAGAAAAAGGCTGATTAAAAAAAGAGGAAAAACATGCAAACAACGCTTCTCTATGACTCCTAAGGCTAGCTGTTGTTCAGGGGTACCTGTGTAGGTCAGAGGAGTTGTGCAGGGAGAAATTAGAGAGGATCAGAATTTAAGAGACCTCTGGATGAATTTACATGATGTGTTGGGAGCCTAGGAATGGACCCCTCTATAGTTTGCAGCATCTTTTTTTTGTCTTCCAGGTGCATTTGTGTATTTGAGCTTGTGTGGTTACTTCACCTGCTGCATCCAGTCCTGTGTGCCTTTGGTGGTGTCCTGTAGCCAGATGTTGTGAGCGGAGTCAGTCAGAGCCACAGCACACACTCTATTCTTCACCTGCATTTCCCTCTGATTCATCTGCCACAAAAAGCAAATCAAATTCGTATTCGTCACCCTTCCAGCATATTAATGAAACAGTGAATATTGAGAAGGACATTGTTAATTTCAGACATTTGAACAACAGAGACTTACAAAATATAATAACCTCTTTAGAAAAACAGAATCATATTTTTGAATGGCATAGATGTGAATACAATTATTTTAATATGACATACCCTTTGTGTCAGTAGAGACTTGCCTAATAAAAATTTTATTCCCTGTGCACACACACTGTCAGCCTACTCCTTGGACCATGATAGCACTGGCCCAGTGGACAGCTTTGTAACTGGCGGATACAGATTCAACCTGGTGTATAGCATAATGTTATAAAGTGAAATATGAAAGAGCTGCTCCACCATAGCGTGTCCTTGTCACGTTCTGTACAAATGTCCTTCCCTGTGCACGTTCAAATACCTCGGCCCCCATTCTTAATACCCTTTCCCTTCACATGTCACAGAGAATGTGGCATCAGCAGGCCCGTCTTCATATTCCCCTCTGAATGTCAACGCCAAGGAAAATGTCACACAAAGGACTTGTTACCGCACTACAATAGACTTCCCACACCACTGGTCCTACCCCAAGGAGTACCGGAGCCAGGCACTGGGAGCGAGCTGTTTCACTCTGCTTCGCGTTAAGATAAACGGGAAGAAAAGAGAACAGGACTTGTAACAATAGGTTAACAATCACTTACTGTATAGATTTTGTGAAGCTGGGAAGGAAACTGCTGGACTGGGGATGGTCATAGTGCTGCGGTATAGGACTAAGTGTAGTGGTTGTGTGGTCATCTACACAGGGCGCTATGGCTGTAAAGACCAAATTTTATCTAAATTAAAGCTTCATTTTAAGTCTCTTCTGGAGGGAGAATTATCTTGGCAGTGTCCTGGACCACTGGACTTCTGGTAGGCTTAAAATACTGATGGTGTTTATGGCTCAGTGTCTTAGCACTTCAGTGGGAAATCTAGGTAATGTTAAGGCTAAGGCAGGGACTGGACTATCAGGCATTAGTTGGTGCTTGCATGTAAGAATATGATCAATATAGGCCTATAAGCTCAAATGTAATAAAACTAAATATGGTTGAGGTGTGATCATAAAGATACTTTGTTTGGCAGCCATAGAGGGGTTAAGGTGGGGTTACAGTATGAATCTGTGTCTGACACTCAGGCTGGGGCTAAGGCTGGAGCAATCACAGAGGCCAGGAGCTCTAGCTGGCTGGCTGTACATCATAATGACGCTGGGCATTTGAATACATCCTCCCTTGCCCAGCCAAATTAAAGTGGGAGTGTATAGAGATAAATGGAATCTATTAAGGCACTAAGGACTCATACATCATCCAGCTGATAAGGCTTCCACTGGTGCGTCTTCACCATGGTAGAGGATAAAGCAGACTGAAAGGGGAGGTACAACCATAAGCATAAAGAAAAAAGTGCACAACTGTAGAGATAGACAACAAAAGAAGACAGACACTGCACATGTATGCACAGACAAATTCCCTCGCTCACATAAAATCATACAATCACGTACACACACAGAGATACAGACTCCTCTCTGTACTCCCTTCCTCATCCACGCTTGGTTGAAAAGCTTTCCTCTGGCAGAACTGGGCCCAAGGGAGTAGCAAAGTCAACCTTTTAAAACTGGAGGTGTCAGTCAAGGTCCTGTTTTCTGGTGCTCGCCAAACGGGCCAGTCCCTGAGTATAGAGTCTGCCAACAGAGGCCAGGAAACAGGAGACAGTGGACTGACTGCCCATGGAAAACACTGAGCACATGACTTCAATCCAGTCAAAAACATCACCCAAGCCTGGGCAGAAAACATTTTTTTCCACTTTCTAAGTGGATAAATGGGTCTCTGCTTGCTCCTATTGTATGCCCCTTAAAACCAGTATTTTTTTTTTTTTTGATGGAAAACCTCAATTACTTTACATAGGCAAGGTTCACTGGAAATCACTGGTATATTAAAACTGTAACTAAGCTATAATAAATTTGGTAACTTGTGCCAAAGTAAACTGTATTTGCCAACCTGCCAATAATGACAGGTTGTTTAAGTCTATCTTTGTTTAAAGTATTTTGACATGCCACTTTTAAAACAAAGAACTTTCGTGTGATAACAAAGGATATGCAGATAGATGGAAGCAAGACACAGAAAAAGAACACTACGAAAGATGAAGAGACTAAGTGCGAAGTGTGTGCGTGTGTGTTTGTGTGTGTGTACATGCCTGCATGTGCATTGTACACATGTGGATGTATGCATATGTGTGTAGGAATGAATGTGAGGAGTTATGAGGGAACTGCACAACAGAGAAGCAAGTGAATGACAGACAGCAGTTAGACAAAGATAAAGGCATGAACAAAGAAAAGGCACAGCTGGTAAGGTGGGAGTGAAGCTGGGTTGTAGATGGTGCTGGATGGATTCGCCTGGAACTTAAATATTGGACTTAAGTATTTAGACAGTGCGTGGTTAATTGTGCCGAGACAGACTCTCTCATCAAGCAGACAGGGGATTGGATAATATATTTTAAAAACTGGATGAGGAGACCTTCAGAAATCCTAAAGCAGTTGCTCAAATTGATAGATTCAGCACCTCTAAATGCTCTTTGGTGGGTAAAAACAAGTTTTCTCTGGCTGAATTTTATTGGTCTGAAATACAATGAAAAACTACTTTGTCTCTGCCCTTCTCTAATCAACTTTGGTGCTCAGGTTTCACTGTGATTTGCTATTCAAAGATACTCACACAGTGTTGTGTATTTGCTGAAATGAGGAAGAAAATAAATCAGGAACTCTTACCAAACAGTCTGTTTTCCTGACGATGTCTCAACCAAAGATTAAAGACCAAAGAACTCCATCTCCCACCACTGGCTATATAAATCACTCCTTCTGACAGTTCTCATTGCCGCAATGCCTACACACATATGGCTGGATGTGGTAACAGTTGGGGTAATAGGTTGACAAATAATGACTACAGGAGAGAGTGTTCTATGCAGTGTGGCCCTCAACCACAATGATTTTGACACCACTGGGTCCTGTGTTTTAAAAGCCACAATGACAACTGTGGTTAGCAGCATGTTGAAAGGAAAATCTAAGCATGTCTGTGTCTTCTGCTAGGTGGGTGATTCTCATGGTTAACTTACCAACCGGTTAGAACCATGAAGCCACATGCTCCCAGGGGGGTAGAGATGTAAGCTGTCTTATCATATGACTCATCATGTTATAATTTTTACACCATGTTGCCCTGTGAGTTAGTGTTAGCCATCTTTATCCAGAATGTTAAATGTGCTAATCCACTATGTAACCGCAGCCTGCAGCTTTAACAAGGAAACAGACCAGCTGTTGTGATCAGTCTTGTATCGGACAGGGAAAAAGGAAGCGAAACATGTGGAAATACTTGTTGAGCTAAAACCAACACACAGATGTTGAGACATTTGCCTTGTCTCTGCTGGCCTTTCCTTTAACACTAAAGCAGCTGGATATGCAGAGTAAAGTTCGAGCGGGGCTTGGACATGGAAGGCTTGCATGTAAGAAAAACTGTAAGAAAGGGAAGTAGATAGGCAGAAGGTTAAAAATGAAAGCTGGATGGATATGAAAAAGTTGTATGCTGGGAGGAAATAAAAAAAGAATGAGGAAAGAAAGCAAGGCAGATGAGAGACAGACAGGCAGATGTGCACAACAAAGAATATTTATGAATCTTTTATTGATCCCCATGAGGGAAATTCTCTTTTCCCTTGACCCACTTCACAGGGAGATAAGACCACAGGGTCAGCTTCAGACCAGCATCCCTGAAGCAAGAGGGCTTTCACTGTCTTCCTAAAACATAAGCAGAAGCCTAAGTGGAAATGATGTGTCCCATCACAGGGGTCTGAACCGGAGTCCTCAGCTTGAAGGGCAACCTCCTTACTCACTATAGCACCTTGATGAAATGTTTATCACCAGTGTGATGTATTGCATCTATCTTCTGCACCATTTCAGGCTTATAAGTTTAATTCAAATTATCATGTCATTTTGACATCATAATTTAGTTTGCCACAAGGAAAAAAAGGTGTCAATTTCTTCATGCGTTCTGGTGTTCTGGTGAAGCTGTTTTTAAACACCCTCCCCCACTGCCATTTTGTCTTCAATTTGACCATAACTACACATACATTTTACATTCCGCTGAAACTTGAGCTGAGTCACAAGTGATGACGCAGACTCAAGTTCACCCACGTCCCACATACATTCACACTCTGAACTACAAAATCCTTCTCCCTCTTTTCCCCTTCCATCTTTCTCCCTCATAAACCACTCTTTTCTGATTTCTCTACAGAGGGCTTGGTTGCTATAGAGACCGGCAAACATCACAGATTTCTGACCCCCTGGTTGGCACAATTGTACTAAATCTAGCTTTTCACAAGCTCTATGAAATAACCAGGCTCTACGCATTTAGAGCCACTCAAACACGCACACACAGACACACACACACAAACTTTTCTCTAACCCTTGTATCCCGTACCTGACCTCTCACATGGCCCTCAGCAAAGTACAGTGTTTAGCACTTTAAGCTGCTTCCTGCAACAAAGCCAGCTAATTGCCAGACTTTTTGTTGTGCATAATCTTATTTTCATCACTGAGGTAGAATGTGATATGTCATGGGTGTGTGTATATGTAAATGAGGGGTGTGTGTATGAAGGAGGGAAGGGGGGCATATTAATCATGTTTATTTATCTGGACGAGGAGTTGAAATAAGCGTCGAGACATCATTTAACAGCATGCTAAGCTAATCTCTGGTCGAGATAAATACTTCATTTCTCTCCTCTCCCCGTGAAGCTCCCTTGCTCGCGACTGCTCCGCTGACGCTACATCTAAACACCGGCAATAATAAAGACAATTATTTAGGCCTTTGATAATTATGTGTCAAAGGCAGCGAAAGCCACTAGATAATTGGGCGAAAACTGAATGGTAATCCACAATGGAGATCCCCGCGGGGAGACAGACAGACTCATCCCTAGAAAGAATGCAGTGTGAGAGAAAGGAGAAAAAAAAGGCAAAGACAGAAAGATGAGAGCTCTTTAAGGGGCCTTGCTCACTGTCAGATAGTCAATGTGAAAAGCCACAATTATACACAGAGAGAGAGTGCGAATAGAGAGCAGCAAACAAGAGAAAGGAAAACAAGGGATAGAGAGAGAATGACAGAAAATGATTGAGACTGAAAAAGAAGACAAAATGTAGAGTGTTAGTGGGAGTGTAGAAAGACTGAGCAGAGGCCAAGGGGAAGGAGGAGAGAGAAAAAGAGAGAGGGAGAGAAGCGCCCCGTGATGATGCCAGTCAGAGACGAGGCTTATAATGTGGCTGCGCCATGCACTGCCAACAGCCACAGATAATCTAGGACTACCCACTGAGCACTGAAGCACTGCTTAAATATTTGATTGATTAACTGTCCTGTTGCTGCCAGAGAGTAAGAGGAGAGCATCAGAGAAGCCAGGGCGAACACAGAAAAAACAAACAAACATGTATGCGGGTGCACACCGGAAGGTTGGAAAACACATGGCGCAGACACACTAACACATACACCCCCATAAATCCCTACACGCCAACATTGGAACATGAGCACAAACACAAACACATAGAGACATGTACACATTGCAAGCATGTGTAGAGTTTGCAAAGACAGCGGCAAGGGATGGAAAAAACAAACATAAAGGCTGATTGATGCTCTGGCAGCGACTTTTTTCTATCATAAATCAATAAGGACAATAGACTTATCCACTGCTGGATTTGGCTTTTAATGACTGGGATTCACCACATGGACGATGTTAGTGTGTCATCGCTCGTTTCTATCTACGTTTTACTGAACTGATCTGAGGTCATAGAGGGCCAGATCGGAGTGGAAGTGCCGTGTGTTCAGCTACTCTACCTACCCTGTCTCTGTGACACATACACACACAGACATCCCTGTTCGTCCCTGACTGTGAAAACACAGGCAGCTGGCCCCCCACGCTCCAACACCCTCCACAGGAAGAGACAACACCAGCGCTTCCTGTGGCTTTGAAGCAGCGGTCCCAGGTCCCCTGTCGGTCCCCAGCTTCCTTTGTCTTAACCGCAGGAAGGAAACCCTCTCTAGCACGAGGCCACGGGGCCCAAGGGAGCGAGAAGGAGTGTGTTTGTGTGCGTGCATCTTTCAGTGCTGTGGGAGTGTGCAGAGGTTTTGCTCGCTGAGGTCACATGCATTTACTCACAGGGTTTTTTCCCCTCTGACTCTCCAGTGTATGAACCCTAGCTGTGGCAAGCGTGTAGAGAGGGAGGGAGAGAGCAGTAGAAAACTGCAATAACTTCCTCCTGTCTTTCCTGTTTCCTTTCACGGCTGTTCCCCACATGCATGATGGAGGAAAGATGAGGGAGAGAGAGAAAGGGAGGATGGTGGGTAGATAGAGCGAGTGAGATCTGACAGGGTGAGGAAAGGGGCATTCCTGATTTGTGTGAGAGACAGCGCCTGATGCAGGGTAGTGTGAAATTGTGTTTGTCTGTGTGCGTGTTGGGGAAGAGTCTATGTGTCTATAAACATGCAAACCACACACACACACACACACACACACACACACACACACAAATATGTATATACATACATACAGACACGTAGACACATGCATGGACACACCAACATCAGTGGGGTGGTGAGGAAAAGGAAGGCCAATAAATATTTACTGACACAGCAGAAGTGGAGAATGGTTGTCCACTGGTGGAAACAAAAGGCAGAGGATGAGGAGCAGCGTGCCAGGAAACCTGCCGGCTGTGGGCGCTGCGCCCCGCTTGTGCCCGCATGGAAAACAAGAGGAAGACGGGAAGGGCAGACGGAGGAGGGAGAGAGGGCAGGGAGGATGGGATGGAGGGAGGGAGGGAGGGACGAACAGGGCTGTGGGTAAGGGAGTGCACATAAACAATGGCAGACCCTAGAGAAAAGAAACTGTTGACTTAAAATAATGGAATTAGTTTCTTGAAGACGATGTTGAGTGAGAATTTGACGTCTGAGGGAGTTGGTTTGTTCAATCAATTGTATGTGCAATCATCCATGTATATATATATATACAAAAAATATTACTTCTTCAAACAACGATATATAACTTTGTGAATCTCTTCTCACATTTTTAAGTATAAATGATTTCCCACATAATCTTTTCTCTTCCTGTTAGTTATGTATAATTCCACAAAATCATAATGAATCCATGAAACACTTAAATTCCTATTGGTTTCCAACTGACTGACAACTCCACCAAGCCATTCAGACCTGATAAGCCAAGCTGACTGTCAAATGTACAGCAGTATTTCATAGTTACTACAACACAGCTCAGTTAGTTTCTAATTAAGGTTAGTGTTAATGATATTAACTCCCAACAGTTTGATCAATTACATTTCTGTCACAATGAAAAGACTGGTACTCGTTGTCAAATTGCTCGAGCTATACCCCAATGTTCACATTGAAATGATATTGACACAATTAAGAAAGTGGACAAAGTTTTGTAACATTAGTAGTTAAGGATGTCCATGTATTGTTTAGTGACAGCAATTACAGAAATTCTCCAAATGATAATTTCTAATTAGGCAGCATTCCTTAAAAAAATGAAATTACAGCCTGGTGACTAATTAAAGTCTTGCGTTAATTAGACTACATCTTAGTTAAGAAAACCAGCACAAGGTTTGGTGGGCAATGTCTTCATCATTCCCAAATCAAATGGCCATATTAACAGCTTTGGTCTACAGAGTGAAATGAGAAAGTTACTTTTGCATAGTGGAAACAGTCTAGGCCTCATCATCTCCACTCGCCTTTTCTCTCCCTCTCTCTCTCACTCTGAAAGTGCTTCTTTCTTGTCTTTCTCCCTGTCTCTCAACCCTCCGGCAATGCTGTAAAATAGAAACCTAACCTCAATATTTTCCCTCACGGTGCTGGGACTTGCTGGCCCATTAAATTCCCCTTCCCATGTGTCAGCTTGCACATTTCCACCATGAAATTTTCGTATAATTAAACTTTCTTAATGATTTATAAGCTATAATAATAGCCGTAAGTATTTCAGAGCAGGTTAAAGGGACAGCCTTTAAGTGCACGCCGGGGGATGACCCTGTTTTAACATAGTTTCGGATGGGTGACTCTCGGCAGGAGACCAGGATGGATAGGGTGAGGGAGAATGAGATTGACGGAGGGAGGGAGTGCACGAGAGGGCCTAACAAGGGTGGGTGGAGGAGGAGGCTGAGACCTCTGTGTCGTAACTCAGGGTGATTCTGACATGGAGGAGAACCGAGAGCTCCCTGAACCCTGGCAGGGAGGAGACAGCTTACCACGGACAGACAGAGAGAGAGAGACACACATGCAGAGCAGGCATACGGTGCAACAGAGGCTTAAAAGCTGAGAGAAAGACGGAAACTCGAACTAGGAGAGGAAAAGAAGACACAGCTAGAGAGAGACAGGAAGAGAAAGAGGGAAGAAATACACACTACAGAATATCATAAGATGTGGAAAACAGATTCTACTAAATCAAAGTGAAATATTATGAGGCACATTATTTTTTAAAAAGTTAGATAAACAGACTTGGTCCTGGGGAATCAAACACACAGTCATAAACTGACAAAGTTTACTGTAAGAATATAAAGCAGTAACGTCTAAATGATGTGCACAAACAGTTTACATGCATGTTCTGGGGCACGGGCACATACACACACACACACACACACACACACACACACACACACACACAGATGTTTGCTCTCTGCTGCCTCTCTGACGGCAAGGCTGATATGATTGCCACTTAGGAAATCAGTGTGTTTTCACACCACTCTCAGCTCTGCCAAAGCTAATGTGTTAAATATCCATCGGGTACTGCTGTCCATTTCTGAGACACACACACACACACACACACACACACAGACAGCCTTAGGGGCTGATGAACACTGATGCCTTGTACTAACTGAGCCCAACGTTGGCATTCGAGCCAAAATTTCTAAATTGGGGTGCAGTGAGAAAATTTCAACAAGCTATGATGTGGAATTTCCACTCAATTCTTCTAAATTTGTTGTGAGAAGGTTGAAGTGGAGCTAAATTTTAACAATTGTGTGACTTTCTTCACTACGCTTGTTGTTGTCAAGAAATACCCACTTTTTTTCCCTCATACAAATACAGTTTTTTTTTTCTTCTAAGATCCATACAAATTCACTTTCTTGCTTCACAAATCAACACATGAAGCCCAGCTACTGTATGTGTTTTGAAAAGGTGGAGTCTGCTAATGGCAAAACCTACCAAATATCTCAGTGGACTGTTTTTCACCTTAGCTGTGAATGGGGGAGGAGGAAGAGAAGGAAAATGAAACAAAAACAACAAATCTGGAGGCGCCTGCTGCTCCGCACATTACTGGCAAATCAGGTGTGTGTGTGTGTGTGTGTGTGTGTGTCTGCAGGGCTGCAGGAGTTGGATTCTCAGGGGGAGGTGTTTTGTATAAACTTCCAGGGCCACTCGACCCATCCCCTAAAAAAAAAAAAAGTTCGGGGGAAAAGGGAAGAGGAGAAGAGGTAAAAGAAAGTGACAAAGACAGCGTTCCCCCCTTCAGTTATCATCCTCGACTCCTTCATATTTGCTCATCTCCTGTGCCGTGGGGCAAGAGGGAAAGAGAGATCCCCCGAAAAAAAAAAAAGAAAAGAAAAAAAACAGGCTCTGTGATCCCCCTGTACTCAAACGAAGGAGAGAGTGAAGGAGGGAAAACTACAGAAGGCCAACTGAAATTAATGGAAATATATAACAATCTGAAATTAACTTCTCATTGCCACTAGCCATGATTTAAAACCGCTTTTTAACGAGAGGAAAGATGAGTCAGAAAAAAAAGAGAGAAAGAAGGGGTTGAGGCCATATTACAAATTGGACAGGCTGGGGGAAACTACAAGTTAATTTGCCCTATCATGTAAAAACTTTGCTGTTCTTTAGGCACATTCACTTAAATGATTATTTTTATGCCCAAAGTAATCAAGACATAAGAATAAAAGATTAAAAATAATACTAATGTAGGGCATAAGAAAATACAAAGCAATTCAATTAGTCAATTAAACAGCCAGGATAAAGTAAAAAAACAAAGCCATTTAAAGTATCTAACCTGTATCATGATGTTTGTTGGACCAAGTTTAACAACAAAAACATTCTCTCTTCTAGCCTTAAATACAAATTTAAATTCCATAGATAGTCCAAAGTTACAAATAAAAATGAAAAGCCTCAACTTTTGGCTCTGTTGTTGCTTAAAAAACAACAACCAAAAAAAACAAAGAACATGATGCCAAAAAAAAAGTAAATAAATTGATAAAATTATAGTGACACTACACACTGGCATTAAAGAATTATCATTATTATTATTATTATGATTATTATATTGTTTAAAGTAAACACTGAAATCATATTTTGAATAAAATATAAAAACACTCGCAAATAAAAATAATTTACTTTTTATTTCCTCTGTTCACAGCGTTTTATAATTTAATAAACTATTATAATTTTATAATAGTTTATTAAAATAATGTGCGAAAAAAGCACAGCTGTATACTCTAGAGTACATAATGAAATCACCACAATGATTCCCTTAATGAATGAAATGTAAAATTTACAAAAACTAGTACACCAGTTGAAGTGCTTTTCAAGTGATATTGTTGATTAAAAACAAAGCCTGAGAGAAGGGTGTGGAGCACATACATACACATACACACACACACAAACACACACACATACAGAGCACGCACACACAATACAGTATAAAGTATATTATTAATGTTGTAAAAAAAAAAAAAAGCAATTAAATCAAAGTGGTATAGAGCCTGAAGCTATGAGGACTGTCAATTCTGCTGGAAATGCCACAGAAGATTACAGTTGGGTTTGTGGATTCCATGAACCCTTTTTTGATTAGGGAGTCAATTATTTCTCATTACTGAAGATGCTATTTCGGAAAAAGACCTTGTCAGTCAATCATGCAAAAAGTCCTCGAAAAGCGTGAATAAACCATTAAAGAGAGAGGCAGGTGGGGGGGTGGTGGGGGGAGCACACTGACCCTTTTCCCCACCCAAACTCCTACTTGTAGTCAAATTACCTTTTTAACTATTACACCTCTGTCAGGTCTTTGTCAGCGTATGCTAATTAGGGCCTTCAGTGGAGAACATTTGAAAAGAAAACAGTATATTTATTAGTTTATCTCAGAAAAAGGCATTTACCCAGAGCTGAAGGTAAGTTTGAATGTGGTGATTATCTTGTCATTTTCAGGCTGTTTGTCTAAGAGTGTGCATGTGTGCGTCAGAAGGTGTTTGTGTGTATGAGCGCGCACGTGTCAGTGTGTGATTGAGCACTGGTGTATATGACTCCAGGTAATGTGCTGTTGTGTGTGTATGTGTGTGGATGGACGTACATATGTGCATTCATACATATATAATACATATTTATATGTGTGTGTGTGTGTGTGTACTTTAGCTGCTTTCAGCACACTGATAGGCAAGCGCAGCACATTTCTCCTGTCCTCTTTGTTCTGTGTTGGGTTTGACACCTCTAAACAATAGCAGCGCTTCACTTCGCCCAGCCCCAACCCACCGCCAACCACACACTGCATGGACGGGAGCTGCCAATTAGCACTATCAAACACCCCTCATCAGCTGTCTGCTTACTACAAAAAAAAAAAAAAAAAAACACAATACCACAACAAATCAATAATTCTGAGTTTCCTTCAGAAACAATCACATTCATCAGTGGACTTAAGGATACACAAGAGGAGTAAGCATGATCGCTAATTGTATAATATGGATTGTGCATATATAAAAGATGCACAGAAAACAACTCGAGTACTGCCACATGAAGTGGAGCATCACAAAAAGCTCTCAACCAAAAGAGTTGAAACAAAGGTCTGCGTCCTCTCTGTCTCCTCTCCAACTTTGGTGTCTAAAGCTGATCCTCATTTTGGGGCCGCCCTGGCCTGTATGCAACCAAGGTCCCTTGACTAAATCACTCGCCTTTTGGATAAACAGGGCAGTCGTTCTCAAGCATTCTCTTTTTTCTCACACACAAAAACTGTCATCCACTCAAAACTGCACCACTCTCTCTTTAGTTTATCTACCTTTGTGTAATGCCACGCTGGGTGAGCTGTGTTTTTGGCGGCCACCGGGCAGCCAGACAATATGGTGTGACCCAGGGGACAGAGGGTCGACGTGGGGAGAGAGACATTGAGAGGGGGGCCTGTCATGGAGAGAGGGTCTCAGAGGGCTGGAGGTGAGCAGAGGTGTCTGTGAGATGACTGTCGCTCCTCTCGGTGGTCCAAGCCCTTTTCATTAACCCACACCCCTGGGTTCACCAAACAGAAACAGGGGGTGGAAGTAAGGACAGGGGGGTGCAGTCGGGTGCAGAGCACTAGCCCTGGTGACCACCAGAGACCTGCTGCTTGCCTGCCTTCCTGTCTGTCTGAATGCAGATCTTTGTCATCCATTACAGACAAGGGACTGCTTTTTAACAAAATACAAACACAACCAGGAGCACATGCACAGGCACACAGACACAGACAGAACACACGCATACAAAAATACACACGCATTGAAGCCTGCTAAGGGAACAGAGAGGTAACAAAGGACAGGCAGTGCCCCCTAGTGTTTTCATCAAAGAGAAATCAGACCAAATCAACCATCACCCCAAGCAAAGCCACAAAAACAGATACAGGAGGGGAGCAAGAAAAAAGAGAGAGAGGGTGGGGGGGGGCAAGAGGTGAAGAGGCTGGATTCATGGGAGAAGTGCCATCACGTGGAAGGCACAAGGGTGGGGGTGGGTGCCTAAGGTGGAGGGGGCACTAGACACTAGGGGAAGGAAAGACAGGGATGGAGGGAGCAAGGGATAAAGAAGGGATGGAAGTTAAAGAGTGAGCATGGATGGGGTGTATAGTATACATGTTAACTGGTAGGTGGTGGAGAGGGTGGTAAAAGATGTCTGACATGTTTTTAATATTTGAGGCTGAGAGAGCGAAAAAGTGAGAGGGAGAAGGAGAAGGAGAGAGGCAGGGAGGCCACGCATGAAAACTGATGTCAGAGAAGTCCAGAGGAATCGTCCAGTGTGAAGCCATCTAATAGGAAAGCAGAATATATATGAGACTGGGACACACATGCGAGCACACACACACAGACTGTGAACTACTAAGCCACCCAGTGTGGCCTGGTAACTGATCTGAACATGAACCACAAACTAATGAGTGACATGACAGGGGAAAAAATGAAAACCTAGCTTACTGGGACAACAAACAAGCCCTTTGGAGTAAAATGCACATTCATGCTTGAAGATGAAAACATTTCACAAACATAAACATATAAAAAAAAAATATCAGTGCAAATGTGTGCCTGTGTTTTATTCTTTAGTTGGACAGCAAATCCAGCTTCATATTCCCACCGAGAAGCAAGGCCTGCCCTTAAGTGAGTTCCGCATTGAGCTCCAAGCCAGCAAAGACATCAAAGCCTGCTCCACACCAGGAGTCTCTCGCTCGCTCTCCTTCTCGTTTCCTCTCTCTACCTTCCTTTTGCTCTTTCATAACCCCCATCGTATTTCACAGCACATAAAGCCTTAAAATGGCACATAAAACAGTTCATCTCTTTTCACTGTCAGCTTTCTAGGCTTAAAAAATTAAATATGTTTCACTGCAGGTACATAACTAAAACACACCCCTGGAAAAAAATTGCCATAAAGGATTCAAACTAGGCTTTCCATAAGTATCGGAGGCTATAGAGTTGGAAATAGATCAGCTAAATAGTCAGTACGGGGTATTTCAAGCTTGAACTGTACAAGGTGTGAAGTGACTGAGAAACTGTACGGTTGCCATCAATACCATCATTGTGTGTTTTCTGTTAAAACACTAGTGATATGTGCAGGAAATAAAAATCGCATTTTCTGCAGGTGATGCATTGATGCTGAAAAATTCTCTACAAACACACTAAAAGAATGCTGTGACCCTGGTGTTTGGACGGTTTGGAGTAGGCAAGGCGAAAACACCACAGAATACCAACACCCCATTCAATGAACTTTAAAAGCAGTGAAAGACAGAGAGCAGAGAGTGAAGGAGGCGGGCGTGGATGGAGATGCAGACTTTGAAGGAAAAAAAAAGCAAAGAGGAGAGAGAAGATGAGAGAAACAGAAACCGAGGAGGGAGAGAGGGTTTAAACTTCAACCCTGGAGTCAGTGAGTTCACTGACATTTGCACCAGAATCCGCCTAGCTGCTCCTCACAGCTTTTCAGAAACGACACTTTCTCTCCTTTCAATTCCTAAGACTTATTCTTCCTCCTATATTCACTGCAGAATGAGACCATTCACAGTCTTGAGGGCAGAGAAAGAAAAAAAAAAAGACAGAAAAGCAAACTGGATTGAATGTGTTAAATTCGAGTGATGCCCGCCTGACAATTTGCAACCCTGTATGTCCTCAAGATTCTTCTCGTATATTGTATGCATTCTTATGGCAGAATTAACAAGGGGGAGGAAAAGAAAAAAAAATGACATGTGACAAGCGATTCATTTGAGCTGTCAACATGTCATCTTCACCACATTCAAACCTCACATCACCCGCTCGTATTCCCTCTCTGGTGAAGGTGACCTAGGTCGTAACCAGCTGACACACCCACACAGAGCAGGTGAATGCATGGAAAAACCACAGTGGGAACAGCGACTGTGAGAGATTAGCAAGAATGAAAGGCATGTTAGAGCAAAAGGATAAATAGGCAAAAGAAAAATGTGGCATCCACTTAGAAAAGGGAGACAAATGAGGATACCATTTTAACAAATTGAAAGCAACTTGTATTTTGAGGTAAAAAAAATATATACATTTCATGTATAATTAATTTGATAATATTGAATGATAAAGTTCCGATAATATATATAAATATATATAAATATATATATATATAAATTAACAGCACCTCAGAGATGAATTTTTAATACGTACTGACTGTGAGGAGGAGAAAGCAGTGAGAAAAATTGTGTTCTAAGACAGATGTTTGTTGAAAAAGACAAAAAAAAAAAAACCTGTGTAAAGGAGACAGATAGAAGTGAGGTCAGTCTCGAGTGAAGGATCGGAGTGAAATGGCAAAGAATGAAGTAGCAAGGCCGATGTGAAGTTAAGGTTAAGAGAGGGAAGAGAAAGAGAAAGTGACTGAATCGGAAGCAAAGGGGAAGAGCAAAGAACAGACGAAAGACCATATATGTGGGTCGTGAGATAAAAGAAAGCAAATGAGAAGAGGTAAGTTTACAGATAAGTGTTAAGAGAGAGGAGACAGTAGGAGTGTGACCAAAGAAGCTCAGAGGAGAGGGAGAGTCACAAAAAAAAAGAACAGTAATGTGGAGTGGTTTGACAACAGGGGCAAGGGGCAAAGAAAGAATGAGTGAGAGAAGGCGAGTTTCATTACAAATTAAGAAGAAAGGTAAAACACAACAAATGCCGGCGAAAGGAGCGAAAGAAATGGACAGCAGTGCCCAATGGGTATTAAAGAGTGAATGAAAGACTGAGAGAGCTCTGAAGTAGAGGAGAGGGAAGAGAGCGAGACCTTGCCTCTGAGGCAACGAGCCGAGAGGAACGAGAGAAGCAGACAAAGCCGCGCACTGCTCTCACACAGCAGAACAAAGAGAAGAGGTGCATCATGGGAGTCTGAGCCTTGCGCCACCTCTGACGCCATGCTGGATAAACACACAATGGAACGTATGCACAAATTAAAACGCAAACCTGCAAGCCTTCATGTAATAATCAAGGACACGATTAGTATATAGACCTCTGCAGGGTGAGGTTTCCTGCTCTCAGTGACTTTCCTCCACAACTCCCATAAAGCTACACAAATGCAGTGAGGTCATCAAGTGAATGGGAAAGTGGTCTCAGACCTTTGGACTCCACTGTATATATTAAATGATTAGGGTCTGTCCGTCATAAACTCGACTCAAGACAATAGAGAAAGCTTTGATTAATATTGACTTTACAATAGCATAAAAATGCTGCTAATAGATAATAGAGAGCAGGGAATCCTTGAGTAAACCAAGACAGCATCCTCACTGATCAAGTGACTAGGTAGAGAGAAGGAAGACTGTCCAAGCAATACAAGGCCAACAGTGCTGGTGAAAGAGTGGAAACAGGCAAGAGGAGGAGAGAAAAAAACTAAAGTGAAAGACGCACTGGGAGAGGAGTGCTTTTTCTGTAGCACACTGATACAAATACACCAGGGTTGAAGCAGAGGCTCAAGATGAACAGCAAGGGAGGAGAGCTGTTCAACCTTAGCAGCAATTCAGGTATGAGTGAAAATGCTAATATCTTTGTGTGCGTACTGAGTGTTCTGTGTGTTTCATCAATAATCTGATTAAGTGCTTATATGCATGTATTTACGCCTGTAAAAGCAGCATATACAGTATCATTGTATTGCATTTACTTATTCAGGAAGGAAACAGGCTGAAGGAGTAAGGACACAGGGGTGGCAGGGTGAAACTGAATTTTATTTTCTTAGCTTAAGTGTCAAAATTCAAAGGAAAAGTATGCAAAATTATCAAGATATTGGCTCTAAAGTTTTCCATCTACCCCTTCTGACTCCTACTTGCCCCTCTGTTGTGTTTTCTCTTTCTTTTTCTTTCTTTTTCGTCTCCTTCCTCTCTCTCTTCCTCCGGCAGGTCTGATATGCCGGAGCTGCAGCTGAACTCTGAGTAGCACTGTCTCCGGGAAAAAACAAAGTGATCAATGTGAGAAGGCACGGGGCGCTCATGGACAGGCCAATCAATGGTGGAAAGAACCTTGCCCAGGGCCTTATGCAAATGGAAGCACGTCCCGTAACCTCGGGAGTGAACATGCGCACTAGATCAATGGGACGAGGGTAGAACCTTACAGCAAGATCAGCCTCAGCCAGTAAATATGTAATGATGAATCCCTCAAGATTTAACTGAACTCAAATGAACTTCAACTAGCTCAGCTTCTTATATCACAAAGTGGCAAGAAAGACCCTGTGTTGAAGAGGTGGGGTATGGGGTGGGTGGAGCAGGACAAGAGAGATTAAAAAGAGCCTCTGCACCATGATGCACTGAAGACAGATGGATTTTTCACTTCCTTTTCACTAGGGAGGAAAAAAAACAGGAAGACAAAAAGGTGAGAGGAGACTTATGAATAGTCACCTCAACAATACTTGTTTGAGATGTAATGATTTTCAATTACATCACCATGGCAACATCTGTGTGTTTTGATGAACGAAGGAGAAGAGCGGGTAACCGTGACGACCTGGTGAAAGCGTGCTCGGTCATTCAAAACCAAGGATGGTCAGACCAAGGACCGGATGAGGAAAAGGTATTTCAAATGAACAGCTGACATTTATTTATACCCTTATATACTGAAGTTTGGAATTAGTATCAATCAAAACCTATCACAGACCACTTAGAGACAGTGCATGACTTAATAAGCACAAGGTTACCATTACAGGTGGAAAGACTAATAACTTTTCTCTCTGTAAGAAACTGATATGAAAAAAGACAGGTGTGTACTCAAACAACTGACTACCACTGAGTAAAGAGAGAAATATAGAATTACTAAAAAAGAGAGAATGATGGGTTCTTGAACCAACAACACAAACCACGATGTATGGAAGCAATCCTGAAACGTATTGATGACTCTAGCATTTGGGGCTGTTGAGAATAATATAGCAGAGTTTGATAATAACAAGACACAAATAGCCATACACATTCAGTATATTTTAAATAGGTCAGTATGCCTTGAATTGCCCTTGGTTGTTGGTTAAATCTCAAATGACACATTTTAACCCTAGTTCAAAAAAAAAAAAAAAAAAAAGTTTGGGAAACAAGAAAAAAATGAAATGAACAAAGATGCTTTATCTAGCTATACCTGCAGTACTCCTGACACAAAGTTCAGTTCAATTGTTAAAACATCATACACAAAGTGAATCACTTCCCTGGGAGCTTCCCTTCACCAGTCTACCTTTTCCGACTTGCAACAGCCCTCTAGGAGCATCTATTTTACTCCACTGATTGGAGAAAGTTACTCCCTAAAAAGGAGAAGAAAGTCAACTGATCACAATAATGTTAGTGTCCATGGGGTTGCTAGTTACCTAGTTGTGAGAGAGTGGTATGTACGGTAGGAAAATATAGGTACCTACACACATTTTTCTATAAAGAGACTTAATGGGCACATATCCCCAAAGCTGTATGAATAAATCCTCTCGAAATCCATTTTTCTCATTGATAAGATAACAACTCCTGACTAATAAGTTCAGTTAGTTGTTGTTGGTTAGTGATGAATGAGAAAATCAGATAGGAAGATGCTAGCAACAAAATGGACAGATGATGGAGGAGGATAGCTCAATGGACAGATGTGATCCACTATGTATTCTAGCCAACTATAGCAATTTTGTACTGCCGTTTGCTCAGGCTGCTTCCAAACAACCTCACTAAAAAGAAGAAAGCAGGATATGTACAATGGAAGAAGCCACATGTAAAAAATACACATAAACCACAGACTCAAACTGACAGTGTTTATTTTCTTAGAGCTTGACTGTCTTGCAGCCGTATTGCAATAAAACAAGACAGAATTAATAATGAAAGCAATCAAAAAATGCAGTAAAGACCCAAAAAAATTAGAATCTCTTTCACACAAAATCACTTTCTCTAGACACTCATGGAATAACACATGAGAGACAAGAGTAAAGTATTTTCAACCCCCCGCTCCTCTCCAACACCACAAATGTAATCTAGAAACCAAAGATGCTCCTGAAACATAGAGAGAAACACCAACAAAGGTGAGAATAATGGCGACGTATTGAAGGGAATACTTCACAAAGCCTATTGTGTGAGTATCCTTTTCAGGCAGCAAACCCGCTGTAATTTGGTCTGCGTCATCTGCCTCTAGTCACAATGCAGCACTACAGCTTTGAAATGGATGGCAAATGAAGGCCATTTGTACATAATCACAGCAGATAGAAGAATTCAGAAGCCCTACAATGTGTTGTTGAGGTGGAAAGAAAGACCTTGGTCTATCTGTGGCAGCCAGCGCAGCTAAGGTTTGGCAAGGGAGGTCTTTTTTCCAGAAACAAGCAAATCAATTCAAATCAAATCAGCTTGCTAGCCGTGACATTTAAACAGTTCAATTTACATCCTTATGTTAAGAGGAGAGCCGCTCTCTAAGATGCCTATTCATTCACAAAGAAATTAGACATCTATATTTCAGCTGCTTAATAGAGCAAATATGCTGTAGCTGTACTGAGGAACAAGCCATGTCTTTTCATGGTGTACAAAGGGCTAGGCACTGTCTGTCATTACGAGCAGAGCACAAAAACACAGAGAGGGATAATATACACAATATAGACAGGAGTAGAAAACCGGATCATGCATGATATGCATGCATTACAACATACATGCACACGCAAGTGTGTTCAAACACACACGCAAAGGCACATACACATACACCATCAGCGGTGATGGTGTATGTCCTGAGGGCTGCTGTCCTGCTGTGCAGGCTGGCAGGCACTTTTGTCGTGGTGGTCCTTTTGTTTCACATCAAACAAAACGCCACAGCTTTGCATACGGCTCAACTAATTTCTGCTAGTGTGCCCCAGCCATTTATCATCGCCTCTCACCCTCTCCTCCTCTCCTCCCCTAACGTGGCTCTGATAGCTGCTCTCCACCAAGCTGTTCTGCTCAGGACGATACAGGCTTCTCCAGGCTAGCGCTGACACACACAGACGTTCACATATGCATATGTGCACACACACATACACTCAGGCAAACATAGACCCATACAATATGTGTGCACCCACTTGCAGACATACACACACAAATGCACATTAGCACACACAGACAGACATACACACAGGAAACTGCACTACTCCTGCACCGCTTGCAAGCCCGCAAGCTATGGAGAACCTTGAGATAAAAACAGACCTTCTCTTCATCCCCTCCAGAAGCAATAGACAGGCTAGCACTCAGAGTTTCGAAGGCGGCCGAGACGTGCATACAACATTAGATGAGGGGATTTTCAGAGCCTGTGTACGGACTTCTTCACAGCTGGGATGATTTTGTCAACAAATTAAAGAGATTTTTGCTTGTGTGGTGATGAACACAGGTGAAGGTTGCACTGGTCCTTGAAGAGCATTTCAGACAGATATGAATGTGAAATTTAGTTTGACACAATTTAAAGGAATCCACCAACATTTTAAGAAAATAAACTTGTTAAATAAACTTGTTTGCTGTGTGACTGGGATTAAGACACTGTGATAAAACCAATATCAGTTTTATGTCAGAGCATTCAGCTGAGAGATTGGTCTGGGACTTGTCTAGTCTAGAAAAGAACAAACACTGGAAGCAGAGGGAAAACTACTAGCCTCCAACAAAAGAGAAAAGTTCCATCAACTTCAAATTTGTCTTGTTTATATTTTGTGTTGTGTTTGCTGACAAGCTGGTCATCAATCCATCTAAAAACAAGTCGGAAGCTTTTTTTAAGAGTTAGGAAAGTGTGGAAACAACTTTCTCATCATGATGCAGTCACATCTCCCAGTAACTTTAAACCACAATGTGTAATTTCTACACAACCCAAATACACAAATTAGATGACAATGAGAAAACAAATAAGTAGCCTGTATTTTCCTTTAAAATCACAGAAGTTCACATTGCATTTCATGACATTATAAAAGGTGAATTCAGCTGTATGTTATTATATTATTTTCCGGATGCATGTTGCAAAAAAGAATAAGGAGTGGAAAACAGTGTTTGCACCGCACCATGTGTTCTGTGGGCTGTTACCATGCCAGTCATGGAGCGGTACAGACCACTGCCAGACCCAGAGTCTTGCACAGAGGGCATAGTTGGCACCGCCGCTGCCCTGAGGGTCATCACGTCAGAGAGAGGGGGAATTAGGAGGATGAAGGAAATGGGGACACGAAACAGGATGTAAAGCAGAGCCGATTTTGGGATGGCAAACATTGTGTACTGTAATAAAGATATCAAAAAAGGAGTGTGAAACCTAAAGACTGACTAGGTAAACAAATATGAAAAATAAATTTTAAAAACTGTGGCAATGCAAAAAGAAATGGCCATGAGCTTGTTTGAAAAAATTCCCTGAGGTTACTGAATTGGAAATCTTAAAGAGGAAAAGAAAGTCCATACTTATACTTCAACTTGTGAATCTGATTAGGCAAAAACTATGCACAGTGTAACACAAATGAATGTATTGTTCATGCATCGTCCATACTGTACAACATAAAAACTGAAATTAAATCACTTTCTAAACTCTGAGCGATGTAAAACAAACTTCTCTGACTCAGACTGATTCACCCAGCAGTGTTTCATCTTCCTCATCCTCCACACACCAGTATAACGATGAAGTCCACAAGGAGTGAAGAAATCCTCCATATCTATCTGTCTCACCTCAAGCATCTCTTCCCACATCTGACACTTCGCCACAACACACACATACACTTACACACACACATGAAACCAAGGACGAGAGAGAGAAAACTAGATATATTCATTATAGATTGAAACAGATGGCACCATCCACAAAGTGTACAGACATACTTTGCAAGCATGCACTGTATGTATCTGACGTGTTCTCAGAGGACACCTAAAATCTGTAATCATGTTTTTGAGGGGCTGTTGTGGCGGCTGGCTGGTTGTCTGGTTGGCACCCACACATTTGTGTACAGGGAGACAGATGCATTCTTACATAAGACATTATATAATGCTGCCCTGTCCTATCCAATAAGACTGCTCCTTTTTCACTCTGTGAGCGGGAAGGTTAGTGCGGGTAAAATACTTTACCCCTCCACCTCCCACCCCCCACTCCTGGCAACGAATAAAGATGAAAAGACAGGCTGAGCGGAGGGAGAGATGGAGGCAGGGCTCTATCGCCTCTGTCCCTTCCTCTCCCTCTGGTTCGTTCTCAGGTGAGGTTTTGTTCTCAGGTGAGGTTTTGTCCTCAGGTGAAGAAAGGATAATGTGAACCTGGAAATAAACATGGCCAGTTTACAGTATGTGTGTGTGTTGTGTGTATAACACAGAAAGACAGAGAGAGCAAGATGGTCCATAGGCTAAAACCCCTTAGACTTTGAATATAGGAATACTGGGTTCAAAACAAAGTAGCATGACTGGGGGAACATGACTCATCTTCCTTTAAAACTATAAAGCCCAGAGAGATGGAGAAGGAGGAGCAGGGAGGAACAGGCTGGCCAAGCATGAAAACAGATGTCAGAGGAGACTAGAGACGCTTAGGAATAGACAGAGAGAAGGACAGAAGTGCAAAACAGTGAACTGGGATGGATAGATGGATTCTGCGATAGCTAAAGAATGCTAGAGAGGGGAAAAGGGCGAAAAAGGTGGGGGTGAAGCAAAGAAAGAGTGAGCAGCCTTCCCCCTGCAGCGCAAGCCTCTCTTTCTCTCTTGCGCTCTCATTCAAAGGCAGTTAGCTACTCTTTGATGTATCTATAATTAGTCAGTACACACTGTGAAGTGTTTTAAAAGAAATCAAATTGCAATGAAACACTTCAGCACTCCAAACAGGGGCTAACATGCTCCGGAGCAAGGGGAGCGAGCAGCAGAAATTAATGGCGGGCCTTTTTGATGTGCTTGATCAGAAATGTATTTATTAACTGCAAAGGGGAGTAGTAATTAACCCACAGACAGCTTGTTTTCTCTGGGTCTTCTCATGTGTCAAATGGTTCATCCCGCAAGGCTCCACTCTCCACTCGCCTGCTCATGTGCACACACCTCCCATCCTGTCCCGCTGGACCACTTTCTCCTCAATTAAGTAGATGGTGTGCGTGTGTATGAATGTGTGTATGTGTGTGTGCTTGTATGTGCGTGAGTGTGTGCATGCTTATATGTGAGGGACTGCAAAAATACAACAAGTAATATATGTACAGTGTAGTGGCGGCTTTAAATCCCGTGTGTATATTTATGTGGTACTCCTGTAAAGTGTATGTCTGCAAGTGGGGACACGTTTGAGTGCATTTGGATAAAAAGCCAAACAGCCTAAAGTAGAGCCTCATGCTTTATGTGAAAAAAAAACCTGAAGATTTCAAAAATGATTGCATGAATGCATAACTGAATTGAACATGTCTACAGTCTTCTCTCTTTAAACTAAGTATTTGATAGGTCTAGGTATGCAATTGAGGGTAGCTAATAAAAACTATGAATGTGTTATATACTATGTGTTTGTGTTCGTGTCAGGTAGGAAGAGGTGAAGGAGTTTCGACACTGATAGACAACAGAAGCTGGGAGGGCCTCGAGGGAAACCTGACAATAGTGTATTCGAACATCCTGTCACTTAAAGTGAACACAAGGATCTTTCAAGTCTCTGTTTTGAAGTTATCTTCACCATACTGAATCTGCTATATATGCACATATTGTATATGAGTGTTTTTAAGAGGGTTTTCACGTGACAAGGACATCACATAAAAGAAAGCAGTTAGAACCTCATCTAGGCCTTTACACAGATACACACACACACACATACATATACACACACAGAGTCTAACTGAAGGAGACACAGAGAGACAGAAAGATACAAATAGAAAGAATAGCTAGTCTTCGTCACACTGTGAGAAAGCCCAGGAGATTGTGAGGCTGTCACGGACAAAACACTGCATGAATATTTAGCAGCCAAATTAAAATTACAAAATACTAAACAAAAAAAGAGTAGGTGAAAGAAAAAGAAAGAAAATAAAATATTCCTGAAAACACCAGTGGGACAAGTGCCCACCTTTAATCCCCCACTAGCCGTATCCTCATTGTGCTGCCTCCCTCCTCCTCCCCTGCCTAAGAAGAGAGAGAGAGATACTGTATGTCCTAAATAATATGGGATGCGATGAATCTAGTAGTAAATCCTTTAGATCAAGAAACCAGCAGACTGGCAACATAACACAGCTCTCAGATCATAGAGAGGCTTGCAAACACAACTAGCACAGTGTGTTAGCTAGAAGAGCTTAATACAGTGTAGTCCTTTACACTAACTGTATTTTAAATGCTAACAGAGCTAGCGCAGCATGTTATAAGCTTGGCACTGAGCCAGGCTACCTACATACAAGTGATTGTTTTGGATTTTAGAAATCATAAAGCTTTAAATTAGAAATAATTTATAATTTAATTTATATAATAATGTTTTTTTTGGGTTATATTTGGCCTCAGAAAGCTATTGTATACTGGAATTAAGTAAGACATTAACTAATTAAAATTAGTTTTATATAGTATAGTAACTTTCTTACATTTCTTCTTCTTCTTTTTTTTTTTGTTTTAGAATATGAGCCCCAAATGTCACATGTGATTGTTTTCTTTTCAGCGGCAAAGCAAATGCAAGTTATCAGAAAAATTATTCAACAAATATATTTAAAAGATTGCATAAAACAGAACATGTAAAACACAAAGTACATATATTTTTGACTTTTATATTATCTGCCAACACTGCATCCAAAACATCACATCCCTAGATCATCTTTTTAGTTATCTATGAGTGCTCAATTTTAAATTCCATCATCATTTTTGGACGAGGATTTAACAGATTGGAACAAAAAGAGCTGAAAGCCAGAGTCAGATTTTATCCCTTTTGAAGCACATTAACCACACAGTACAGTACAGTTTGCCTTGCTTTATGTGCCACTGGTGTATATATTAGACTGGATGACAAATCAAGCAGCAAGTAGCAAGCTGGCAAGGTACAAACATAAACTTCCCCACCATCAAACACTCCTCCTTCTAAATGCTTTACCAACCCAGTAAGGATAACTCATGATGACTGGCTATCTGCACACTGAAGCTTTATTATTAGGTAACTCGAGTCATTAAAACACGAACAGAAGTGAAAGTGATGATCAATATGTGATACAGGGTCCCAGTAGGACACCGCAGTAAACCAAAGAATAGAAAATAAAGCATTAACCTCAGAAGCCTTCATATAACCCGTAAAAGACACACTGCAGGCCCAGGTAGCTCAAGGGTGCAGTTATAAAGCCAAGAGGCTGGCCAAACTTTTATTTTCACCCTCCCCTGTGCACCATTAATTCCTTCAAATCCACTTCCCTCCCACCATCTTTCAACCTATCCTCTGTCTCTCTTAAGGCTGGGAGATCTGCATGCTATGCAGCAGATCTGCTTTAACAGTACCACTGTTGTTGTATTGCCATCCCTAGATTTAGCTATCCAGCCCTCTACTTTCCCCTCTTTTCCTTGTGCTCTTGATGTGTAGAGGAGGTGGATAGTGCCCAAGGACAAGGATGAACCAGATTGTTTACAGAAGCAGTACTTTTTCAAAGAAACTAAATGCTATTTATTTTTAATTGTTCCACCATGTTTCACACAGTATCACTCTTTTGGTTGTCTCCCTGAGGTGACCAGTGCTGCCCCGCATGTTTGTTGAAATGTGAGTCTAAGTTTGAGAATATGTGGGTTTTTGCATACTAATATGTGTGCATGTACTGTATGGATGTTAGTACTGTATGTACTGTAGCAATGCAAACTTGCAACTTGCAAACAAATTTTAGTCTGTATAAGACATGGAATATTCAGATTTTCCAGCATGAACATGTCTGAGAGTGATTGTGCTGACAGAAGAGTATTGTGTCTCAGTGTGTCTTTATGTCAGTGGGAGGTAGGAAGGATAAGTGGAAAACTAAAACACTCACCAGCTCAACAAAAGACAGCCCTCCATAGCTGTGGGCCATGATGAAGACATTCTTGGCTGCTGCTTTGGACACAAAGTGGTCCCACACATAGAGCACGTGTTCCTCAGACGAGCCATTTTCCTGCAACAGAAAGAAAAGCCACCCCAATATTAGATCCATAACCAAATAGATGAAGGGAAACCTTACGAGCTTGAACTCTGTCAACAAACTCTGACAAGCACAGCTGTGCAATTAAGAAACATTTAGGACGTCCAGCCAGTGAGACTGAAACATCAATAGAAATGTCACATTTTCAGAAATTTTATGCTACAGCATCAAAACTGGGACCCGAGGGCCAGCCAAAAAGAGAGAGATATAAAAGAGAAACAAAAAAGTGGTGGTGGCCTGAGGTGATTTCTATAAAGAGCCACACTTCAGCAGATCAATAAGTCTTGCATATTGCAAATGCCCTAAATGTAAAATTCAATAGCCTGGGTGACGTAACGTTTAAATCTTAATTTGTACCCTGTTGCTGAATCGATGGCCCATCTATACACCAGTAGAGGCATAATGGGAAGACACTAGGGGAAGGTCAAAGGAAAAAACAACAGTGAGAAAATATACAAATGCATATACAAAAACACACACACACACACTCAGGCGCAGTGTCGCACCCATGCACACAAAATACACCTACATATGTTCCTATTCTTATCTGCATGTGCACAGTTATACACACACGTTCAGCACACACGTAACTAGAAGACATGTTTAATTAACCAGAGATGTAAGCATTTATCCAGGGCTGGAAAGAACAATAGTAAAAGTACAAACGAGAAAAGGGCATCCAATAATGAACTTGTGACATTGATTTTAGACTTTGATTTCCTATCAAACTGTCTGGTTCACAACAGAAATCCACAATACATTCCCACAAGAAGTTACACTAAACATGGAGCATTGTCGACTAGAAACACCTAGATCGGAACACCACGCTGCATTTAAGATAGCACCACACTGGATGCAAACACGATATGCACGCACACACAAGCACACACACATTTCTCCTAATTAGCATACAGATGTATATATAAAAAAAGAATGTCTCGAAATAAACAAACACATGGCCTATGGAGAATGTAACCTCATCTGTTAATTGAGTGTCAAACTCTTCCATGTGACGCCCAAACAAATAATTAGTGATATGAGGTAAAGGACAGAGGAGGCGTCTTAAGAGACTATCCTGTTAGTTTCCATAAATGTGTTTGCATTTTCCAAAGTGAGATAGTATATTATCACAGAAAGATAATTACTTCAACATTCGCTCTCATAAACGTAGTAACTGAGAAGAAAGTGTAGAACACATACACATGTTACAGAAAATATGGCTTAAAGTTTACTTTTAGAACAAGGTGAGGCAGCTTGTGATGTGATGGGATGTTTTCACTTGCACGCATCTGTGTGTACAAGTTGGTGTGTAAGTCTGTGTGTGCTTGCACTATTTGATGATGTGCTGATGTGTGTTTTTGTTGCTGTGTTGGTCTAGAGGTAAATTAACCTGTCAGAGTGTTTGTGTTTACTGCTAGATTAGCATGAGGGGGTTGTAGTGTCAGCACCCACCTCTATTCACAGAGTGTGATGCAAGAGCAGGCAACTCTGTTCTGCCCTGCCCTTCTGCCATCACTGATGTGCATGTGCATGTGCTTGTGTGTGTGTGTGTGTGTGTGTGTGTGTGTGTGTGTGTGTGTGCGTGCATGAGTGTGTGAGTTATCCACGGAGGGGCCGGCTGAAGCAGAGTTGTCAGTCTGAAAGGCTGTGGCATCAAAGTCCTTTGAAGTCTCCCTCCTCTCTCCTCCGCCATGTCACCCTTCCTCTGTGAAGCCCATTTCATTAGCCTCCCACTGTCCCTCTCTCCTTTCCTCTCTTCTACCTTCTTTTTCTCCTCTGTTGATTCCACCTGTTTTTCTTTACACTCCTCCATCTCCTGTTTTTTCCATCTCTCCAACCACACTTCACTCACCATGTCTGACAAAAAGACATTAGGTAGGGTTTGTTACTGTACAGGACACCTACTTACACCTTTATGCGTGCGTGCGTCCGCGTGCGTGCATGCACGTGCGTGCGTGCGTGTGTGTGTGTGAGACATTTGCGTAACCGAAACTTCTAAAATTGCTGTTATCAACTGATTGAAGGAAAAATGTGTCAATGATTGATAACTGACAAATTAATTTGTCAGATATTAATTTTCAGTCAGTGTGAAGAGAAGATATTTTATTTATTGCTATACTATGTATAGTATCAATTTTAATAAACATATTGCTCGTTTGATGTCTTCATCATGGCAAATGGGTCCCCCCTGTGTTCCTGACTCGATCACCCGACCCGACACACACAAACATACACACATTCTTTGCCTACAACCTCAGCATCAGGCGACAGAGTGACTGACTACCTGGCATGGCAGTGTAGTGAATTATCTAAACAGCATTTGCATATTGTAGCAATTATTTCCTGGGGTTAATTAGCTGCAGTGGAGCACGCCGCCCTGCGAGACTGGCTTCCTGTCACCAGCTCTCACAGTATCGTAGCTTATTTATTTATTTTCTACTGTTTCTCCCCAGTTTGTTTGTGTGTATTTGTGTGTGTGCATATATGTGTGTGTGTGTGTGTGTGTGTGTGTATGTTGTGAATGCATCTGCCAACACTGTCAGAATAGTATCCCAACTGCACACCTGTTGCCAACATCCTTCAGCCATGACTGTCAAGGGATATTTGAAGGTGTGTACTGTTTGTGTGTGTTTACATACATAGTGATCCATACTGTCCCCGCAGAGAATATAAAGTACAAATCTGCTCCCTAGACAGTCACAGGACCAGACAGTCTCCAGATGCTGACAGCTAACTATTATCAAAAAGAAATAAAAATGGTGAGAGAGCTAGAGAAATGAGATGGATGGATAGATAGAGTGAGAAAGAGAGTGAACAAGAGAGAGAACCATATGTGGAGAGTTTACAGTATATGTGTGTGTATGTGTGTCTAGCAGAAAGAGAGAGTAGTCCATGCATTTGACTGGTTCTCTTAGCTCTGGAGTTAGAATTCACAAACATGTTGTGTGCCCCCCCCCCCCCCCCCCCCCACCCCCCCACTCACTCACTCACACACACTCACACTCACACTCACACACACACACACACACACACACACACACACACACACACACATGCTTCATGCATGCAAATAGGACTAATGTGCATATATTGTCAGTCATCATGACCTCTAGTGCAGACAGCTCCCTATAGTACAATCTTGTGTAAGTAGTTTCATCACACAGCTTGTGATTAAAGTGATATATACTCAGTGATTGGACGGCTCAGTCAGTACAGTGAGGATGCTGCCAAACATGCCTTTGAGCATATACTGTGTAAGGGCTATGTACTCAACATACAGAGGGGTGACAAAGGAAAAACTTGAAAAATGAGTGGAGAAGCAGGTAGATATGAGGGGTCTCTGACTGATAAGTATAATGTGAATCATGTTATGGTCTTCACAGTCACTAGATCTCAACACTGACGTGTTAGACAGCGCGCTCCACCACCATCATCAAAACTGAGGGAAAAAAATGAGGGAATATCTTTTGGAAGAATGGTGTTCATCTCTCCAGTAGAGTTCAGAGACAAGTAGAATCAATGTCAGGGCACACTGAAACTGTTCTGATGGCCCGTGGTTACCCAACACCTTATTAAGACACTTTATGTTGGTTTTTCCTTTAATTTGTCACCCGACTGTATATGCATGAAGTTTTTGCACAACTCCAAAGGTTACAGTGATTCAACAAGCCAAAATGTGGTTTTAGGCAAGTTCCTGCTTCCCAATCAACAGAAGGCTGATTATGTGTTATAGCTTACGTCACCATTAAAACTGCTAGACAACCTGCTACAAGACATTGTGCATGACTATCGACCCCACTTTTAGTCCATAAGTGGTTCCAACTGTTGAATGTGTTTGCCTTCCCATTGTCTAGTTTCAAGAATTTGTTCAATTTAGTTCTTTCCTTTACTTACACAATAACAACTCACACTCCATTCCAGTGTCTCACATAATTGCATGCAACCTTGAACACACACACATGCACGCATGCAAACAGACATGCTCCAATGTTGCACACAGACAGATTGCAACTCCCATACACAGACACACACACATACACACGTTCTCTTGTTTCTTCAGAAGTTGTCCGGTCCAATACTTGCCCTGTGTTTATTCACTGTAATGAGAAGCAGAGAGAGGAGAGCAGAGGAGAGCAGCCAGAATAACAGCCCCAACGCCAACACAAACCCAGTGTCTGACCAACACAGGAAACAATGAATCTAACAACATCAACGCACTCTGACAAACAACCACTGCAGACCTCCCTGCTCCTCCCCTCTGCTCCTCCTCCTCAGTCATCCAAAACACACACGACTTCAGAAAACTTCTGGGATTTCTAGTCAGGAGACAGAGAGCAGTGTGAACCGGACGGAATCTAGAGGATAAAAGCCATTGTACTTTTTACACTCAGAAACCTTTCAGTGGTGGCCAGAAGTGTCAACACAGTGTCACGGGATGCCTGGACAACTTCATTGGGTTTGTACTCTTTTTCCTGGATAGGGCTGTTTCCAATCTTGCAAAAATGTCAATAAGTATTTCAAGGTGTTAAGATTGAGAGCTGAAGTAGAATCAAAAGTAATACAAACACACATCACACAACAACACTATCCCAGAGTTCCTTCCCACAAAGGAAGAGGTACAAACAAATTACTCAAATTACACAGGAGCTCTCTTGCTCTCTCTCTCTCTCTCTCATTCACACACACGCAAAACCTCTGAGTGACTGACTGGCCAACTGATCTTTCTCAATCTCTCAGTCCCCTCCTGCTCTCAGGCCACACACTGGGTAAACCCACCACCAGTCATTATTAACACACTTTAATATATCCTGATCAGCACAGAACAGGATTGTTTTCATTTGGCCTAATGATTAAATATCAAATAAGCACTGTATGTAATTACAAGGCTGGTATTAGCAAAGTGATTATTAGAGTGAGTTAGTCTGTGTTTGTGTGTGTGTGATTGCGTACAAGTCTCTGTGCACACAATTAAAAAGTGGACCTCGACGACACCTGTTTGCAATTGCATTCTAATCAATGTCTGGGATGTGTACTCCTTCGCCATCTCCTTTCCTTTTTTCCTTCCCTTCCTGTCTTTGTTTCTTCCCTTACTGGCTTTTAAGGCAGACAGAGAGCTGAAGTTAGCTAGAAGCTGTCTGGGAGCTGATGGGTCTACTAGAGTGTGGGTGAAAGGAAGGTATGGTGCAAATTAGTAGCAGAGATGGGAAAATAATGACTGTGGCATTGTGGGTAATTAGCAGGTATGGTACCTATGGAGAGTTGGGAATGTAATGATGTGAGAAAGAGACAGAGAAAAGGGAGAATGAGGTGAAAAACGTGTGCAAGACTAACAAAAAGGGGGGGGGGACTGCACATGTGTGTGTGTGTGTGTGTGTGTGTGTGTGTGTGTGTGTGTGTGTGTGTGTGTGTGTGTGTGTGTGTGTGTGTGTGTGTGCGAGAGAGAGAGAAAGAGAGGAGGAGAAATGTATGTGTAGTGTGTTATTCAACTTTGCAATTGGGGGATATACAGTATAAGGAGAGAGACAGCAAGTGAGAGAGAGGGAGAGAGAGAGACAGAGAGAGAGAGAGAAAGACAGTGCGAGAGAAAGGAGAAAAACTATAGCATACATGTCATCCTACGTGCAGATTAGTGTGCTCAGACTGTATACAATAAAATAGCATGACCTTGGTGGGGTCAGTCCGCTCTGACAATATTTGCCAGGGCATTGTTTCAAATCAATAACTCATTAACAAAGTACAAAGGAAGTTGCTGTGGGTTTGTGAGATTCTTTATTAGAAAAGAGCGGCTGCGGGCCAGAAAGGTCATCGCTGTGACATCTCGGCTAGCCTTGCGCTGCCGCCCGGATTGTCAGGTGAAATTACTGCAAGCCATTAATTGACATAAGGCAAAGGAGAGCGGGCAGGCAGACAAGGCTGTGTTTGTTCCAGTATGACCCTGAGGTGCTCTGTGTGTGTTCGTGTATGTGTGTGTGTGTGTGTGTGTGTGTGTCTTTATTCGGGTCAGCCTGTATCCACACCGGGGTTGTGTGCAGAGAGAAAAAGAGAGAGAGGAAGAGAGAGAGAGTGAGGGAGCTCAGTGGGTGGGGAGGTGCGAGGGAGGGCAGGATGGATGTGTTTGATGGTTGACCTGACTAGAAGATTGGGAGCAGGGATCTGAGACCAGCTACACTGGTTCTGCCTTGAGCAAACACACAAACACACAGGTATACGTACACACACAGATGTTATGTACTAAACATTAACACATATCCAGAAATGCTCGCACACAGTAACAAGCAAAACATTTAACAGACTCACTCCCCTTTAAAACTTTGAGAAGTCCATTGCACTCACTTATATACATAATTCAAACACAAGGAGATAAACCTGAAATTAAAACACACCACACAACACAGTGTACTTGTACTCTGGACTTAACATGAAAACTAAGCTCATAAAGACAGATACACATGCACACAGGTCAAAACTTTTTCTCTACCACACTCACACAGAAACACACATACAAATAGAAAGATGGCATCTAGCCAATTTGCTCTCTGCAGTAAGCAGGTGAGCTGCCCTCTAGCCCTGGTCATTGACCGCTCCTCTGACCAAGTTCAGAGGTTAATCAAGTCCCTACCTGTCCTTGGAAATGCTGAGCCTTACCTTTTGGCACAACCACAGGCCAAAGGTCAAATAAACCCTGTCTGTATAATTGCTTGTGGGCCACAGATTGGGGCAAAGAGGTGAAGGTGACAAAGAGCAAAAACCCAGTCCCATAGAGAAACACTGTAGCGCCATGTCGAATACAATTACCTGCGTGTGTGCTTGTGTGTCCATGTCTTAATGTTTCTAATCAAGTTTCCTTGTGTGTGTAAGTGTGTGTGCATGTACGTTAGTGAGTCCTCAGGACGTTTTGTAGAACAGGTTTAACATGGGGATACAGGACATCATCTGCTAAGCACAGACAAGGACAAGGATCTCAGCTGGCCCCTGTGGACAGCTGCAGCTGGGAATAATGGGTCTTGGAGAGGCAGGAGCTAAATAATGGATGCTCCCTCCTTTAGGAAACACACTCTGTACAGTCCACAAGAGTCAGATCAGTATGAGACTGTACAAGACCCCCTGTTTTGCCTCATACGTTACCAAGACCACAATACTCTGAAGAGTCCTGTGTCTGCACTGAAGGCAGAAAAACAACAGCAAAATAAAATAAATAATAAATAAATAATAAATGAGTCTTATTTCCCACTGTTAAGAGAGGGTCTGACATCAACCCTAACCAGAACGAGGGGTAAAAATTGTTTAACATAAAGGAATTTAACAGTGCCTCCAGTGGTAATTCTAGCACACTGAAGAACCCCAAAATGTTTTCTCCATTGTGGTTTGATTGTGCCAAATGAATAACTGTAGAGAAAAGCAGAGGGACGTCACAGTGAAAGCATTCAACGTCCTCCACTCTCAGTCATATAGATCTCTCACTCTTGAAGTTGCACTGAAGCTGAATATAGTGGAAGAAAAAGAACAGAAGAAACTGCCTCAATCTGCTACTTCAAAATGCTGCTGGAGTGAGGGCCTCTCAGTCTATCTCTCTCTCTGAACATTTAAAAAACGTACAATGTGAGATGTTAAAAGGAAAAGCGTAAAAAAAACTAAGAGAGAAAGAGAGAAAAGTATTCCAGTCATTTATAAAAATAAGTGGTGCTTAAAAAAAGGCGAAGCTCTGTTTTTTGTCCCCCTTGCTCTTTTTTTCCCTTCTTCTTTCCAGGGCCTGCTGGCCTAATCCCAGCCAGCCAGCCTTGGGTGAACTCTTTGGAAGCTTCTTAAGCCCATGAATGTGCCTTTTGTTCCTGCCATTCCTCCGCTTGGCTGACAGAAAATAGCTAACTGGATTACTGCTAAAATTCAGAGTAAAGTGAACTCCCAAACTTCTATATGGCAAAGTGCTAAGAAAGCACCCCCCCCAACCCTTCCACTATCCTCATCAGCATCCCTCCGATCAGACTTTCTATCCCTCCATCTCTCCTTCTGTTCTCTCTTTCTCTCTCCCTACTCAACCAACATCCCCCCTAAAAATGGCCCAGCGGTGTGTGATCTGGAGGAGTAGACAGGAGAGGGATTAGATAAGGTTGAGAGGTTGAACACTATGAACCCAAGGCTAAAAAGTAAGAATCCTAAAAGCAGTTAAGAGCTTATTAATGTGTGTAAGGAAGCATATTAATCGACTCAACTCTATCAGTGGGCTCGGTGGGTTATGTGTGTGTGTGTGTGTGTGTGTGTGTGTGTGTGTGTGTGTGTGTGTTTGTTGGTCTCTGTGAATCAATGCAGTACAATATAAAATGTGCAATATAATATTGTGTGGCCCATAGTTATAAATACAGAGCAAGACAGGTGTTAATTCAAGCTTGTAGTGTTTTTTGTGCAATGTTGGATGTCATTATAATACGAGGAGTAGGGGTATATGTTTCAGTGTGTGTGTATCTGAATGGCTGTGTGCAGGTGGTCTGGCAGCTCAGTGGGAGTTAGAGTGAGAGGTGTAGTGAATAAAAGGGTTTGTGTGTGCGCGCGTGCGTCTGTGTGTGTGAGTGCAAGTGTCTTGGGTGGGTGCTGTTAAAAAAAGATGAAAACAGCCCTGCTAAAGAGGTTTGATTTGATCCACCACCCACCCCGACTAACAGAGGTGAAGGAGAAAGACACACACACACACACACACACACACACACACACACACACACACACACACACACACACACACACACACACACACACACACACACCCCAATGTTAAAACCTTTGTTCTTTTTCCACCTCCTTTACTCTTTTGTCTGCCGGTATGTGTGTGCCTTTGCATATCTGCAAATGTGCTTATGTGCATGTGTGTATTTGTGTGTGTGTGACAGCTTACTCTGGGCCGGACAGAGGCAGAACAGTGAAGAGTAGCGCAGTGCGGGAGGAGGTGTTGATGATAGAGGCGAGGTCATACACACTAACATCCTGCTGACTTCTGGGTCAAAGGTCAAAATTCAAGGGGCAACAACACAGAGCCATTCTGCTCACTCATTAATCTTTATCCTGAGTCTTGAAATCCCTGCATCTAAGGACAAGTGTATTTGGCTGGAAAATCTAAACCTTCTACATGACCCCTGTTTTTGGGGTTAATGAGGATAATTGTGTATCAGCCTGCTGGTTTGGAAAAAAAAATTGACATAGAAAGGAATTTTGTATCTATTTTTTTAAATGCCATAACAGAACCGGTATTGATTTCTAAATCAATTGTCAATGTACTAGCTTAAAGTATATTTAAAAGAAATAAGTATGACTTCACATGGCGCTGGGCTCATTATGTTGATTGTGCTGACTTCCATCTCATGGAGTTGTGAAAAACCAAGACTGTTTACCTGTGTAGTATTTCTGAAACACTGTAGTCTTAAAAAGACACTGCTGCGTACAGCCCTTGTCTCAATGCATCTGACGCTGTCCAGCATGCTATATGAGCAGAGCCCAGTAACAAGATCAAGATGTGAATAATACTGCATGCTTCCTCATAGGATGGGAACCTTGGTTGGGACAGTCTTAACAATCTCGCACTGGTAAAGATTTAGGGCAAGGGGGGGGGTATATATACACTTTTTTTAGGGCATCCCTTTGCTCTCAAAACAGTCTCAGTTCTTAATGCCATGGGTTCCATAAAATTTTGAAAACACTGCTTTGAGATTCTGCTCCATGTCGAAATAATTGCATCACATGACACACATCTCTCATTTTACCACATCCCAAAGGTACTTGATTCAAATCAGGTAACTAAGAAGGCCAATGTGCTACACTGAACCATCTGTCATGTTCATGAAATCACTTTGAGATGCCTTCAGCTTTGTGACATGGTGCATTATGATGTTGAAAGTAGCCATTAGTCGATGGCAAATTGTGGTATAAAGAGATGCACATGATTAGCAACATACTGGGATACAAAGTGATACTCTTTTCTGCCACCACAGTTGTATAGAGCTGTTACAGCAGCCTTTCTGTCATCTCCAACCAGTCTGACCATTTCCCTCTGACCTCTCTCTCATCAACAAGGCGTTTCTGTCTGCAGAACTGCTGCCCCATGGATGTTATTTGTTTTTAATTCTTTTTCTAAGCAAAAGCAAAAACGCAGAGACTGTTGTGTATGAAAATCCCAGGAGAGTCTCAGAGATACTGTATGCCATGCTCAAAGTCACTGAGATTGCATTTTCCCTCCATTCTGATGTTTGATGTGACCATTACCTGCATTATTTTATACAATGTACTGCTGCCACATGATTGGCTGATTGGATAATTACATGAGTAAGCAGGTGGAAAGGTGTTCCTAATCAAGTGGCGAGTGTAAATATGGAGAAAAACTATATGAGAATCATTCAAGTTACATCCTCAAAATAAATCAAACTACTAACACAAGCTTCCATCACCATAATCTAAACAAGGTGTGGATGACACATACAAACACCACATGTGAGGACACACTCACATACACATTCCTCATGGTTATGGTATAACAAACTGACGTGCAATAGGCATTACATTTTGAATTCTAATTTGCTATTACTTAAAATAAAATGAAACTATAGAGAAGAGTGTAGATGCAAGTGAGCTTGACTAAATAACTGTAAACGACATGATGGATTGTTTACCATAAGACCTTCATGTGAGATAGTGTAAAGCAAGTTCATCAGCTGAATGATGGGGAAACTGCACACATGTAAAGAAGTGTGATAGAGTAAGATAGCACTGCAGCTAATTATCCCTTATTAGAGTGTGTGTAAAGGTTCTGCCAGGGGGGTTGAGAAGAAAAAAAAGCCTGCGTTGACAGCTCACACACTGCAAGTCCCACAGCAGCCCTAACTCTTGTCAGACATCAGAGACTGATGGCTTTCACACACACACACACACACACGGAATCACACACATATGCACAAACACCCACCCACACGTACAAACATACAAGCATTACAGTGACACTACTGCCATCAACCAAAGTAAGACACAGTTAATCGATGTGGACACTTTTCTGTGAAACCCTGTGATGGGACCCAATATTGAATGAAAGCGTTTCAGAAAAAAAAAATTGGCTGGACTCTATTGATTGAATTATGAATTTTGTTGGAAGGGGTGAAAAAAAAGACATTTATGAAAAGGAAAATATTGTTTTCATTTCTCAACCCTTTGGCGAATATTTATTTTCACAATGAAACTAGATTTATGCAAAGGGTCGCTTCCTGTGTTTGACCACAAGTATAAACTGGCCCAGCTAGGAGCCTCGAGCTGTGTGTGTGTGCATGTGCATGTGTGTATGTGTGAGTATATGATTAGGAGATGTACAGTCAGTGTAGCATGATAAGAATGTTGCAGTGTGTTTGCAGAGTGTGTGTTAGGGAGATAATAATCCCAGCGGTCAACAAGAGTAAAGGGCCAGAGCTGCACTGACCAGCCCACCATCTGAGAGAGAAAAAGAGAGAGAGGGAGGTAGCCATGTGGTTAACACTTGCTCACTGAGAGGCGACTGGAGCACAGCCAACCTCTTCACACACAGGCTGACCACACAAGAGCCTCTCTTTCTCCCTCTGCCTCCCATCCTCCCTTCATCCAGTGTTACCTAACATTTCCTTCCCTCGCTTCCTCAGCTAGCTGCCTCCCATCCTCCTCCTCCCCACACCTTCTTGCCTCTTTTGTCTCCAAACTTGCCCAAATTCCTCCCTCCCATTTTCTCACCTATGTGTCTTTTCCTACCTCCTTCTATGACCCTAAACTGTCACTCCATCCGCCTCCCCCATCATGTCTGTTTATGATGAACATCTATCCTTGTCCCTCCACCCCAGCTTTTCAAACGTTTCCTTCCTGCCTTCCTTTTCTGTCTCTCCTCCCTATCTCCGTCCCTTCGTCCCTCCCTCCCTCTCCGACTTACTCGTATGGGGATCCGTTCGGTCTCTGTCTCTTTCTGTGGGTTACGGTACTTCTCATAAAATTCTCTCTTCTTTTTGCCCTCTTTATCATCTTTGCGTTCTCTCTTTTCAGCAGGTTCGTCCAAGGGTTCAGTAGGAGAGGGCAGGGGAGAGGATTTGGCTGGCTTCTCCACCTCCAGGTAGTTCTCATTGGGGTTGAGCACCATCACACCATAGCCCTCCTAAAGCAGATAAGAAACATAAGTATGAGAGCCATGGCATCATCTACATTGAATACTGCTCTTAATATGTGTTTAACATCTATGATATTTTATACATTCACTGATTATATCTTTATCTAGGCAGTATACTATAACATTCTGTCTATGTGTAGACCTATAAAAAAACAAACATATAACAACATATGCTTTATAATCAAAATAATATTTAAAAATTAACCAGGTGGACAAAACTGGAAAATGGCAGAGGCAGAGGATTTTATATCTACAGCATATCAATAAAATTAATGTAGAGAACATGGCAGGTGTGTGTGTGTGTGTGTGTGTGTGTGTGTGTTTGTGTGTGAGAGAGAGAGAGAGAACTGCAAAAAAAAGCTGAAAAAGGAGATTTTTTTTCCTTTTTAATTCCTGAAATGTTTTTTTAATTCCTTTTGAAAAGAGTTCTGTAAACTTTACTGAACCTAAAATGTAACTATTTGAAAAAACTGTTATTTGTTGTTTTTTTCATTTTTATTTTTATTTTTTTTACTGAGAGAAAAAGGCAATATTAACCTAACGCCGTCTGATAATCTCGGCTAAATTGAAGCTCAAAAACCTGATCTGCTCCGTCTAGGTCTGGTAGTGGCTCATGGTGTTTAAGACAGAGGTCAGTAGTGGATTTCTATGTACAAGTAATACCAAAACAACCGTTAAAAGACAGACTGCTAAATGACTGTGGAAAAGATGCAAATCCAGACTGAAAGAGACAGAGTAGAGAGGGACGAGCCTGAGAAACAACTGCGGGACTAGAATCAGCAACAGGGGTTTCAGTCGGTGAGTAGCATTTAGTGACTCCAAAGGCCACGTGTCACTTAATATCAAACCCAATCGATCCTCCCATCACTCAACAAAAGAGTTAGCTGCAACAGCGTATGCATCTGTGTGTACGTGCATGTGTTTGTGTGTATGCGACTGGAAACTTCCAAAGACAGCACTAAAGATAAACATAAAATTTTTTAAAAAGATGAAAAGTTTTTAACATGAACACAAAATTTGAATTAATAATAATAATCAGTGCACTACTTCAAAATGCTAAAAAAGTTAAAAACTGTAAAAAATGAGGAAAAATGTAAGAGAACAGAAAACCAAGTGGTTATAATGACAGAAGGGAAATGCACTGTGGAGAAAAGTTTTTTTGTAGCCTTTAGTGACTTCTTCAACTTTGAAGCCATTTTAATTAACTGTGTTTATTGTCCCAAGCACACTGAAACTAAAGCAGGAAATGGATGGATTCCTGTTTCACTGGTTGTGCTTTTCACACACAAACACCAAAACTTACTGACATACCCCTGTGCAAACACACACAAAAGATACACACTAAGAAGAACGAAGGATAACAGTGCTGACAAGAAGACCTTTAGGAGATGTGAGAGGGAGTTAAGAGAGGAACTGTCGCTCAGCTTCCACTGCAAATCGCCCTCACACACACGCACTGTCTTCTCCAGGCAGCACGTCTCCTCTTCCTTAATAAGTGTTAACACAATGTGCTTGTCTTCCGTTGACGCAGCATGTGTGTGTGCGTCCCTCCTGTGCCCATCGACATCAAACCTGCCACACACCCCTTCCCTTAGCACCTGCCGTGTGTTGACAAGAGCAAAATGACACTTTCTCACTTGTTCAGATTATAAAATTAGTCTGATTCTCACTCCCTTTCAATTCAGACAAAGCTGTACTTCCCTCACTGGACATATTTGTAATGTAAAACGTTTTATTGATATAAGGACTATTAACTTAAGAAAACATCTTTAAGTGAGAAGAAAATTAGACATGAACAAATTGCTTATTATTTTTTATAAATTGTGTGTTTTTAAAAAGCATTCACTTTTACACCAGGATTTAAATGCCATGAAAATTAAAAGATGTATCTTTCTAATTTCAGCTTTGATGATGGCATCAAGTTTTGTATTGTAAGGCAAAGTCTAATTACAATTTAGCAATTGATTTATGACTTGAAAAAAAACGACCCATGCCCAATGCCCATGTTCTAGTATGTAGTAGTAGTATATATACACAGTAGTAGCATGTGTACAAATTCTAGGCAGATTATGTTTTTTTTAAACCTGGATTTAATATTTAATTAATTCAGCCTTTAGACACAGAGAAGTTCAGACACACAAGCGCACATTCAGACAGAAAAAGAAAAAGGAACGGATGATGGAAGGAGAGAACAGAAGAGAAAGGTAGAGGGAGAAAGGGGAGAAAGAGTGAAAAACAGAAAGATATAGACAGGTTGTAAAATGATAAGACAAACAGATAGAAAAGGAGGGAGCGACAGAGAGATGTAGTCAAACAACCAGCTTTGTGGCACTGCCCACTGGTGGCAGCCTGATAAAATAACTGACAAGACCCGTTAAGCCTATGGCAACATTATTATAAAAGAGGTAAACGTTAAAATCAATAAATGGTTTGATTTAAAAATGTCAAATAATATATATATACAGATGAAAAATCTAAATAGAAAAGAGAGAATGAGAAGTCCACTGCAATGTAAACACAAAAGAAAAAGAGAAAAAACATGAAACGCCTCTCGTACTTCAACTCAGTCACATCACTTTGTGTGCATTTCTCCTTTCCACTAATCCTGGTTCATGAGGCCAAAAGTTAATGGTTTAGCAACACTGGTCTCCATGTTCTGATGCTAACCCTAAGTGGCCTACAACCACATTTAGCCTTCAGTTCTCTTACCCTAACCTCTACTGGTCAATAACCCTCCCTGGCCTTAAGCATACTAATGCTAACCTCAAGTGGTCCCGTTCCTAGCCTTTAGCATCCTTATGCTAACCCTGAGTGGCCTATAGCCTATGGCCTTCCCTTTGGAGAGGCTAACTCACCTAACCGAGCTAGCAGTGCTAACCTTTTCAGCTGTCCAGTCACCCAGAAGGACATTGCTGTAAAGGCGACCAGTGTCGTTGGTGTATTTAGTCTGAAGGAGCAGGACCATTGACTTCACCTCTATGTCGGAAACAATCATTTACTTAAAGACTGAGAGGTCTGTGTTGGTGTCAGGACAACACTGCTCTCCCGGTCCACTCACTTCCTCCTCTTATTCTTCTCTCCATCAACCAGAAATATGACAATGAGTCTGATGCTAGTGAACTCGGCATAACAAAGCAATTAGGAAAATTTCTTCTTGACATTTTGTCAAAAGTAATATTAACTTAAATTGAAATAACGTTATTTTATAAATGTGATTCTATACTTTCTTATGTAATAAAAACATACTGTGATGGTCTAATTAAATACACAAAAACCTATCTACATACACAAAATAACAATAAGGCCATGAAAACGACATTCAAATCAAATAGCACATAGTCAATGCTTTCCCTAAATCCCGCAGAAGCAGCTTATGTATTGCGTGTCATTTTCACAACTAACTTCTCCAATCGAGCTCATGCTCATCATCCTGGTCTTTGTGTTGTTTTGTGACAGTTAAATCTCTCTAAAGTTACGTCATTTGGTCTTTGTGTTTCTAGCTAATTGTTCAGTCTCTGTCTCTCTCTCTCTCTCTCTCTCTCTCACACACACACACACACTGGATACACCTGCTAAATCTGATCTTTGTGTTGTGATGTGCTGTCAAAGTGTGAATCTTACACAAATGCACATTGCAAACCTTAGGTCACAATTCTTTTTATACTACTAAATCTCTCTCTCACACATTGCTAACACTGGGTCACTTTGCCTTTGTCCCATACACACACACTGTCTCAGATAAAGCAGACACACATGGTCCTCTAGCGTTGGGTCAGTCTTGTCTTTCTGCTGCAGTATGCAGGCTAAGTCTCTTCCCATGCCCTGTGGGTGCCCCTGTGCCACCACCACACTGAGTCCCTGCCCTAGGGCCAGCGGTCAAGAGGGTCGTCCCGACCCCTCTAAGGGGGGGACCCCGACCCCCATCACCCTGCTCCGGACGCTCCTTAGCGCTCCTTTGTCGGCCTGTCCCGCACCAGATAGCACAACAAAGGCTGCCGCTGCTACGGAAACCAGGGCTTGTCTCACCATCGTGATGAAACCCTTCCTCTGTCATCCCCACACGCGGGACTGTGAAGCCCTTAAAAACCCCTAAATATCTTATTATTAAATGAAATGTTCCAAGCTGTAATATGAATATCATGACATTATGCATTATTCGTGATTTAGAATTATAAAACCTGACCATACTATGCTGTCTTAACAATATCATCAATACTCTTTGATGACACTCTTTATGGTCAAATCAGATGTCGTTTGTCAGCTAGCAGATCATTATTTTCTCCCTCAGTCGCATTATTTGAAAAGGGAGTGGACTGAGTATGTGTGTCTCTGTGTGTGTCTACATGTGAGTGACTACACAAGTGCAACCGAGAGTAAATAAGATGTCCCTTTAAGACAGCAGCGCCTCTATTTTTCCAGTGGCGTTGTAATGAAATGAAATGTGTCTAATGTGCGGGAGCAGGGAGAGAGGCAGCCGGAGTGAGAGGGTGTTTCATCTGTGCGTGTGGAGCTCAGCGAAGCTTTGATGTGAGAGCTCTCATGTAGTGAGCAGGGCTTTGGGCACAGGGAAAAGGACAGCACTTGACAGGTACAAAGCATGGCTGATAGCGGTCACGGGTGCATGCAGTGAGGAAAGTGGATGGTATGGTTGCGTGAATTTGAGGTTGTATGTGCGGCTGTTTGCTGAATAAGAGCATTTAAATGCTCTCCTTCACATTGCACTTATATTTTAATGCATTTCTATATCCATGCGAATGCATCTCATCACAAGATTCAACATGCAGTCTATGGGTGTCCATTGAAAATGGCTCTCGGGCAGATTACTTTATTCGTTTTCTGTCAGGGGGCTGTTAGGATCAGGGCAAGCAGCGCTCCCTTTTTTCAACAGCCCTTGCTCCACTTCCTTATTTCAGCAATACGCAGCTCCCGATTTGCTACTCAGGCTTGACTGACAAGGAGGAAAGGGTCACCCAGCATGGCACACCCAATAAGAAGAGGAGGAGGGGAGGGATGTCTGCAGGCTACAGTCGGGTTTGAGATTTGAACGAGGCACAATGGCTGGCCGAGAAGAAAGGCTAAGTTGGAAAATAAGTGCGGGCACAGTCTTGGCATCACAGTTCGTCCACATTTTAGGTGCTAGTGGCTGAGACAACATCAAATACAAGAAAAAACATAGTCTGTTCCTCAACATAGAGGTATGAAGGAGCTGAGAGGGAAGGTAAATACTGTAATAACAAGTACACTCTTGCGCTCCCTCTCTGTCAGGGCCACCCTGCTCTGTGTGACCTTGTCTGTCTCAGTCTCTACATGAGCTTTTTTTGCATGCAGGGCCCCTTTATCCATCCGATCCCCCTCTTTTCTCTCTCTCTCTCTCTCTCTCTCTCTCTCTCTCTCTCTCTCTCTTTCCCACTCCCCCTCTCCCTGAGGCTGACATACCACACAGATCGCACAGTACTGTCAGATTAAGTCACGGTGCCCCCTTTCTCATTTTAACACAGCACCAGTCTGAGACCCCCCCATACCCACCAAGCACACAGCTATGTTTCTCTGAGAGCAGGAGGGTGGAAGAGCACTTACTGTACCACAGAGGCTATGAAAAGACATCTGTGGATCTTAGGGGTGATGTGAGAGGGGCTGAGACAGGATTGTCATCAGCCTGTCAGCTCAAAATCAATCATCTTCTTGATAACCAGTGATACCCAGGGGGCCATGCAGAGAAGATCTAAATGTTACTAAATATTATTATCCTACATCTCTTTAAAAAAGTCATGTGAAATGTTCAGGTTGGCAAAGAAAAATATCAAGTTAACAAGCTTAAATTACAACATAAGTTAAGACAAATCACAATACATACATGACATACATGTGCTCAACTTGCATGTTTTTTTTTTTTATCCTCTGGTTAACTCCCTGTATGTTTAAGCAATCAATTGAACAGCCAACACAAATGTTTACGCTGGAAAAGTAAGACAAACTGAAGCTTCATTTCCCCATCTGCCCTCTGAGTTAATTTTGAACAAATCACCCACTGCATGGGTTTCTCCTCTCATAAAGAGTACACATTTAATTAAGTTTCTTTAAATTCAACTTTTCACTTCAAGTTCAAAGACTGTATTTGACGTTTGCTTCCACTAATGTAGTCGTGCGCTAATTTGGTCAAAGTAAATAAGACTGCGGTAATGATTATCTTTTTCTTGATGTTAATGAGCACAAATAGTTTAGGTCCGATAAAGAAGCTAACCTTTGGAGCTAGTCAAGTAGTTGTGTCTGTAATAAGCGGCAGAGTTTTTAACCTTGGCATGGATGTCTGGGCTCATTTGGATATTGTTTATATGTGGAGCTGAATATTTATAAATGAGTTCAAAGTGGAGCAGTGGGGTGGAGGAAGTAGAGAGAATAGCACAGCTTCTGATCCCTGATGCCTCAGCTTCTTTTCATGCTCGCATTTACATTTCCTTCTCTCCGTTTCACTTTCTATTTCTCTCTTCCTGTTTCGCTCCTCCCGACCTGTCTATTTTCAGCACCTTAGTGAAAGGATAGACATTAAGACATTCACACAAACACTGTTGAGTAACCCACTCAGTGCAGTGCCAAAGTCAGTTTATGTGTAAATGATTTACCATACTCAATGTCTGTGAATCTGCAAATTTGTTCAGCCACTGTTTATGCTCGATGGTTGATCAAGTATCCGAGCGTCAGGACACACACACTGTCACATAAACGCACACATGACACACACACACACACACACACACACACACACAAGAGTTCGGAGGCCTGCTTCATCTGCTCTCAGCACGACACACACAGAGGGAGGTGTGGGGATGAGGGTGGGGGTTGCTAGATTGGGGGTGGATGTAGCATTAATCACCGTCCAGGTGGAAATTGTCAGAGCTATCGATTGTGCAAGTAAATGTTACACAAGTCATTTGTCAACTTTTTTTTTTTTTTTTTTACAGAAGACCTGACACAACTGTGAATGTAAACTCACCAACACTGAGCTTTTAGAGCTGTCCGAACAGATGTGTGATCGGCTCCACAGCCAATAAGCAGTCAACCAAATATCTGAATGTTTCTGAAAGTTTAATGTTTTTTTTACACTTAAATCTTTTAACAATTAGACAAACTTTAAAAATCAGAAAATTGAATAATAAAATCAGCATGTCTCAGCCAGCAGTGTTGCTTTGGCTGATTATCAAATCAGTTGCATAAGAAATTAGCAATATTTCCAGTTTACTTTAATATTAGAATACACTATGCTAACATGCTCGCCACATACACAACGTACAGTAAACAGGGAAAGTCCTCAGCCTGCAGAGGGAAAGCTATGGGGAAATAAATACAGGAGGCTTATTCTGATGCCGTTAGCATTTTGATTTATATATTCTATATTGTCTCCCCTAAGCATACACATGTATTTTTAATGAGGGCACAGAGAGATATAGATCATGGAATGATAGGTGCCTCACTGCCCTCCTGCCTAACTATTTAATGTATAAATCAGGGGGAGCAGAGAGGGGGAGTTAGAGAAGCTACAAAAAGAGGGAAGACAGGAGGAGTGGAGGCGTTGCACGAGCAACCCTGTCCTGAAGGCCACTAATAACGGCACGGAAGGAAGGAAGACAAGGCCTGAGTTGATTGTACCTCGGAAAGAAGGAACATGATGCTAATTGAAGACAATGATTATAATGATGATGGTAATAAAGACATATTTGGCTGATATTTAAAATCTCTTCCGATTGAAGACTGGTCAAAAAGAAGGCATCTGCAATGACAGTGAAATATCCATCTGTGATAATCATGATAACACCAAAAAATGAGTGAGCCTTTCAGTTAGGCTGAAGTTGAGAAAATCCCCCACCATGTGAATTCTTAAGGAGCACTGTAGACGAATGTTTCTACTTCACCATCTGGACAGGTAGTTAGTGCGTTAACACACATGAACACACACACGATGGGTGCGAGACGCATGGCCATATGTACAGACTGAGCCAACCGGGGTCAATAGCAGGACACATCTTAACACTGTAGGCACATGAACACATATATGCATGCATGTGTATGCATATGCCTAAGCACATACCCATCACCATGGTAAAATAATACACAAGTGCATGTGTGTGTGCCGTAGTAAATTACTAGGAAAAATAGAAATAACTTATTATAGTTTAATAGATTATGTTTTAATAGTTGATGGTTGCGACATAGCTGGTGCAATTTCACATACATTTTTGAAAATAATGAGATAATAGGTGTCGAAAAAAAGCTGTGTTTTTTAAATCCAAATTCAGATTATCAGTTGTGTTGAAAAAAAATGTAGGTGTGCTGTACTGAGTGTCATCTAACAGTAATCGGCACTGTGTTGGTGAATAATGATACTATGCTGTTGCATCCAGGGTATTAATCTTACTGAACATCACAGGACCACTATGACCTCTATGGGCCAAAGGTCAAAGAGGAATCCCTTCACCCCTGCCCTGTTATTGTGACCTAGGAGGGAGAGCCACAGAGAGAAATGGGGGGCCTGACAACGTTGCTGACTGTTGCTTTGTGAGGTGTGTGCATGTGTGTGATATTTCATGAGATTAAATTTGCTATCTTAAATGTATAAAATAATCATTTCTATCTGCAGTGGTGTTGTACATTGTGTGAGTGTGGCAGGCTACAATTATGAAATCGGCAATATATCCAAAGGCCACAGTCTTAGCACACATAGACACACATCCACATTGATTCACACACATGCGCACACACAGACGCACGCATGCACGCACAAACACAGACACACACACACACACACACACACACACACACGCTCACACTCCAACAGTCCAAGAGTCTGACCTCTCTCTAAGTGGAGGTGCACCACAGGTCCACGAGTCACGGGAGGTCGCCACAGCCAATCACAAGCTGTGTTTGAAGTGTGAAGGGTAAACACTATGGTTGCTCTGTCCTGCCATTTACTCTGCTTACTTTCACAGGATGTAACATAGGAAAGATGTGGCTGAGAATATTGTCTAATATCTGTGTGCGTGCATATATGTACTATATGTCTGCGTGTTCCAGCACATTTTCCATAGTGTCATAACCACATGGCTGGGGCTGTGCTTCACAGCACACACATGGAACTACGCATGTATGTTGGAATCCCCTTCATCCTCTCGCCATACGGCCAAATACACATGAAGAAATCCATGCTGTGGCAACTAAGGAACCCATGCATGGAGCAATAGACATTTTCCTATTAACCCGATGTAGCCTTCAAAAATGGTTGAAAGCAATTAACCATGGAGAGCGGCTGTAAAACACATCCTCTCTCCCTTCAGCTCTCTCTCTCTCACACACAGGCCAAACCCCCCAACCCCACCACCACCACAAGCCTCACTAGAAGCTCTTTTAAATCTACTACTTTTTTTTAAGACCACCTGTTGTCTATTATTTTTACATACTGCTTTTCTCATAAATCATAACACTGGGTAATTAATCAAGCTGTCAAAACAGGGACCGGAGGTCACCTGGAGGGGTCGGAGGTGGTTGCAGGGCCGATGGAGGTCAGGGTCACACCACATTCCTCATTATCAAGTTGGGATGGGAGAGGGGCCAGGCAAACAAAAGCGAAAGCAGATGGGGGGGGGGGGGGGGGGAGTAGATGAAAAAGAGGGCTAGAGACACAGAGAGAAAGGGAGAAGGAGAAATTGACAAAGAAAAGTGAAAGAAGCTGTCAGCTGCCTACAGATGAAGACAGGGGAGGTGATTCTGAGAAGGGAGACATCACATAAAGAGGTGGAAAAAAGGGAAGAGAAAAAAGAAAGAGGCATGAAAAAAGAACAAAAGAAATCTACAAGATGTTTCTTCTGTATAGACCTGAAATTGGCTGCAGAGAAGAGAAAGAGAAAGGAAGGAGGTAGGATGGTGTGGTTTCTCCGATGAGAAAATAGGGAATCAGCTGCGGAAGTATGATTGTTATCACGTTCTCTTTCCTAGCTTGTGTGTGTGTGTGTGTGTGTGTGTGTGTGTGTGTGTGTGTGTGTGGGTGATGAAGCAGACTGATATCTCTCTCAGAGGAGTGTGTATCGGTGTCTCAGCGGGTTGAGAGCCAGTTCAGAGACAGGACCACGGGCCTGGAGTGGCATGTCACCGACTCCACAATACACACTGCTGATTAGATCACTCAGATTAGATGGGCACATATACACACAGATATACACACACTCCCAAAAAATGACCCCAGACAAAGAAGCTGAATGAATGTACTGTCTATTCAAGTCATAGCTGCGGCCAATATTGGGCAAGCTGTCTCATTTGGGAAACTCGTGACAGAAAATCATATTAGGGTATTGATAGGTTAAAGTTTTGTTACGTCTTCCTGGTTGACCAAGTTATATGAAGTATGTTATGTGTGGCAAAATGTGTTGACAATCAAGTAAAATGAATTATCTCATTATGTTGAGTGCAAATAGGTTATGTGAAGAAAGAAGACACAGGAGCTGGATGAAAGGACAGAGTCAGACGACTGGAGAGATGGGGAGAGGAAAAGATTAAAAAAAGAACAATTTAAAAAGTGCAAATGCCGCGGAACTCCTTGTGCTATGTTCGTGTCCCCCTCCCTTGCTTAGACCATGAATTCTCAGGCGTGGCTCGCTCTATCAAAAACATCACTCTTGAATGAGGCGCCGACCATTGCGCAAAATTAGCTGTCACCCTTTCCTCAAAATCTTTGTTAATCTTGTTTCCAGTGTTTGCGGATTTATCAGCACATGCATCAATGTCAGCTCCTTGGTTACTGAGCCGCACTACTTGGGAGAAGATATAATTAAAAATGTTTGGGGCGTGGGGGGCGGGAGGGGAGGGCTGCTGTGGAGCGGGAGTGCTAGGAAAGATGGGGTTGGGGGGTGGGGGGGTGGGGAGTGGGGTGTCTGGGAGGAGGAAGGTGAAGTCTTCCTCTCGTCTCGTAGTTTCCCCAGGGAGCCTGTGGAACACAGAGCCAGTGATAACACACAAACAGGCTCTGCCGCCCCTCTCTTCCCCACATCCTCACTCTCTGGTATCACCCGGGTCAGCGCGTGCTGCTATCTCTTTAATGATTCTAGTTCCACTGATCTGGCCATGGTTGGGAAACTGTTAACAGCCGCTTGACACAGAGGAAAACAAGAGCCAAATGCATCTATCTAGTGATATCACTGCCTTATCAACAATTTGATGCACAACAAACCTACCCAGAGGGTTTCACATGTGGGTGTCATGGCTGGAGGGGGTGGGGACTAGTAGACAGTACACAACATGCATCATTTTGGAGAGAGACAGATTTACTTCAATTGAAATTCTGTGAGTATGTAAAATCTCTTTGCATGTTCGCTGACTTAAACTAAAACACTTTGACATCTGGAGGGGCGGTGATGAATTACACTGTGGCACCACAGCTTGATCCTTGATAAGTTTCCAGCACATCTCTGATTATCATGTGGCTTTTCAAAAACCATTACTCGCCCATCCAGCTCGCATCAAGGGACAAGGGACATCATGCTTTAGAAATTCAACGTTCAAGTCTTCCCTGCTAACTCACAGATACAAGCACACGCCCAACATGCATATACACATGTATACAAAACCACACACGCGTGCACACACACACACACACACACACACACACACACACACACACACACACACGCACACACACACACACACACACACACACATACGCACGCACACACACACACACACACACACACACACAGAACCCCTTCTGGGAGTGTGGTAGCGATGCTGAGACATCCCAGAGAGCCATGCCACAGTACCAGCAGGTTTCAGGGCTGTGTGGACAGAACTCTGGCCACAGACATGACAGCTCGGGAGACAGCTCGGGAGGATGACAGACACATGTTTAAAACATAGCGCATAAATGCAAACCCCTTATGAGATGACACCTACCATAGCAGTCCCCTGACTTTCTCCCAAAAGACTGGAGTGTCAGAGAAAGTCAACAACTCTGCACCCCTGTGTGTGAATATCTATTATAGAAATTGGAAAAAAGAACACAGGACAAACTGTGTGTGTGAATATGGCCAAATAATGGGTGTGCACATCTTAGCTTGCACATGGTCAAGCTAGCAGGAAGGGGTTAGCTCACAGTTAAATACAGGGTTTTCAGAGAGGCAAGAAGTATTCAATTTTTCCCACATTATGTTGAGGGCTGCCAGGATAGTCCAGACTGAAGTTCACACACAGGTCTTGGAGACGAGAATACAGCTGTCCCATGGCAAAGGCCTTGGCATGGAGGGTGGACAGTAATGTGGCCCAAACCTTAATCTCACACCACGCCTGATACAACATGTCAGCACTAAGCTCACATATTCTCTTCTTCTCTCCTCTTCTAGCTCTTCTTCCTCCCTCCTTTTCTCCTCCATCCAGACCTTTAAGTGCGGTCTGGCAGGTTTGGCTGGGAGGTCGCGTATTCCCCCTCTTCATTAGTGAGAAAATGGACTCTGGTAAACGCTTGTTAAAGCCCTTACCTACACTCCCCCAGTTAATGGGAGTGATCCATTTGTGTCCGTTTCTGCCTGACAAGGCTTTACTGGAAGATTAATAGTGCGGTGTCAGGCCACGGCCACCCTCTGTCCCGCTCTCATTTCCTTTCTTCTGGGATGCACACATGCAATAATGGAGCCCCGTCTTTTGTTGTAACACCATGATTAGCCAGTGAGAAAAAAAGCACAGGAATGACAGAATGAGAGAACAAATGCAGGAGACAAGAGGAAAACAAAAGGAATATAAGAAAAAACTCTTTCCTTCATGACGTGGCACAAGTGTAGGTTTTATGGTTGTGAATTACAGCCACTTGAGTGATATTATTAATTAGTCTCCATCTGAGGTGAGGAGAGATATAATGAATCACTTTTGGATATTTCTCCTGTTTCAAAGGTTGGCTTTATCTTGGCGTGATCCATAGAGTGGTCTCAAAAAGAGTTGTCGACGGAATGTATGACAGAAAAAGAGAGAGAGAGAAAGGGAACACCATGGGAGAAATAATGGAGACAGAAAAAAGATAGAGAAGAGAGAGTGAGAGAAAAGAGAGGGGAGAAGTCCTTAAAGGGCCACCCAGGGTTTCGTCTATCACCCAGGCCCCCCAGCAATCCCTCTTCCTTTCGGGGATGACACTGTCAAGTGCTCTGTCCCTTCACTGGGTGAACAGGATAATCGCTCTTAATAATTACACGGACATTCCCGGGAAGTCTGTCCTGTCCAGGAAGAGCAATTCTTCAGATGGGAATCCCATGGTGTAACAGGCCTGGAAATGTGCCATATAAATGTAGAATTAAAATACAGGCAGAATTCTTCATTTTGTTTTAGGTTTTTTTTTTTCTTGTATTTTATCTCTCTGGGTCTTTTCTCTCTGGTGATTTCTCTGATGGGCAGACCAACAATCTGGTAAACACACAAACAGACACAGACAGGCGACCTGCATCGCAACCCCCTACTCACTACATCACAGTCAGTGCCAACGAAGAGCAGGGTGTTTCTCAAAGCAGAGTATGGGGGATTGGGGCTGGTGGTGTCTCATTAAATTCTTGGGATTGTCTAATTGTCTTTCGTGGACCTCCGAGAGACTAGTACATTATACTCATTGCAATTAACTAAACAAAAGAGCCGAACCGCCCAAGCACTGGGGACAAGGCTGGCTAGGGGGAGCAAGCCGTCCAGCCGGGACCAGCACAACAAAACACAAACACACACACAGCAGAAGAGAGTGCGGAGAAACACTAAAGAACAAGAGAAAAGATATGAAGGAGAGCAAAAAAAAAAAATAAGGGGGAATAAAAGGGGAGGGGAATGAGTAAGGACTCAGACAGATCTTGGGATTGGCCAGATGTCAGAGTCGGGTGTGAGGTTGGGGTGAGACGGGGTGAGGCGAAAGAGGAGGAGGGTGTCTGTGCTCATTTGAGGCGCACCTTTGTGCTGGACCTGTCTTGTTTACTGCACTACAGCTTAGCAGTGCGAGGGTCCTATTCAGGGTCCAGGCCTTTCAGAAGGTACTGAAGGAGCCCTTAAGCCCACTTAACTACCATTTTCACACACTCTGCCTGCTCTCCTCTTTGTCCTTGCCTCCATTACATCAAACGCAGGAACAAAGGCGGGGAACAGAAACTGGGGCTGGCAGAATGGCGCCCATCACAAATATTAATTTGAAAAGGTGTTGGAGAGTAGAATCTACTTTTATGCACAAGGACAACTTAGGATTTTTTTTCTCTACCTTGTGGGGGGGCTCTATGGGGGCTGCAATGAGCTTGGTTTTCAGGCTAAAGGGGAGGCTGAGGACTTGCAGCACAATTATCCAAGAATAAGGGGCTTGAGACGTGGCACACTGCTAAAGACTGAGCACACACAAGCACAGACACATGCACGCGCACTGCCTATTAAATAAGCTCCAAACATCAGGCCTCATTCACTTGCCAAAGCTATTAGGCAGAGCAACAAACTCAAAGAACACACACACACACACACACACACACACACACACACACACACACACACACACACGTACACGTACACATGAATAGCTCATGTGACTGCAGCAGTTTGCATATAAAAACTGAGAAGCAACCTACTACTCTACTCCAGAAAAATATACATGATATAAGCCCCCTACAAAAACAGAACAGCACACATAAATGAAAAACTTGTATATTGAGATGTCTGAGGCTTTTATTCAGACACACTTGATTGAAACATATTTGCTGGCAAGTAAATGGGTTTGTAAAACTGACCTTGAATTGACTGGAGGAAAGATAATTGTCTCAACTAGAGGTAATCCACAGTCCACCGCTCTTATTGCCATTAGGCCAGAAACACACAAAAGCTGCACACACATATAAACACATTCACACAGGTGCAAGGCGCATGCGTTTTCCATGGAATGCTGTTTCAGTCAGATCACATGAGAAAGTGGGGTGAAAAGTTTACGCTGCCATTACCCATCAGAAAAAAAGTGTGCATGCCTCTTTCTGACGTCATCCCGCACACACACACACACACACACACACACACACTTTTGCACAATTGTAACACACACTTCCCCAGTTCAGGGAGTCATGGCCAGGTTAGTGTGGTATGTTGAAAAGCCCATCCTGTGTGTATAGATGGTACATTGCTCTAATCTGCAGAATGCAAGCCTTTGAGTCCCGCCCCCACCTCTGTCTCAGTCTGCCCACACTCCAGGTCTCGTTGCTTGTCAAACCAAACCCTGGCCTGCCCCGGACCTGGCTCTCAGCAGGCTGGCTCTCACCCAGCTACTCTGGCTGACCCTGAAAACATGTGGTCAACTTGGGCACGGCGGACCCTCAGTTCTCTCAGGTGTGGGGTGAGAATAGGTGGATGGAAAAAGAATAGAGGGATGAGGAGAAATAGGACACAGGGCTGGCTCAACACCTAACGTTTATTATTATTATTTTATTTTATATAAAAAAATAGATTTGTGAAAAAAAGAAAGAAAAAAATAAATAAGCAAGCTGCTACACCTTCTCCTGCCACACTGAGTTCATATTACAAGGTTCTTTACTCTCTGTTTGGGGCCACAGCGGAAAGTAGAAAGCTGCTTTGTGTGTTTATGCATATGTGCTTACAGTTACCAGCATATGTGTAAGCACAGGACCTGTCCAGTCAACCACTATAGGCACTCCTGAGAGGGAGGGAACGCAAAAGGGGTAGAGTCCATTTCAAACCCCAGCTCGGTGGGGTGGTGGGCAGGCATGGCAAAGCCATTTGATGAGGGGAGGGACCTTCATTCACCCGTGCACCACCTCCCTTCAAAAAACATACACACTTACTCATAATCTCCTTATGATGCATGCCCACGATGGGTTTGCTGTCATTACCAGAGGGAGAAAGAGACACGAATGCAAGAGTGAGAGAGACTGAGAGACAAAAAGGACGGGCTCCAGGTGTCCAGTAATAGTAGTGACTTAAAACGGTTTTACTTTGTTATTTTCATCTACCTCACACTGAGGCTTAAACATTTCACACAAGTGCTTTGCTCCCAAGCTTCAGGGAAAATAAAGAAGAAATAAAGACAGCGTGGAGAGGGAATGAAAATCCACTGCATTTAGAGAATGTGAGAGAAGAGAATTGAAGCAAAGACTGTGTGAAGACGAATAAACAAGAAAAAAAGAATTAAAATGATTAGCTTTTTTTTGTTTTGTTCAGCTGACATGATAGATGAATATAGTTTTTTTTTTTACTTTATTGTGTAATGCTGTGCACCAGAAAATATTAGTGAAGAGAAACATTAATTTCTATACTACAAAACATACAATAACTTAATAACCAGATATAAGATATCTCTGGAGTGTTTTGGTAGTATATCAAAAATAATACAAAAACAAACACATTCAATACTGCAGAAAAAATTAAAATAAAATGGCATGCTGCTCAGTGAGTTTACTCCAAATAGTACTGAATCTCTGATAATTTTCAGTGACACAGCAAACAGCTGGCTATTAATCCTTTCCTTTTGCTGCAGACTCAATACAGGGATTCTCTGAGTGCTCGTCACAGTACATTGAATAGCAAAAAAAAGAAGGAGGGAGATATATATGGTTATGAAAAAAGGAGTAGATCAGACTTGAAAAGGAAAATCAGAAACCATACAGTCAACAATGATCCAATTTACATCCTCAGACTTTGTTCATTGTTGAGAATTAAAGCCATGGACATCAACATCCACTAACTACTAACTAACAACAGTGAATATAAGCCCATTATGAGCCCAGTCTGCATTTATACACACATTTTTGTAAATTATCATAATGTCAATAAACAAACAGAACAAAAGAAATATTCATCTATAAAAATGCAAAGTTCATTTACACTGAAAGAAGTGAAAAGTAAGTGACTGCGATAAAATGTAGACATGAAAGGAGGGACAGCATGTGTGTATGTGTGGTGTGTGTCAGATTCAGGTTACAGAACAAGAGGATGGAAAAAGACAAGAAGAAAGTCTGTGAGCTGAGGATACCACCACAGTAGTACGTCTCTGGGGAAGAGTGGTGGGTGTTTCGATGACAAAGCCGTCTATTTCCATAGGCGCTCTGTGCCTGATCTCCCTCTAGTCCCTCAGAGCCACGGCCTTGATCTGGGCAAACAGTGTGTGTGCGTGTGTGCGTGCGCGTGTGTGTGTCTGCATTTATCTGCTCACATCATTACCAAGTTGATGGTACTGAGTCACAGCTGGTATGCAGTGCTACAATTTCTTATCCATCCATTCTTTTAAAGACCCGCTATTGGACACAGAGGAATGAATAGCCATGTCTATGCTAACGAGTGCTAACGCCACTGCATTTTAGCAGTTACGCAGGTAGCACCTCCAGGGGGAGACGAGGGAAGAGTCCATTGAAATGGAGAGATAGCCTAGAGGGAGATTGAGAGGAGGGATCTAACAGAAGATGAATGATGAAAACTGTGTGATAGTGGGAGCTGAAGATGACCATGAAGGTAAAAATTCAGTTCGATCCATGACTTGATATAATAATATGAAAATATGAAAATCTCCATCTTCCTGAATAAAATAAATTTAGATAGATAGATAGATAGATAGATAGATAGATAGATAGATAGATAGATAACAAAACAGGGCCCAATTAAGTCAGAAGGAGAGGGGGGAGCAAAGAGGAGACAGGGAGAAAGTGATGATCTAGCCTGACAGTATACTGCCACCTATCTGTCTGATCTGGAACAACAGTCCCTGCTCTTCACACATCTGTCCTGGGGTCCGTCGCTCAAGTTTCAATATTATTCAGAAAAACACAACCACAAGAAAGGCAAGATCTGAGGCAGGGAAATGATAAAAGCCCTGAAGAGATTACATGCAGACAGTGACAGTTTAGAAAGAGAAAGATAGAGAGATGGAGAGAGGGAAAAAAGAGGAAAATCATGTCTATTCCACAAAGTCTGTTGTATCAAAAGGTAGCATAGCAGCCTGGAGCAAACGTCTGCTCACCTGCCAGCCCAGCCTGACCGACTATCTCTCTCCCTCTCTCTCTTTTCCACTCTCTCTCTCGCCCAAACCACACATGTTAAAAACTGCCAAATGCACACAAAAGCAAATTATCATTTTTCATTTAATTAACATCAAACCAAAAATTCCATAACGTTCATGCATCTAAGAAGACATAAAAGTGCTCTAAATTTCGCCCCAACTCCCCCTCTTGTCGATATCAGCATCAATCCGGTTTAGGAATTCCCCGGCTGGGGAACAGGGATAGCTGCTGGGCTGGGCTACCACCAGCTTTGGTTCATATGCAGGTTCCAGTTCATCCACAGTTCACGCATAGTCTCATCTTTTTGAAGCAGCATCCCATCAGCTCAGAATCATGATTATTCAGGACAGAGAAGAGAAGCGTGGCGTGCCATCAATATAACATCTGCCCTTCTCCTTCCCTCCCTGTCTCTCTTTTTTCTTTTACACACACACACACACACAAAACTCCCTTAGAGAGTTAGCGCCGCAGAATTTAAACCCGTGTTCTGACCCTATGTGTAGATCCATGCCAAGTAATCACTCGCCTAACGCTCTCATTTTGCAGCGCCTCCCAGCAACAAAAAAGCACACTGCCCTAAGCTTTGAACCTTAAACCATCCAATTTGACTAACTTTGAGGATCATCCCGCAAAGTTAAGCATGCATATTTAAACTTGCCACATCTGTAGAAATACTGTTATTAATTCATGGACATTAAACAGAAATATATGAGCATGGGAAAAGGCATCTCTTGCCCCAGTACTGAAGGACCTTTACTTTAGATTAATCAGGGTTAATCAGGTTACTGCATGTGTGCATCAACACCCTCACACATATACATACTGTACATTCAGATAGAAGAAGATTTAGAGTTTATATTACATTACGTTTTAGCAGCCATCTGACTGTCATCCAGTATTTATAACAACCACTTAGTCCAGAAATCATGACTCTCCACTGTGTTTCTCTTACTCTAGTCTTACAAAGTGCACACCTGAAAAAGCACACAGCACCAAGCCCGAGAATACACATTAAAAAATAATTATCAAATAACTGCAAGTTGTATAAACTGGAATACAGTCCACTCATTAGCAAGAGGTGAGACTACCAGAGAGAAAAGAAAGATAATGTCCCTCATCTCATTAAAGGGCAACTATAATTCTTTAAAAAGGGGATGATGAACATCAGCGTGTTTGACACACAGCATACGGAGGACAGGATTCTGAGTCAGGTTCCCCACCAGCGAACCATCTTGCTTTTCCTGCACCGCCACCCACTGCCAACATATGTCACTTCCATACACAAGTAAAAGCACAAGGAACCTCACACAATCTACACACATGCATGCACACACACGGATAGACACAAGCATATTTGTCCTTTCATACACTTGCTAACAGACCCATCCCTCTAATAAAGACACAGACACACATCCCAACTCTGTTTGTGCACACAGACACACGCACAGACACACACACACACACACAAAAACTTTGTTCTTCTCATCTGGCCTCCTCCTCCTCCTCTCCTTGTTTTTATTTTAATCTGCAGGAGAGAAGTTCACCAAAAAGTCAGCAGGGCATACAAGAGTTGCACCTCCAGCGTCACACACTTGGAATGAGGAACAGGGGAAGGTGGAGGTAGAATTTATCAGCATTTTAAATTAACGAATGGTAAACAGAGAACAATTTGACATCAAGAACCCCCTCACTTGAGAAAAAAAAGAACAAAGCCTAAAGAAGTGCACAATTCTGCCAGACTGACAGAGTTTGTAAAGGAAGGAAGTTTTCTTATATACTGTATGAGCATACATTACACCTTTAATAATACTTATGTCAAAAATACACTACAGTGTGGCAGGGGTAAGGGATAAAAAGAAAAGAAATGATGATGGAATAAATGAGAGAGAGAGAGAGAGAGAGAGAGAGAGAGAGAGAGAGAGAGAGAGAGAGAGAGAGAGAGAGAGAGAGAGAGAGAGAGATCTGTATGTAGGTTATTGCAGTCTCACTGCACCACTCTTGAATTTCAAACAAGAACCCTGGGCAGAGCAGAGAGCAGAGGAGAGGAAAGGGAGTAAAGGCAGAGAGGTAGCGGGGCGAGAGAACAAGCAGCAAGCTAGCACTGGAGGCTAACAGGAGGCAGGCAAGAGAAGTGGTTATTAATGAGATATCTTAACTAAAGATGGGCAACAAAGAGAGGGAGAGGAGATGGAGGAAGAGAAGAGAGGGGCATGGATATGGGAGAGGTAAACAGATCTTCTGGTAGAGATTGCAAAAGGGGCTGAAGAGGTGAAAGGCTAAACATATGTACACAAAACTGAGGCATATTTTTCTTTCAAATTATTTCTTTACTTCGCCTTTAGCTATATTTCCGCTGTCCATCTGTGCATGCTGTATATGAGAGATATTTTAAGAGTGCAATATGTGCATCAGTACACACTTGGATATGTTGTCTTTAAGTGTGTTTGTTTGTGTCTGTCTATATCCAGGTGTTACTAAGTGTAAGAGTGTGTGCACACAAGTTTCTGCTCCTGTGTGAGTGTTAGGCTGCAGCATCTTTCTAATTGCTGGTGTATGAGAGGGCCAGCTCTTTGATCTGGGGGCTGTGCCGGGCCTCAGCACTCGCTGCGCAGGGTGGTCTCCCATCATGCTCGGCTGATCACAGACGCAGTGCTGCTATTGGCTGCCTGGCAGGCCCTCCCATCAGCCTCGGTGCTACACGCCTCTGACAACTTCATTAGCCCGATTCGACCCTCCATGTCTACTCTGCTATACTCTTCTCTGCCAGCAACAGGAAGCTAGCGCTGCTACAGCCGACACACAAGGAGAGGAGTTGAGGGAGTTGAGACACAACAACAAAAAAGCTTAACATACAGACAAACACATTTGTTTAAAGGTAAGCGTTAAGAAGAAGGTGACATATTTTTGTTTGCCAAATTAAAAAAAAAAAAATCTAATCTAAAGTAAAAACTCCAAAGTTTAAAAATTCACAAAGGCTAATAGTTTCTCTTTGTATTTTTTGTGCTTTGTGTTGTAATTCTGCATTCAGTGAGGTGCACTATACCTTTATTATCAGACTAATAACTGATGATTTTTTTATGTGATGAGTCATGCAGAGTCAACAAGAGGAACAAAGACGAATGGAATTTTAATTTGCTGTTCTCTATTATATGACTATTCTAATACATTAAAGACATCACTGTCTCTGTCTAGCAGGCTGACTTGATCAGTCTCTTCTTCTCTCTCACACACACACACACGCCAGTGGTCACACACTGTCCACAGTTTGACACCAAAATGAAGATGTGAACATGCAATTGTATAGTGTGTGGGTGCGTGTCTTTACTTAATACTAAGCAAGATAAGCCAATACAAAGGCCTATATTCCAGCCTCACTACATGTTAACTGAACTTTAAAGATGAAGATGGGATATATTTTTCTTTATGTCGCTGAAGTACATACAACAACATACTAAGAAGTAATTAATTGTATACTCAGAAAAGGTGCAAATTATGTTTGCCTCGCATGTGAATATAAAGTAAATAAATTATTAAGATCTATAACCAATCTCAATCATTGGCTGATGGACGAAGGCTTCACTTATTCTTGAAATATCAAATATCAAGATGAGAGCTAATCTCCGATGCTTCAGCTTGTCACAACAAAAACTGATTGACGGTCCATATCATCAATAGCCTTTAATCATTTACAGGCGTAGCTGACACATCTAGGACAAAGCTTTTATAACATCCCATTTTAAATGACAGTAGTCATAAATCTGATCCCTTTAACAAATGTCTGGTTGTCTTTCATTACAAAAGTGTCCCTACTGCTGAACATGCCAGCCCTTCAGTTTCCAGGCCGCTCAAACTTTTTTTTCCCCATGATACACAGAGATTATGGAGTAAGCAACTATGTCTCTTCTCAGGACAACAGATTTCATGTAAATCCACCTGGCCAGCTCTTTCGACTGATTTGATTTCCAGGTTGCTGAACAAGACAGGTACTTGTAATACTGGGGTTTGGTAGCCGGTAAAGCAGGTAATCCAGGTTTACCATCGTTGTAGCTCAGTGGTAGATAGGTGAACTATTGAACCCTGTCCCTGCAGCTGAGGCTTGGTAGTGTAGCAGGCTAATTAGCCGGTCACAGCGATGAGGAAAAAAAAAAAGAGCTATCGCTCTCTTCCTCCCCTGCTCCACTTCTACTTCTTTTCATCTCTCATTCATGAGCCCTTGGTGGTGCCCTTGGCATTGGGTATGTAAACTATCAATTCATATCATCACACACTGACTCTGGACTGGCATTATAAAACCATACCATGGGTTGCATAATGAGCACACAGCTTAATTAAGTTGTTTCAGAGGTGATGCTGTGTGAAAAAGAAAAATCAATGATCATTTCACAATCCTGACACATGTTTTATTTAATGTGAATTCAAATGTAGTTTTAGATATACTGTGATGTATCCTGAAAAGAAAGCAAAGTGTGTAAATACTCCTCTTCAAATCATTTATTTATTCATCACCTCTCTCATCTTACGGCCAGATTCAGACACCAGTAGTTCTGGTTACTCTGAATCCAAGCCCACATAATGGCCAACTCCTGTGGTCGCTGCTGAGTGAACTCCAACACAGTACACACTGGTTTAACCAACACCGTTGGTCGCAGAGTTCAACCAGGCTGAAATAAGCAGCATTGTATTACGTCTTCTCCATTTTTTCTTTACTTCTGATTCACAGGAAAGGATTGGCTGGTTTTTCTAAGTTGTGCATCATTGGAAACATCTGGGAAATGTTACTGATATTTTACAAACAAAACAATTTGGAAATGTATCAAAGATAACCAAATTGCAGCCCAACAATCAAGAAATGGACAGACAACAATAAGGAATCTGAGGATTATCACCTTGGGCTCTGACACTCCTTATGTAATAAAACTGTAATAATCCCTGGCAGCCTCACAATTAAGCACCTCTGATTATTACATACCATTGACTTTTGTTTTATCCACAGTCTCTTAGTCAACTATTCTATTCATAAAGAGGTGAAAATATCCATCCAGAAAAAAAAAATGTGTTCTGGCTCTTCAAGCAAAAAGATGGCTGGCTGGATGGCTGAGAGAGAAACTCAATCCTGCTTCCTGCTGAGGGAGAGACGAGCGCTGGCTGTCGGCAGGCACACCACCCGACTACCACATAGGTACTGATTTGAAACGACAAGTCAAGAGAAGTCAGGAGTAAATAAGAGAGATAGATAGAGAGTGAAAAATAGAGGGAAAGGGGGAGAGAGAGAGAGAGAGAGAGAGAGGGGGGTAATAGATTGAGAGTGTTTTTGGGGAGTAAACAGATGGAGTAAACACAGCACGAGGGAAACCAGGGGACTCCTACCGAAACCCGCTCAATGTGTCACTGACACTGCAGAGCAGAATCAACAAAGTGCTCTGAGGGCAACATACACACATACACACCCACACAATCACACACAGTTCACCAATTGGCTGGGACCCAGAGCTCCGATCCAGAGCAGTGACAGGCACATGGAGAACAAGCTGGCTGACAGCACATGACAACTCCTCAGCTTGTGGAAAAGGAGAGAAGCATCTCCTACTCTGCTTTCTGACTGTGGCTTTAACAAGTGGCCTGAATATGTGCTGGTGAAAATGCATTAACACTAATATTTTCAAGATATTTAGTGTTTGTGATGAGGCATAGCTGTAATTTACCTTCTCTCATCTCCTGATTGAGCTCTAAACCTCATCCTAGCACCCATCTGTATTGCTTCCCTCTCTCCAATCTCTTCCATGCCCCCAAACCTGTTCACATGCCCAAACTCTGCTGCTGTGTGCCAGCGTACCAACAGGCCTGTAGGCCTGTCCAAGAGAGAGATAGAGAGGAGAGAAAGAGGGAAGGTAGCCAATTAAGATTGGGTAATGGGAGAGCAAATGTGTGTGGGTGTGTGTGTGTGTGTGTGTGTGTGAATGCCTGACTTCGAGCGGCTGTGAGTGCTGTTGCGTGTGCATGTGTGTATGTGTGTGGTGCCACAGGCTGTACACACAGCCAAACTTAATTTAGCAGGCCCAGGTTTTTAACACAGGCCTGAAGCTAGCCAGCAAGCTATAGCTGGACCAGAGAGCCAGAAGTTAACAGGCACATTGCTCTCCCAAAACCCCTGAGATCTCGTTTCCACCCTGAGGGGTAAGAGAACTCATTTAGTCATTGATGACCATCACTGATCACATCCTTATGGTCATATCTTTCCGTCAGGCACTTCATTACAATAAAGCTTTATGGAGCAAAAACTTTCCCCCCTCTGACTTTCAAGACCTTGACAGTTGACAATGCTAAAAGAGGTACTGGGACCACTCAGCTGTCATTGACAAAACTTCTGACATGGTTTGTGATTGTGTGTGAAAGTGACATTTTGGGTGACTACTACCACTTGCATTGCTGTATACTGTCTGACAGTCTCTACTTTTAAGGTATGAACAACAACAAAGATGGCAATATCCAACATGTTTCTGTTTTTTCCATGTCCCCCAGAAGCGGCGCTGAAAAGGCATGCAGCTTTCTATATTTGCGTGTGTGCGGTGCCCATGTGTAATGTATGTGTGGTGCCTGTGTGGCATCAGGGCTGAGAGGGATATGGATTTTTTGTACTGCAGTGGGGCATGCCCTTGACGTTGTTGTCACAGACAAAAACACAGATGCAGCAACAGTCAGAACACAAGCACACACCTTGATCACTGGTGTGTATGGGAATTCACGCCTGGGGATTTAACACAACAAAACAGTGTTGGATTGTGTCTGAGCTTCCAAACAAACATGTGGCAAACTAGCTAAGCAAATAGCAACCACATTTCCACTTGTATGGCTCACATGCTGTTTGGTTATGGAATTAATAAATATTGCATCAATGAAAAGCAGATCAATTACAAATGATGGTGGGTGGATGTTGCCTAAAGCTAAAGATTGCAGTGTGACAATCAAACTAAACACAGGGTGAGGCATGTGTATTCGTGCATGCATGGGGCAGTGTGTGTGCATGAACGTATGCACACACTTTACATTGTGTGTCTTAGTGTGTGTCATCTTATTCTACGAGGTAATAGGCAGTCAGCTTCACAGCCAGAGCATGACCTAGAAAGTGAAACCACACGGCAAGGGACTAAATGTGTCACATGGGCTCAATCATTTTCTCTTTCTCTGAAGACAGAGAGAGAGAGAGAGAGAGAGAGAGAGAGAGAGAGAGAGACAGAGTGAGGGAGGAATAGGAGAGAGAGAGAGCAAGAGAGAGAGACTTCTACCAACCCGCTGCACTCAGAAGCTAATTAAGTCATTTGAAATAGCCACAGAGGGTACCTGTATGCAATCTAGCCAAGGCAAAGGGTTGATGAGGCTCTGCGAGGCCCCAGGCTAACTTCAAAAAGAAGGCAAAGGAAGGGAAAGAAAGAAAGGAGGAAATGGAGAAAGGCAGAGGAAAAAAAGTGAAGTGGATTTTTTAATTGAAGCCCAACTTGAAGAAGAGCATGTGTGTCTGTGTCTCCTTGTGTTGTGCAGCAGGAAAAAGGTTAAGCATGCCCCCAGCTGAGTATGTCTGCACACACAGGCTCTCAATGGGGAGCAGGTGGGAAGATGGATGGATGGAGGGATGGAGGGGTGCAGGAGAAAGGCTCTGGATAATTGAGGGAGTTCACTGAGCGGCCATGTCGTACGGTGTGCATGTGTGCGTGCGTATGTGTGTGTCCATGAACCCCATATCCCTCAACAGCATATCCACACAAACACCCACTTGTATGTTTGCTCTGTCCCTTCTTAGACACATATTGAACTTAAAATGGATGCAATCATCGGTGTACACACACTTAATTAAAATGTGAAGACAACAGTGGCAGCCAGTTACATACAGACAGAATAGGGTGGGGATTAACATGAGGAGCCAGTAGGAGGATGTGGAAATAGAGAACGATAATTCATTTTGCTAGATTAAAAAACTACAGATGATATAAGAAATCTACAACTGTGCTTGAACGGAATACACACATCTAAGGGTTTTGTGCCCTAACATGCATGCCCTCACCAGGGGCAAGCCTGGCGACACCAGCAACTGAACTGGGTCAGACATACACACACACACACACACACACACACACAGTATAGACTGCGGCATTGGCAGCATGGTGATCACAGGAGAGGGCAGACAGGGGGCTGGATGTAGAGTGATTGGACTATTCTAGGTCAGCCCTCCTGACAATGCACCACTGTCTCCTAATGTGGTGGGCTAAAGGATAAAGGCTGTGTTTGGCATGACATTACAGCTACACATTCCAAAAGGAATACCTGCTATATACAAAGACACACACACACACACACACACACACACACACACACACACACACACACACACACACACACACACAGTGCTGGCATCAGCACAGTCACAGCCAAAAACATACTCCTATAAAACACACAATCATACATACAGACTTGAAAGCATGAGCAAACTGACACATAAAGCCACACAAACATGCACACATCTCTCTGTGGCTTGGCAGGTACAGGGCAGGCTTAAGACCCTGAGAATATCATTCACCTCTTGATTTTTTTCAATCCAGGTCTAATAAAGCTGTATGCAGCAGATCTCCTCTGCAGCCTATAGAGAGAGATCAGCCTGTGGACTTCAAAGAGGTTGCAACTAGGTCACCACAAGACACTGCAGTCAGCTAGAGCACAGAGTCTGGTCTGAGACATCTCACTTCTCTCCCTCCTTCTCCCGCTCGCCCTGCCAACCACTGCTGCGCTTTCTCTCTCTCTCTCTCTCTCTCTCTCTTGCTCTCTCTCAATACAATGATATCAGTGAAATTAAAATGGATTATGGTGCCTTTCTCTCTCGTCATTCCCTGGGGTTGTACAGCACCATGTCATGTTACTGTTACCATAATGTTACTTCTTTATCACTGTCCATCGGAGCTGGTGCTCAGCAGTGTTTAATTTAGACGCAGAGCGAGATAAATGGGGAAAGAGAGAGGCAGTGAGAAGAGGCAGAGACAGAAAATGAGACACAGACACCAAGCAGAATGCAGAAACAGCCCAGTCCTCCATGGTCACACACTGCCACCCTGATCTGTCAAAGGCCAAAGAGACAGTGACTCCAAAGTCTCCTGCTCTGCACTGTGGATAAAACAGCCACAGAGGCACCCTGAGAGCTAAATGGGAAACAGGAACCTTAGAAAGACAAGAAAGAAAAGACAGAGGAAGAGAAACTCAGGAGGGAGAGGGAAGGGTTAGTTTGAACAAGGTCAAAATGAACAGAGCTGCAGGGCCACCTTCCGTCTCTGAATGCAGAGCAAAACACAACAACTCTGTTAACACAAAAACACAGCCACCAACATCTTAAGATGGATACAGAGGAGAGCACGGGAGGGGGGCAGGAAGGAACGCTTATCAGGTAAGTCAGGGACACAATATACAGTAGCTACTCATGCACTTACACACACCTACACTCACACTTATATCCCATTCTATGGTGATGGGAAAACCACCTCAGAAAACATACCAGAGAATGACAAAAAGAGCTGCGGTTCATGGGCAGATTTGAGAGTGTGAATTGTGAGTTTGTGTCACTGTGTTTGTGATACGCTTGTATGTGCAAATGAACACCTGTATTCAATGTATGATTGTTGCTACACGCATATTGGACAAATATGGTTGTGTCTCAGTAGCAATTTCCATCCACCTGTGTGGCATCTGGAAGTGGTGTTTACGTGTGTTCTTGTGTGTTGATGCCAAAACTAAATATCCCTTTGCAGTGCATAATCTTAACTTGAATGGCATTCACCATATTCGCAATGGAGTGAACTGAAGCAAGATTTTTCACAACGTGTGTACAGGACAAGTTGAAAGCAGTAAATAGCCATCCTGGAGCAGATGGTAGTTATCCTCCATACTTAGAGCAGATCTTGGTTTATATAAGTCTTTTTGGTTTAGGTAAGTCTAGTGGCAGATTTATTTCTACACAGTATTTCGACTGTGCGAGCACAGGAAAAAGATTTCACTTTCTAAGCTTCTTCGTTCTATTAGCCTTTGTTGTGAAGTGTATCTGTGCACAGAGGGTATCTTTTATCAATCTTTGAAAAGCTGGACTGGGATTTTTTGTTCACTGAGAAAAACAACAAATTACAACTGCTCACAATAGGCAATACTTCCCATTTAGTCTTGACAAACAAACAAACACAAAAAACACTTTACAAACCAAAATCAAATATACTTAATATCAGGACCATTATGTGCAACCTGGGAAGAAGGATCATGTAGTTACAATAGATCACTGTCTGATAGATCAGTATTGTATTGTAATGCTCTGGGCTCCACCACTGTGTCAGTGCTTTGGCAATGCCCATCCATGATTTTGGGAGGCGGAGCTTCTGAAGGAGCACCAAAGTGAGTTAGTGAGTTGTTTTGCTGTTGAGTTTGAATATCATCAGTCTTTCTCCAGCAGTGCATACTCTACCCTAAATGAGTCAACTTATCTCTTGGTCAATCGCAATGACAGAATATTAGCAATCAAAATTAGACTCTGCAACAAGAATGCGTCTACTGCATAGGTGTATGTTTAAGACTTCAAGCACCACAGCAGATGCTGCTGCGTCCTTCAATCAGCTGATCAGGAGCTGTGCGTCAGAGCCTTCCTGGAGACAAGCTACATTATCCTATAACAGCACCCCAAACAGGATATGATTCTTTTGTTGTGACTGCAGTGTGTCTGTATTTGCTTTGTGGCAAGTGTTTTTGTGTGTACAGTATGGGTATAAGAGATACTGTGTGCGCGTGTGTTTTGTCACAGTCGCTGTGTTCCTGGGTGTGCGCCGTAGCGTACTGTGTTCTGAGTTAAGGTTGACATTTGTTTGACTGACATTGGGGGCGACAGCAGCACAGTGGCATATGGTAACCGCCTGCTAACCGCTAAAACTTGACATCAGCGCAAACAAGTCAGCCAAGCGTGGAATAGTGTGCTCCTAAGAGGGTTAAGGGATAGGCTGTCAGCATTCGGCGGGATAATAACACCTATCATGAGCACCATAATACCAAATAAAGGGGAGGGAAGCCAGACCAAATGTACAGGTTGGAGTTGATACAGATGAAACTGTAACTGACAAGTTACACAAAAAAAGTAATGGATGAACTGTAACATATCGAAACACATCTGTTGTATGGTTGTTGTGCGGTGAAGAAGTACAGACCCTGATTTCAGCATTTCGTGGCATCATACGAAGCAGAAAGGTAAAGAGAAGAGAAGAGTGCCTCACACCTGACATTAACATGAGCTTCACACCCAGAATCTGTTTACATCTGATGTAGCTGGATTATATTCACACCTGACTTTGACATGCCTCTTTGGTATTTACACTGAAATGTGACTTCTCTTTCCTTTGCCAAAATACAGATTGTCACACATGTCACTACCTCGCATAATATTTATATGGAAAGTGACAGTAAATACCTCATCTGGCTTGTTCCTCATCCTCAAGTACGTTGACAATGCATTTTTGAAAAGTAAGCGACAACGAGAGCAGGCTGCTGCCTTTTCTTCCATGTGTGTGTCTTCTTTTTCTTTTTTATCTGTCTATTCAGAAAATGGAGTGCATTCTCACATGAAAGCAAATACGTCTCTAAGTCCACAGGTGATGTGGATGACCACATCTTCAACATGTCTTTGCTTCCACACATGGATTTCATACATTTTTGTGCCAAAGTTCAACCCATGATGCATGTTGATGGCTATGGTACAGGCCACACAGACATACAGACACAGTTATCCACTGACCCACTGAGCTGGAGGAAACAGAAGAGCTGCAGACAAATCTGATCACTGATGCCATCTCTCTCTCCTCATTGTCTGACTCTCTCTCTCTTGCACAGACACAAAAGGACACATGTCTTGAAACACTGAGACATCCCCGCCACTGCCATGATCTGATGTACTGAAATGTACATTTCACATCCACGGAGAATGAAGGACAATACCGGTCTCAAAAGACAGATAAGCCTTCAAAGAAAGATTCCATCTCTGATGTCTGGTCACATAAAGAGAGAGAAAACACACAAAAGCAGACAGCTACAAGACACTGACACATATGGGTAAACAGATAAACCGCAGCCTCAAATAAATATATATATATAAATATATTACTAATCATCTACAGAAGACTGACAAATTAAAGTGGGTGGATGAAGGTATGTGGCGGTTCAGGTGTTCAACCACCACAAACATCAAGAACAGCCTCAGTGCTCCTTGACATTGATTCTACTTGTCTCTGAACTCTACTGGAGGGATGAACAACATTCTTCCAAAAGATATTCCCTCATTTGGTGTTTTGATGATGGCGGACAGCACCACCTAACACATCAGTGCCACATCTCCTTCAAGTGTTGAACTGGGTTGAGATCTGGTGACTGCAAAGGCCATAGTTTATGACTCACATTATTTTCATACCATTCAGTGACCCCACGTGCCCTGTGGACATGGGCATTGTCATCCTGGAAGAGACCACTCCCATCAGGTTAGAAATGTTTCATCACAGGATAAAGGTGATCACTCAGAACAACTTTGTATGGATTTACAGTGACACCTTCCTCCACGAGGACAAGTGGATCCAAACCATGCCAGCAAAATATTCCCACAGCATCACAAAGACACTGGATGACCTTACTGTAGGGGTCAAGCATTCACACCTGTACCGTTCTCTTGGTGTCTGCCACACATGCACTCGCACATTGAGCTCTTAAATGTGCATTCATCTTTGTAAAGAGGGGTTTATGCACTGCAACCCCACAATATCCTTCTCTATATAATTGTCAATGGACTGTTACTGCTGAGACAGTCTGATCGCGTCATGCATTGATATTCTCTGTCATCTGAAGAGCTGCTCTTCTATTTTAATCAAATATGTACTGTTGACCACATTTTTCAACCCTATTTACTGATGTCTTTCCCACAGATCTACATGCAGATGTCACGTCAGTCACTGTTCCTATTGAAACACAAGCCAGTTGAGTAGTCTTTGTGACTGAAGCTCCTGACATCTGTGCCCCAACAGTGAACCTACTTTCAAAATCACTTACATCTTTTCTACTCATTTATTCAGGTTTTTTCTTTAATTTGTCATCCGTCTATCCCATCTGTATCTACTGTATATGACAAATAAGCTCAGCTTTTTAAATAACCACATGTTTAAAAAGGTGGTCTATATATCTAAATCGGATCCCGTTATTACCATAAAACAAAAAAAACAAAAAAAAGAAGAAGAAAAAAATCACCCCCCAAAACTGCTGTTCAAACATCTACAGGAAAACCAGAGCAGTCCTCCAGCATCTACTTTCATTTCTAACCACAGAGCCGGCACTAAAACTATTAACAGAAAGATTTGTTGTTGTTTGCCTCTAACCCTAGTGTACCCCCTAGAACCCTGGTAACCCCTATTTAAGAGCTGAGTTTCCTCTCATCGATCAAAGTGTGGTGCACACAGTCCAGGAGCATGACACTGGCACTGGAGAGCTTAAAGCAGGTTTCAACTTTGACCCTAAGAGATGCTCAGTGGCTGATTGTGTGGGTGTGTATATGTGTGCTTGTGTGTGTCTGTGCATGTGTGTGTAGTGTTGTGTAGTGTATATCCACAGTGGGTCACTGACGTGCTCACCACTAGCTCCTCGCAAAAAACTCAATTTCCTCCTGGAACGTCCACAGCTAAACATTTTTAACCTCTGCAAACCTGCTGAGAGGGAGGATACATGTTAAATTTACAAGAGGATGAAGGAGCCTTTGCATTTGTGTGTTTGTGTCTCAAGGTAATATTAACTGATTCAAATGCACATGGCACATACACCCACCTGTATCCAAAAAAGAAGTAAAAGCTGTTACATTACAGCCGTCAGACAGTGAACATGTTGCCACACAGATTGACAAATTGTGCAAAAGATTGTGGAGGATTTTTTCTGTGTGTGTGTCTTTTGTGCGTGTGTTCCCAGTGAGAGAGTGAAGAGGTATCCACCACACACTGCCTGGGGCCCTCTGGAAGAGAGACTAAACAAGACCTTCCCATTGGGACGCACACATACAGCCTGCAGCTGCAAATGACCTACTACCCACCTCACACACACACACACACACACACACACACACACACACACACACACACACACACACATACACACAAACACACATATACACACATATACACACATAAAGACAAAGCCTTTTTGATGGTATAATTTGTTAATATCAAGGAAAAAAAATAGTCAATTATGCCATGTGGGCTAATAAACGTACACTCCCAAATAATCTTTCACAGTTAGATTGAAGTCTTCCTCTCTCATGTTCTTTTGTTTTTCATCCTCTTGTTCTTTTAATCCTCTCAACCCCCGGGCAACATGGTGGCATGAGCAGCCTGGAAAATGGCATACCAAACAACTCAACAGCTTTTAAAATACTGTATATATACAGTATATTTGAACATATGGATATACTGTTTATCTAGAAAAATACAATGTGTGTAGTGTATGTAAACTGCTGGAACAAACTCCTACATCTGTACCTAGCGCCCCTCTGACACACACAAATCTCGTGCACCCTTTTAGCCTGAGAATGTCATAGTAAATATTCATTATCAACATTTGTTTCAGGTCTATTCATTGTGACAAATGTGTGGGAAAATGTTATCAAAATAGAACACAAAACCTGGAAACAAATCCTGCCCTATCCCTGGCTAGTTTTTATGGCACCCAAAGGTTCTGCACCAGCCACTTTGGGGACAAATGACCCGCAGTGCCATGTTTAAAGTCACACGATTTCAACTGGATTATTTTTAAAGGAGGAATCCCTGAATGCAATTTAAATGTACGATGTGTGTAAATCCAGGGGCACTTTGTACAAAATAAATGATCCCTGCACAGTAGGATTGCCAGACTTAATTTACTGTAACTCTAAAAGTGTTAAAGTCAACACTTCCTGTGTTTATGGAGGCTAATCAACATCACAAAATTTGCTGTGTGTTTTCCCCTTGAATCTCTGCTCTTAGCTCAAATATGAAATGTCAAAACTCATGCTCCCCCTTATACACTTGTGTGAATTATGTATCAGGCAGATTTGCACTGGATGGAAATTACAGATGCCAGTGGTAATTATAATAATGACAGGACCTCCCAAAAGAACATCCCTTTTAAATAGGGCTTAATATGTAATGGGAAGTGCATGTCCTACACCAGTGACACAGAACAATGATATAAACCATGTGATATGACCTTCTTCCTGCAGTGTGTTTAGTAAATACTTCAAACCCATTGTAAAGTGTCAGTCTCATTCATCAGTGTCTTGTGAAACAATAGTCAGTGTGTTTTCCTAGAGGAAGCCTGAGGATGAACATACCTTCTTCATATCGTTCTCCGACTGACAAATAAAGGCTCCCTGCCAAGAGAAACTCAATGAGACCACAATCAATATACTGCTACAAGGTATGTGCACACAAACACACACACGCACGCGCATGCACAAACCTCCAGACACACACAAACACACACACACTACACAGATAGGGGATGATGTACGATTACCTGGAGCACATAACAATCAGCTGCATGCTCATACAGTATGCACACGTACACATTCACATGCTACATGTATATATATACACGCACACACACACACACACACACACGGAAAGACACTTAATATGCAAATAATTTTTTACAACAGGGACAGCACTTCATTGTTCATCTGGACGAAGGGGGGCAGATAGATAGATAAATAGGTCTCTAGATATCCAGCCTGGACCTCAATTGATGAGATTTCACATACGGTAGAGGCACTGCTGTTAGGACAGGGAATACCACCACAAAATAATGTTTTCTCTCCCTCTGATCAATTTTTAATTTGGCCCGTGCAGCCGAGCCCTTGGCGGGCCTGGCCCCGGTAATTATGGTGGGTTATTGACAGCTGCCTTCCCGCGGGAGGCTATTTAAAAGAGGTTTAACCCCAGAGCAAGTCCAGGCCCCACACCTGCCTTTGAAGGTGTCAAGTGCATTGATCTGAGCTTCAGGATGTGCTGGGACCTTCCCACCTGGAGGTGTGTGTGTGTGTGTGTGTGTGTGTGTGTGTGTGTGTGAGTGTGTTGGTTGCAGGGCTACTATTACAAGGCCATGGCTAGGCAGAGCTTCTTTTGACCCTTACAAATACACACATGCACATACACAAATACACAAACTGTCCTCTGGCCAAACCTGGCTAGCTGGATAGAATGATACGTTTTGACAACTTCTGCAGCCACCTGATGCCCAAAGATAGGCTATATACACACTGTACGTACAATGTTATCACACGCACACACACAAACACACAGGTTAACTCACAGCTCGGGGGGAATTAGAGGAACTAATGAGAAAGGAGGAGGAGGAAGAAGGGTGATTGGAGAGACAGGGAGAGGGGAGAGAGAGGGGAGAGAGGGATATCCTCACAGCACACAAGGCCACGGCATGACACAGGAAGATGCCAGAGTGTGAAGCCAATGCTGAACAAGACATCATCCAGCTACAAGGGGAAAAAAAAGGGGGGGCATGACAGAAATTAAAAGAGGATTTCTGTGTTTGAGATTGTCTGCCTCGCTGCCCCCTTTCAGCCTCCCATTGAAATTCTGGGCAGATACAAACCCCTAGGCTTTTGACACACTTTTGAAAACACCACACCCCCTCTTTCTTTCCAGTGGGTCTCCAGTGTCGAGCCTGACTCACTATCAAGAGAGAGAGAGAGAGAAAGAGAGAGAGAGAGGGGGGAGAGTGTGAGATGGAGAGAAGGGGGGTGAAAAGGAGAGGAGACATTACGGGGTGGGGGGAGAAAGATGTTTTACTGTATTAACAACTTCCAAATTAAATTAAGTAATTCTTGAGGAGAGTGTATTGTGGTTGGTGTGTGATTATGTGTTTGTGTTCACGTGTATATGCAGTTAACAAGTTGGAGAGTTGTCAGACCTGATATACTGATAATTAATTCATATTTGAAATATCTAAAATGTCTAAATATCTAATATCTAAATGAAATCAACCTGAAGACTTTCCACCATCTGAAAAAAAACTGCACCAAAAACTAAATTTCTCTGACAAAAATGACCAGATTGTGTAGAAATATTGAAAATGAACACAGGATCTTTACCCCAGATGAATGAGCTGGAAGAGAACTTTTCTTACAGTAGCCAATAACTAATGCTGCCTGCAAAACCATATAATGATGACTGTAGGAGAAGTCCAGTGAAAAAAAGTTAAGTCATGTAAAGTAAAATAAAATTGAAAAAAAGGCACCAGAAAATTTTGTTTTATTGCTCCTCAACGTGGCTGCGTCATGGCTAGCTAAGTGATACTGGAGAGCTAAGCCCTCTCAGCAGTTTTCAAGTGCTTTCTCTCAGTTTGGGCACAAATATATACAAGTTGAAAGTCTTATTTTTAACTCTAACAACTAGTTTAAGTAGTGATCCCACCTTTCAATATTCCCTCCTTGCTCAATTATTCTGACTGTAACACACTTTCTCTCCCTCCATCCCATCCCCCCATCCACTACAAACCCCATGGCACCCACCCTCCACCTCCACCATCTCAGTCTCAGGATGCAGAGCAGTGACAGGGCCAGAAGGTAATGATACAGCTGCCATGATGCAACAAGCAGACCTGTCGACTGTCAGGAATTGAAATCATGAAGGAATAAGCTGTCATTAAGAGGCCCTCTCCCAGTAGTGGAGCTGTCAGACGCCTGCCTTCTGCCTACTCTCTCTCTATACTCCCGTCTGTCCTCTGCCAGTCCCACCCCATTTGCAGTCACTCCCTAGTCCTCCTCTCATTTCTCTCTTCCTGCTTCAATCCTCTCTGTGCTCCTCTCCTTCTCTCCTCTTCTGTCCTCTTCCAACCAATCATAATCCTTTTCCCTCTCTGCACCCCATGCCCTCCTCCCCCATTTCAGATTCATCTTTTCCATCTCTTTCCGCCTCACTCTGGTTGTTGCTTGAGAAACCTCCTCTCACCTGTCATTTTACCTCTAGGCTATGGGAATAGCACTACTTGCATGTGCACATACACATGCACATAAACACAACATGCAAGAGACCTGCACACACAGCACAAAGATTTCCGTTAACCTGGTGAAACTGTACAAACCTTTGCCCAATCTGATGCATTTGTTGCTAGGTTTTCTCTGTGTGCATGTCTATGTGTTTTAGGCTCATCTTTTCCACTTCCATTTTGCCAGCTTATTAATGTTTTTACATCATCCTGTGATTGGGATATATCTGTATACACGAGCATGGTGGATATGGAAGGCAGGTGATGGGATGTAAATGGTGTGGAAGAGACAGGCTGCCCGCAGATTCACCCTAGAATGTGATTGTTTGTGTGCATGTACATGTGTGTGTGCATGTTATGTGAAGGGCCTGATTAACCAGCACAATCAGCTATTTTTCCCACAATCCCTTGATTGGCGGTGGGTGATCCCATCGGAAGAGAGGAAAGGCTGACTCGAGCCTTTAAGGACTGTGGCTAAGAATTTCAGAGTGGTGCTTTAACGCAGGTGCAAGCTCATACACATCACAGACTTACATTGCATGCACACACACACACTACAGTTGTACAGTTGCACTGAGTCAAATTAACTGCTTTGTGTGTGTGTGTGTGTGTGTGTGTGTGTGTGTGTGTGTGTGTGTGTGTGTGTGTGTGTGTGTGTGGGTGTGTTCGTGTATGTGTGTGTGTGTTTTGCAAAGCCACAAGCTCCCCCCATATTTCCCCAAATGCACTCCAGTTGACCCTTCGCTGCAGGCTTTGAATTTCCAAACAACTTCCCATGAGTAACTTCGCATGAGCTGCACTCGAGGCAAAAGCTTCTTGCTACGCAACATTTTTGTGAAATGGAGTCTAATCTAAACATAATAAAAAGTACACTCAAAGTGTCAACATTTGACCCAACACTGCACTTAAACAAATTTGTAAATCAAAAATATTGAGTAATTGTCATGTTGCCAGAGTTGCACTTTTATGTCTACAAAGCATCTGTTGACTGTTGCAATGACCTATTTACAACTAAGTTTTGCTTTTCTATGTTTCTGTTGATGTCAGTTTGGTTGAAGGAATATTCCACTTTCAGATAGTCTCACATTGCTGTATGTCATTGCTTATTTCCTCAAGCTGCTTTATCAACCTCTTCCTCAGTTAGTCATGTCTTGTATTTCCCAGAATGACTTTGGACAAGTCACTGTGAACTCTGCATTGTATATTGGTGGAGACAGTGATACAGATAGCCACAGAGGCAGCGATAACAAGAGTTTCCTCATTTTTATTCTAATTCCTATACATCATTAATGCCTCATAGAGAACATTTTAGAATTAAGATGTGGTTAGCTGTACAGCATAACATTATAAGAGCATAACAACTTTTAATACCCATGGTGTGTATGGTTGCTTTGTCTACACCTCGCCAGGTTTGAGACCTCACTTAGTCATCACCATTTCTGCTGCACCTCTCTTCCTACAAGGAGAAAAAATATAACATGCTGGTAGTCAGGAAGCCACTTGGCTGAACAGCCAGCCACTCATTATAAACACTGACTTTGGAAATGCGTTTAAATTAATCCATAAGTAATGCCATGCCTCTATGCATGTTTGTCTTTGTGCTGTATAACAGGTGGAAGGCAATATCTTTAAAAAGTAAGATGGGATTTATCTGTCAGAGTGATGAATTAGTGTCTTGTACAAGTATATGAGATAACCAGATGAGATGTCTGAGGGTAAATGAATAAAGGAGGAGGTAAATGTGAAGCAGTATCATGCCAAAGTGGAAGCTACCAGAAAGTTATGGCAATTATATGTCAAACCCCTAATATAATATTGCCAAAATAACTGCCTACGTAGAAATATGGATGCTAGTGTATATTACAAACTAAATATACACACATTAGTCGTGTGGTGCACCTTGAGCACTGCAAGTTTAAGTATCCACTGAAAACTGAATAACTATACTGGGTATTGCTGATGAGTACGCAGTGTCATCATCAACTAGTTTCTTCCTCTGAGCTTGAATAGAAACTAATCATTAAAATCAGCTGATCATGTGTTTAGACAAAAAAAGGTGGGACAAAAATCAGCAAAAAAAACTCTACACCTTTCTTCAAATGTTACAGTGGCTGTAACTCCTGTTCATGCACTTCAAAAGACATCCACACAAATGTCATGGTATGACATAATAAACCACAAACATGCCCGTAATAGATGTAGACAGCATGAATTGACTGTAAATGTGTGTGCTTGTCTTTCCAGTGCACACACAGAGTACAAGGCCTGTGTGTGGTAAATGCCTGGATGATGATTTGTCAGGGTGTAAGAACACGATTTCTTGTTTATGATGATGAATGAGCAACACTTGCACTACACACATCGTGTTCTCTATATCTGAGCTGTCACTTTGGCTCTCTGCAACACAATCCTGCCTCTTCCAACTGTAATACCAGCCGGGGTGACTGTAAAAGACAGTTTCTGGGTACCTGAATCATCTGTTAGCACACACGCGTGCAACCCAAATCTCTCCTGTTGTTGTACTCAGCAGGCAAGGGCTTTACACAGCAGTGAAAGTCTTTATGGCATTCAGGTGGACGAAACGAGGGAGTGAGGGGGAGAGGGAGAGCAGGATCTCCCCTAAGTCAATTTGAACAGCGGGCCGATGAAATTACACAGGTAGTCATGGCCGGGCTGACAAATGAACACAGAAATGGAGATGAAAATAATAAGACAGGCACAGCCACCTTTTGCTTGTGGTTAAACAGATGTATACACTTGTGTGTGATCATATAGTAGGGAAAGAAAAACTAATCTATATTTTACATTACATTATCAGCTTCTCTCTTTCAGCTCAGTCACCCATGAACCCATAGGACTACATAGGAATCATAAAAATGCATAAATGTTTTCTTGGATTATAATGATCATGTTGAGGAATATGCTTCATTTCACTAACAAGACAATATAAGCCTCTGCTCTGGGTTGAGGACTGTGCAGTAATATGTAAAGTAATAAAGTCTATGTTTGCACCTGTGAATGGATGTCTGCTTGTTATTATTCACTCTTGTTAGTATATAATGGTGTGGAGTGCTGAAATTGTTCAGCATCATATAATCTATCATATGACCCCAGGACAAAGTTTCCTTTCCACTCCAGACTTGTGTAAATTGTGCAATGAAGTTAAACTGAATGAAGTCGATGCAGTACATCCAGAGTCTAAGGTAGAAAAGCTCAGAGCAACACAAAATTACCCACAACCACATTCAAACCTCCAGTCAAACACAGGAAAACAAAATCCCACAACACTCTGCCTCTAACTGCACCACAACTGCTTCCAAAGCCCCAAATATTCAAGCCTGCCAGTTACATAAACAATATGTGTTACACTTGTCACACCAATATCCCATCAGGTTAACCACCATTCCCACTGTGGTAGTGGTGGCACCACTATGTGGTGTCTTTTTCCCTCAGAGACACACAAAACCCCACATACCAGTGTCACAGTGTCACAGTTTACATTCTCTTGTGTCACAGTCCACACTCTATCCTCTCTGCAGGATATAAATGTCAAGTATTTAGAACTGGCTGCATAATAAACAACCTCCTCTAACATTTTTAGGTGCAGTGTCCTCAGTGAACTCACCCCTCCCGCTTAGTGACATGAAAACAGGACATCTCGGATCAAAGATCAGAAAATTCAGTTCTACATCCAACAAAAAAACTTCATCATCTTTTGTTGTGCCCCCTACCTCCATGGCTCTGGTGATGAAGGGGATCTGTGTCCCTGAGTCCAAGTCCTGGTTGATGATTAGTCTACGGGCCCACTGACCGGCCCGCACTACGCCACTGCCCTGGATGAGCACCAATAGCTTGGATGGGTTAGACAAGGCATCTGGGCTCTGGTAGATAAAACTGGTGGGTTCATCTTCTGTGGCATCCACCTAAATGTTCAGGAAAACACAGGTCGTCATGTGTCAGCAGTGTACTTTGCTATGGAGTCAAAAACTGCTTATTTCCCAAAGATGTTTCTATATTTTTAAACTGCTGAACATGTTATAAACAAGATTTCATAGATTTTTGGGACATTTAATTCAGTTAAAATAAATCTTTTCTGTCTCCATGCCACAGCAGCAAATGAAAAACATGATCAAATTGGGATTTTATGATTTTTCAAAGAATCATCTGAATTTTTTATCTCATGTTACATGTAGGAATTTGGGGAGAAACAGCCTTCTCTACTGTGGCCTTTATAATTAAAAAAGCTCTTATGCATCAGTACACTAATCATCAATAATCATGATTAGAAAGCAGCCTTTGTGTGATTTAAACAGAGGGAGAAAGTAATACACACAGAGAGGAAGGCTAAGTCATTGAGTGAGTATCTGTGTGTGTGTGCATGAGCTCCGTCCACATCCCCATGCGTCTTTGCATCCCTCCCAAGTATGCCTGGAAGAATCTCTAAGGAGACAAACACTGTCCATAAAAGCCATGGGTGGCAGCTGCAAGAACTTAATCCAAGCAGACAAAGAGAGCAGAGTGGGGGAGAAAATCTTACCCTTTATTCTCTTGTGCTCCCTCGTTCCCTCTCCCTATACTTGGCTGCGGTTAATCTTCTTAAAATCTGCGGTCACAAGTTCAATGCCACGCAGGTGGACGGACCCACCACTAACACACAAATACACACACACAAATGCCATATACACGCAGGCGGGTGGGCAGCAGAAAAGCAGAACAGAGCAATTTTCCAGAGGAATAATGAGATAAATAGGCCAGGCAGATAAACCAGTAAAAGTGTATGGGGGCTAATGAAAGGCGCTGAGTCCCTGGCTAGGTGATTTATGGACACTGTTAGCGCTGGAGCTAACTCTGCTGTGCTTCTAAACACCAGCGTTGCCTAACATCCCTATAAATACAGCCTGAAAAATGATCACAACTTTTATAAACAGAAAAAGAGCAGGGATGGAGGGGTAAAGGGGGGCAAAAAGAGACAAACACGCTTCCAACAACAAATAAAAGGGATCAAGTGTGGATGAGCTGGGCAAAGAATAACTCCATGATGGCTGAGAAAGTCCCCTTCAGCGCAAATGAATGCAAAACAGATTAAGCATCAGCATGCTGCGCCTCTGTGCCTTTGAAATGACACGTCACAATACAGTTAATTTGTTGAGGAGACACTTTTGCACAAAGGATGTGAGCAGAGGAGGGAATAACAGAAAGACAGTAAGAGAGAAACTGAGTGAGATAGAAAAGGGAAAGACAAAGACTGATAGAGAAATGAGGAGAGCTGACTTCTCACAATCCCCTTTCCTTTATTTTGTTTAAACAGGACACTCAATACAATCACACTCTGAAGCCAAAGCATTTACGTCAATTTTCATATTTAATACTCCCTTTAATCTTCAAGGGCATAAATCAAAGAGGAAAATGCCTCTTTTCACACTCTGGATACTTACTGGCAGGAAGGCTTTAGTCATGTTGCACTTTTTCTCCAACAGCTCATAAACATACTGAGTGATAATCTGGAGAGAAAAAAAGACACAGACACAAACACACACAGTCAGACAATACATTCATAGTACAGTCTAATGCAATTAATATTTTACATTGCTGTTGATATAAATCCATCCAACACAAGCCTACTAAACTCTGTGTGTATGTGTGAACAAGTAATAGCAACCACTGTCATGCTTGCAAACAGAATAAAAACTACTATTCAAAACCCTTGTTTGCCCTCTGGTGTGTGTGTGTGTGTGTGTGTATGCATGTGTACATGAGCTACTTGAAAGGGTCTGGATCATACTGTGTGTGTGTGTGTGTGTGTGTGTGTGTGTGTGTGTGTGTGTGTGTGTGTGTGTGTGTGTGAATCACAGTGCAGTGTGAGTGTTGAGGTTGTAAGTGCCAGGAGAGGAAATCTCCTGTACAAGCGAAGGGCTGATGTAAGTTATGTTTATCCCCGGAGCCACAGCACTAAAGAACCTTGTATACCGAGTCATTCCAACCCCGGGCCAAGCCTTTCATGGTTCAGTGACAACTTTCTTTTCAATTTTCCTTATTTTTTCTTTCCCTCTTTTCTTCTCCCCATGTCCTGCTGAGCTGAGAACAGAGACAAGCGCTTTGTGGAACAGATTTAGATTTTTGATCAGTTGATCAGAGAAAGCCAGAGGAGTTAGGAGTGATAATAGATGACAGGGCACATGACCACTGGCGGTGAGCTGTGGTAGGGCTATTGTTGCCGTAATGATGTTTCCCAATCACGTGCAACGACAGACCCTGTGTCCTGTACATGTCACGACAATACAATATTGCGCACATGGACCACAGGGAGCAACATGTTGTCCTGCTCTGCTGTGGAGTCTCTCTTTGGGTTTAGCTTTTGAAGCACCAGTCTTACTAAATCAGGACAGCAAAGGCTAGCAGTGGCGCCACAGCTACAAAGCGTGTCCGAGCCCCAGTTACGCTCTCTAGTCCAGAGACTGACCAACTGACTGACCCCAAACACAAAGGCCAAACACAAACAAGGATCAACCAGAGACTGTCATGTCTCACAGCACAGAGTGGCATGATACTCAGAGCTCATTAATGTGTGGAAAAGTGGAGAACTGTACTGGGATTTAATAATAACTGGTCAACAGACATTTACTCATTAAATGTCATAGGGATAGGTCATTAAATATATCTCCACAAAAAAGCATAGTTTGAAATTTGGCTTTTACCAGAGTTTTTAAAATATCAGTATACACCATCAACAATTGCAAAACTGTACAAAAATATGCAGTCTTGATTGCAAACTACAGACAATAGTCTACAGACAACAGTAAACTTGCTCTGTGTAAGCTACAGTCAGTAGATCAGAGGTGTAGTACTACAGATACATGACCATGATACATACATGATCTGATGATCAGATACATGATCTGTCATCACTGCTGACATGACGAGTGCAACAGTTACAAATGTAAGCACCAAAAAGTGAAAAAACTAATGGGATTCTTTTGGGCCATGCTGTGCTTAGCTTTTGTACTTTTTGGCACACACAAAACAAAACATTTTCTTTAGACTCAGCTCTGAAATGTCATCCACGGGACAATGAAATTATGCATATCCCTAAAATACATGTTCCAAACTCCAAACCTCTTTTAACTGGCATGAGTTTGACAATACTTCTGCTTTTAAAATCTAAAGGTGGCAGATGATTCTCCACAGAAATAATTTTTCCCACAGAAAAGAAAGGACAACAAAAGGTTAAGTGCAACTTAAGACTAAAAGAAAGGCTTTTCCTTTAAAGTCAAATATGAATTCTCATGATAATCATAATATTGCCATGCTCTTTTATGTCTGAGAGAAACTAAATGCTAACTTGATTTACTGCTTAAAGAACAATATGCAAGAATAACATTACACACCAGACACATATTAGCCTTATGACAGCCAATCAAAGGCCAGCAGACGGACCAAATGAGATGATCGATTCTACCATTTGACCCTGTGAAGGAGGGGGTGAGGCTTGGCGGTGGTGGTGGGGGCTAGAGGAGCTAAAACAACCCCACCTCATCCGAACCCACCAAACCTCCAACAGCTAATTCACTAAAATGTCAGCCAGTCTGATGAAGACTAAAATGATTCCGGGCCTCAGTATGCTAGTGTTTAATGACATCAATAAGCCTCACAGGAAATTTCATTTGCACTACGTTATTTGTTCAGTGCCTCAGGTGGCTCGAGAACCATCTGATATAGAATCAGGAGAGAGACTGATGGGGAATGAGAAGAGAGAGAAAAACTGGAAAGAATGCAAGAGTTTCGATGTGAAAATTCATTTCCACTGATAAAAGGATACTGTAGATCATAAATAAGAATCTAATATCCTAGCTTGTGTATATGGCTATGTGGGCATCTGTGTGTTTTAGTTCATAATGTAAACTGCAGCCAGATGACCTTTTCTTTTCAGCAAACAAGATAAAAAAAATAGATCAAAAGTAACAGTTGAAAAAGGGAGAGTAGCAGTATTTCAATGGATCAAAGTCTGATTTTTGTTTTTAGAAACGATAGACTCAAAAATAGCAGGGACATACAACTCAGAAACTCACAAACATGTACTGACACACACACAGCCAACCTCCTTCTGTGTGGGCCTCTGAGGACTATGTCTCAGCAGCTGATCAGTACAATAAGAAAAGCCTCTTTGTCACCTAATTACCAATGTGTTATTAGTGCTGTAATGAAATGCCTGCAGGAAGCAACGCTGAGTGCCTGCATTGTCGGCATCGGACGATAGGAGAAGCACGAGGAGTGGATTTGGCAAATAATATTAAGACACACAAAGAGAAGGGAAGGGAAAGGGAGTGAAGGAGAGGAACAGAGAGAGGGAAGGAGAAAGAGATAAAAGAGCCTAATTCAATTCCAATCAATAGGTTTCATTACCACAAATATGCTTACAATGTCCTTATCCACAACAAATATATAATATCATTCAGGCTGGCAAGCTATGGGTGCCACACAAACTTCAATATCAGTTCTGTGGCTATCATAAAAAAGTAGAGGCCAAAGACCCAGACTGTACAATCTCATCTCCAAAGACATAGGTTCCCCCAGCAGACACACACACACACAGATCAGTGATCATGGGTAACCCACACTGACTTTGTCTCTCTAGTGCAGACACACTAGACAAGGTAAAAGGAGCAAAAAAGGGTAACAGTTGAGGACAACTGGATGATGATGTATCCTCGAACAACAGCAAGCTTTCTACATGACCGTGAGAGCGATCGTGGGAGAGTCTGAAATAGACTCTGCGGCTGAGGTCATCTCTGTGTCTGTGGTTTGTTTGTGTAGAGGAAGCATTGTGGTGATGAAGCAAGAAGAGTGGGATCAGGGAGGAAGGAAGGGACTTAGAGGAGGGCTCAGTGGGAGGAAAGGAGGAAGACAAGAAGGGAGAGGTGGAGAAGTAATCCCCAGGAGCCTGAGTCTTGTGCCAGATCCCACTGCGGTGAACAGCTGATGGGGGAAGGAGTGATGGAAGAAGGGAGAGAGAAAAGTACAGTATGTGGCCTTGATAGGAGTCCTTTTAAGTGGGTGGGCTGTGCCCTCAACTCCTTACAAACCTCTGGTCATCCCCATAACAATCTCTTCATCAACCTCACTCACATACCAAGCCATGGTCTTAATGACGACCATTGTGGCTGCAAGTCGATATGTTTTTAAACTCCTCACTACTGAGAGTGAAAGACCTCCCATGTGTGCACATGTGTCAGTTAATGTGTGTGCTTGTGTGTTCTCCCACTGATTACAACAGTCATGCCTAGTTGGCTGACCACACCTGAGGCGATAAGGAGATGATCCTTCCCGAGCATGGGCGCACACACACACACACACACACACACACACACACACACACACACACACACACACACACACACACACACACACACACGCACACACAAGAAAGAATGCAGAGGAACAAAACCTGGACAGGAAGAGGAGGCTGGATAGAGAGGTGGGAAAGACAAGAAGATGAGGAACATAAGCAAGGGAACAGAGAGGAAGAGAAATATGAAAGAAAAGAAGAATAGGTATAGAACAATAAGAGTGAGGGAGGGAGGGGGGTGAAGGCTGAGATGGTCAAGGGCAATGGAAAAACTGAGGTAATTACAGGGGAGGAAGAGAAAGCAATGATCTGAAACCACTCCTGAGAGACAATCATGAAACAGATGTTTATCAGGGTCTGTAAGTTTCATCAAGATACTTTTAAGACACTTTAAGACCAATTTAATGTTAGTCATAGTGAAATATACAACTCATATACGGAAATAAACATAAACATCTCTGTATATGTCCAAGTGATATTAAACTGAAAATGCAGCCACCACACTAGAAAAGAAAAGAAAAGAAAAGAAAAGAAAAGAAAAGAAAAGAAATTTGATGTAATCAGAAGTCACAGTTACAAAGCTGTTTTAAGGCCTTTAGAGGCTTCCAGCTGAAAAAATGTAATAAAGTATCACTGGTCGATCTGATTAACTATCACAGAGTGTTAGCCATGTGCACAAATATACTCAAGACAGCAGCACATGCAGTTTACACACATACAAGAAACTCATGTATAGACACACACATCCCTTGTCTCTCTAGTCCAGAGCCCTCTCCAAAAGCCACTTAGCCATAGAAACCAGAGAGCAAGAAGAGGCATCAAAGCTGTTTATATAATGAAACTGAAAGAGCTGTTCCATGCTGTATCACTGACTGCACCCAGGAAAGCATTCCTTCTTCTCCAGAGAATAGAGGAGAGGAAGAAAAAGGAAAAAGAAGAAAATCCCCCCGAACAATGCAGCACAACAGCAGCAGCAACAACAGCAAGGCATTACTCAGAAAGAGAGACAGACTGTGAAAATGAGAGGGAGCACAAGGCAATAGAAAGGTTGTTTATTTAAGTCAGCCTCATGTACCAACAGAAAGTGGTATTAAAATAGGGCGTATTGTTGTGAGTTTGTGATCTGTCAGTCCGCGTGGGAAACAAAGAGAGAGAGAGACTGGTGTAATTCCCATGAGGTCTCTGTCATTCTTCTGTCAGAGGAGAGAGGGCTCTCCGGGGGAAGAGAAAGTTCTCCGACACAGACTGACAGACAGTCTGTTTACATATAGCATAGATATCCCTCTCTCTGTCTCCCTCTCTGCCCTCCCTGCGCTACTCATCCTAATGGTGTCGTAATGACCTCCTCAGGTGTTAACTGAGAAGCCGGCAGAGGGTAATTCAAAGTAAAGCACTGTGAGCCACCGTGGGTGCCGGCGGTAGTGACAGATGCCAGTACTGTAACTACCAGACCTGCTGTCTTTTCTCTAAGCCCCCCATTCCATCGCCATCCCCTGTCCAATTCCCTTCTCTTTCATCAACTCTAATCCACCTTGCCCACACCCTGCAACCATTTTTGTCTCACTGTGTCTGTTTCCTTCTTCCTGTTCTCAGCAGAAGCTGCAGCAGCAGTTTTAAAGTGTTTTGGGAATGGAGATGTGATGGCAGTCAGTGAATCAGGGCAGACAGCTGTCATTTATAGTCCCTCTTTAGAGAGATCCCATTAGCTTCCCAACAAAATGGTCCGAGACCAGTATGGGGCCTCATGGTGCTTTAAGTACAGTGTGAAGGCCTGTCTCCATGGTTCCCATTGTGGTCCTGATGCAACATTTCATGACTGCACCATGAGTTTTTTTTATTCATAGTGCCTCTTCAACTCAATAACTTGATCCATCCCTTATGGGTTGACATTATTTTTTTAAGGGCAAAACACACCACACTTTTCTGCTTGTTGTACAAGAAACACATGTAAAACACAACATCTGATTAAATGTGTGACAGTGTTAGTAAAATACATAGTTTAAAACTCCTGCAAAATCACTTTGATATACCATGTTTTCCCAAACTAATTCACATACATCTACCTGTCCTTCTTAACTTCAGTCAGAATCAATCAAAATCAGTAGGACAGACAAAGGATCAAATTCTCTTCATACTACACTGGGCATCAGCTCAGGTACATGCGTTCACACTTGCGCGGTCAGCAGGCAAGACTCTGTTTGGGCTGCACCTGCACGTACACAGAGACTACTGCATGGACAGAGGCAGATGACAAAATTTGCATTGCAGCAATGTGAACATAGAAAGTATGATGTCAGCTTAGGGGATAGTGTTGTGAGCTAACTCTCCAAAACTGTTTTGTCCAAGTACACAATCAACCGCCAGGTGGCTGCTGACTCTCCACAGGTTTTCCCCAATGATCTGATGGTTAAATCCCTACCATTTTACTGTGTATATTGTTTGTCCTGAGACTAGCATCCAAATGTATGCAGATAATATTGTAATTTATGCACATGGTAGAGGTTTAACACAAGTTGAACTTAGTTTATGAATATAACATTATATAATACAACATAAGCTTGTCATAATTTATCATTAGCAAAGAAAATTATTTTGCCTCAGTGTTCATCATTTTGCTCAATGGCACTTCTGCAGGGCCTTAAACCTCAGTCAGCTGGTCACTGCTGTGACAACACCCAACATCCATAATGTGAAAAAACAGGGGGAGACAAGAAGAGAAAAAAGATGACAGAGAGACACCAGTGAGTGCAAGACAGAGAAAGAGAGAGAGAGATGAAGAGACAGAGAGAAAAAGGAGAAAGAGAAAGAGACGGCTTTCTAATTCAGCCATCTGGCTAGCTTTACTTCATTATAATATTCTGACTGTGTGTGTGTGTGTGTGTGTGTGTGTGTGTGTGTGTGTGTTTACAAATTTGTGAGTGCCTTCAATTCCACAGATGCAGGCAGAGCAGAGAAGAATCCTCATTTATTAACAGCTTAATAGAGCTCCATCTGGGCCAGACCCTATGCTTGTCTTCTATCAGAGAGATTCATCACCGAATCACAGGAATTAGACTACAACTGACACCTACACAGGCTGTGGTGACCCTGCTGCACCGAGTAACACCGCGCAGATAGCCTGCACTGCATTACAGCTGTAATACAGCCATTATGATAACAGTCAGAGCCAAGGACGGAAAATGTCACCACGCCAGTCGTCTGTTTTTCAGTCTTGGTTTGTGTAATGTTTTAGTTTGAATAAGACATAACAGAATACAAAAGAACACAATAAAGATTACATTAGACCAATACAGCAATTTTGAAACTGGGGTTAATTGGAATAAAAGAGAGATCATCTAAGTCAGTACTTGCACTCTTTATAGAACATAAAGGGATATTTCAGTTTCAGACATCTTATTTGTCCTACTTATCCAGAGACAGACAGCCACTGATGCCCTTTATTGTGCTATTGCCATACCTTCAGACTGCACAGAGAGACATAATAAAGGCATTTGTGGGTGGATGACTCTGGGTAAAAAGACAAAATAGCTACACCACCCACATAACCTGGCTCTCCCTTGAAAGAATTTAGTTCAGATAGTTAATAATCAGGTGTTCCCTAAGGACATTCAATGGTTGTCAAACCAAAGCGTATGGTTCTGAGAAACATCTTTCTCCTCTTGTAAGTTTGCACTGAGAAAATACACTGATCAAAAGTACACTCAAACACTTCAATTTGCGTAATATGCTTTTGGTTTCATTAACCCGTCTTTTCTATTCTCTTTTCTTTTACCTGCCCTGTGAACATATTCAGTAAGTGATTTGCCACATTTCCCAGAATGAGTTCAACTCTAAGAGAATAGGTGTAAGCTTGACGTAAGCCAATTTCTGCATATTTTATTGGTTTGTTTGATCCATTCAATCAAACACATGTACTATATGAGTTACCATGTTTATTTAAGTATGTGGACCATTACTCATACACACTCCAAATGTCCGAATCTCTCTCTCTCTGTTTCTCTCTCGTTATATTTTTCCTCTGTGCACCTTATGTCATTCCATCGCAAATCCATCTCTTTAGCTTTGTTTAGCTACTCATACATACTGAATTAATGACATAAACAAGGCCTTAAAATTTGATGTGTTATAACTTTATGGGGCTATATTTTTCTCAGGTGTTAAACTGCAGGCCACTTAAATGTTAAAAAATATGGTCAATGGTCTCCAAACAAAGTGGACTAATGCATCATGGCATAGATATATGGGAAAAAATGTGAATTATTTTTTTATAGCTCAAAAATGAAGAGTGAAAAATGATTCACTGCTCTTGTGCTCAACCCAAATTTTGTTCCCATCTCTTTCTTTTGCTTGGAGGCCATCACACCAACATCCTCGTTCTCCCTCTTTGTATCCGTCCCTCCATTCAGACGAGGCTGAAGTGCAAATTGGACATCTGGTGCTGTGATGTGTCTGACAATACAGCCGCCACCCCCGAGCCCCCTCACACATGTACACAGACACACAGACACACAAACGCACAGAGACACACACAAGCGCGCACACACACACACACACATAGTCCTCCACACAAAATACAGAACTGTGAGGATATAAAGACACTGAGAAGACAGGAGGAGGGAGAGATGGACAGAGGTATAGAGGAAGGGAGGGAGCAAAAGGAATGTGAGTGAACATTAGGGAGCAATGATGATGCCATTCTATTCACACTGCCAGAGGCAAACACATGCACCCACGTCCTTGTGCCATGTTTCACAGCTCCCAGGCTGAATTGTGGCTAGTTCTTAGACGTCTCAGGTGGCAGGTTGATAGAGGGCACTGGGGTGTGCTGTGGAGTGGCGTTGCCCATAACAGGCCTGTCTGCATAGAAGCTTATTTTACCTTTACCCTCATGACATCTGAAAAAGTTTCTCCTATTGCCTGATGCAGAACTGAAGGAGAGGGATGGGAAAAAAGACTAGACGCACGAACAATGGCATACAGGGAGAAATTCAAGCACAGATGGACGCAGAAATAACCATGCAGGTACACCTGTGTGACACACACTCTTAAACTCATACATACAGAGGCTGACTAAGCAGCATAACCTACTTTTACAACCAAAGGCAAACAATTCAGTAGTTGTGTCTATTTATAATGGAGCATATTTCTTACCAGCAAAAACAATGCATTTGTACTTGCAAAGCTGTATGACAGAGGTACAGTATTCATTTTCTTGAATCATCTGTGGCCTAAAAACAACAGACAGATAATACTGCTTATTCAGGTAGTGTTCCTTTCTTCTGAGCCAGTTAATCTCCTGCAGCACAACACATACAGTATCTGTTCTCATTACACAAGCTCATATCAGCACTGATTGACACTATTTCCTTTTTTCTTCTCTAAAGAAGATACTTCTGTCAATTTTTTAATCACAGGATGAATAAAATTTGCATACATCTTGCTTGATGATTATTTGTTTCCTCCAAATGTTTGGCCCCCCTCAGATGCCTGAGTTCAGTTAGTTTAAATGTCTGTGTGTTCTTTCAGGGCCTCTGCTTTCCTGCTACCAAATGTTTGTTTCTACAGCCTTTTTAGATGTTGGTAGATAGTGCCTGAGCATGAAAAAGAAAAGAGGGGGAAAAAAGCCTTCACAGAAGGCAGGCTCTCAAAGGGACTACTGTATACCTGCATTAGAAATAATAAAAACACTCAGGTAATCCCACAAATGGGTCTATCACTTTGCTTTGAACTTCAAAGAATGCATACAACAATTAAAAGCAACATAGCGGGGGATGCATATAAAAAAACAGATTACAAAGAACATTTGTCTCATTATCTTAATGCATATTGCATGTGGTGGTACTGTGGGAGTGAATTAGAGCTGAACTTTAGGATGGTGTATGTTTGGATATATGGTGATGTGGTTGGGCGACCACAGAACTTCATAACATGGCACAAAATCATAAAAATTAAAGTCTAAAAGTAGCTTTTCCCACCACGTGCTCCATATCATATATACACTTTAGCCATGAAAAATAAAGGTCATCAGTTCATCTGCAGTCACATCACATTCACACCAGTCATGCATCATTAAGGGTAAAGTCTCTAATGTGCATCGGCATGTGTCTCAGGCCTGCAGCCTCCATCAGAACTATGTAGATAGGCCATCAGTGGTGGGTTGTTTTATCTACACCATGACATATCATGCCTTCATAAAGTTGCCTCAAACAGTGCAGTTGAGGACTTTTTTGATGTGAAGGGTAGGGGTCTCAGCTGCAGATTCAGTCTCAGACATCTGCTCAGGTTCTGGTGCAGACAGCGTTTTGCTCAAAATTAGTGGATGCGTCACTGTCAGGCTTTATATTTCAAAATTTAACTGGAGTTATGTGACAAATTTGACCTCAAACTCAACTTGTACCTCAACTAAGCTGACAAGTAGATGATTAGGGTGAAATCCATTGTGCTCACTTGCTTCAGCTGACCATGACCTTTAAAATACTTGTAAACCTCCCTCATTCTAATCTGACAGAGGTCTGGACCACAAGATACACCACCGTTAAAGCCATTCTCTGGTGCTGGCATTTAAGGTGTTTAAAAGAGGGTTACAACGCAGTTCATCCAGTTTGTAATGAAAAAACTGTACAAGAGCTCCATAGCTCCTTTTACACACAAACATTACTGTGTAAAGTCTGTGGCAATTTACCATGACCACATTGTGTTTGAAAGAGAGCTGGGGTCCTTAAGAGTCAATTAGCCTTCTCAGAACCTATTAACACTTTTGTTACTTTTCTACAGCTGGAGTATGAATCAAAACAGCCACTAATGGATAGAACATGAAAACATTGCAATATTTTTAAACATTTAAGTGCATCAATGAAAAAAAGGAATCAATTGAGAGTCGAATGTTAACTCGGACAACTCAATGTTCTATAGAGGTACAGTGGCTTTCATGCTGTTGCAAAATAGGCAGCAAATAGTTGTCAAATCAAATTATGTGACAGTGGGGCTGCTGTGGTTAGAAATCAAGGTTTACACCAAGGCTTGGTTATAAACAGGCATTCAACTGGGACAAAGGTTTTTTTAGAAAAAATGAACATTTCAGCAGCCTGAGAAGTGAGCACATTCTTCTTTTTTGGTGTTAATACTTTCTAACTCACCTCTCTTCTACAGCAGTGCTGAAGATTTAACATGAAATTGATCTGTATGGAAAAATCAACTCAGTTTTACATCAGTATGATAAAGCAATTTTGCAGGTTCCAAGTGTGATAAGGGCTGATTTGCCATGTTTTTTGCTCTCCAAATAATCAACCATTGCAACAGCTTGTAATGTCATGCTACAAAAACTGATCAGGATGGAAAAGACCCAGTAGCTGAAGTTGAAGTTGCTGAACGTGGATGGCCAGAAGGTAGCTTAAAAAAATAGATTTTTGCTTAGAATGCTAATAGAGCAGTGTGTTACCTCTCCAAGAGCTTCATAGCGTTTCTGGTTCCAGCGGTGGAGATCCTCTCTGGCATTGAAGACAAAGGGTTCTCCCGTTTTTATATGTCTGAGCTGGCCATCTGTGGGAGAAAGATAAAACATATATAGATGCCTCTATATATGTGTGTGTATTTGTGTGAGTGTGTGTGTGTGTGTGTGTGTGTTAGGCATGTTGGGCAGGTCACGACTTCAGAATGCACATGCAAATGTAGCTCTATCTGCCAAATTAAACAAACTAAGCTTTACCACCTAGTTATTTATTGTTTTCATTTTCATTCTTTCTCTCTCTTCTCCTCTGTTGGTCGTTTCGTTTCTTTACCCTCCCTCCCTCAACCACCCCCATCTGGCAGGTGCAAGGCCTGTGGATGCAGCAGCGTTCTTCCAGTCACGACTCCAACGGCCTTCTGGGTAGTCTGGCAGGCCAGGACTAGACAGCTGGTATGGCAAAAATTCTCTCTCCCTCTTTTCATCCATCTAAAAGCCTCTCCCCTTCCTCTTTAACTGTGTCCATCTCTTTCTCCCTCTTCTTCCTCGCACACTCTGGCAACAGGCCACAGGTCTGTCCCTGCCGTTCCCTCCTGAAATCTCCTTGCAGAAAAACTAAAGGAGGTGTGTGTGTGTGTGCGTGTGTGTGTGTGTGTGTGTGTGAAAGAGAGAAAGCATGAAGAGAGAAAGGTGGGCTGGCATGTATTAGCTACAACGACAACTGCTCCTTGCAAGTGCTGGGCATCAGCCAGTCACCCTAACCAGCATCGCTTACATACACCCAAACACACAGACAACACACCAGCAGCTCCAGCCAGGAGGACCAGGTGTGGACATACAGTAAGTGTCACTAGGTGTCTGTAAATTGTTGCAAGTGAGCCAAACTGCCATTACAACACACAACAATTGACTGAGATGAAACTTAAGCTCTCTGGGATAATGTTAAAGTGATTTATTATAATTCAGCGAAACCAGAGGAGTTTCTAACACATCCAGGTTTTATTTCATATAAAGCAGTCATAAGACAGGAAAACGCTGTTCAGAGATGGTACAACTCTTTTTCTTAATAAACAATTACCCTTGTGTGGCTGTGGAACCACTGCGTTTATACCTTAGCAATGAGGCCCATCGATCCTGCTGTTGACACTACAACACAATAAAACACTAAACAGTGTTAAATTTAATTTTGACCTTTATGACTGCAGAATTTGTAAGAGCTAAACCACTGAAAAGTACACATACTTAACCCAAATAGCCAGGGGGCTCTCATACTTTCTCAATTATTCCACAATGTGAGAAAACCCATCCAAGATATAAATAAATATCATATCTTTGCAAGATAACAGAATGCATAAGCATTTTTTCATCTCCTTCTAAATTGCCACCATTTTCACCCTTCTATCAATGTGATAAATCTTACATTGCTAACACACTGTGTATTACAGCACTTGCTTTCATGGTTTGCTGTTAGACAACATACAAACATAATCCTGAATGCAGGTTTGTCATTGTCTTGCATTAAAAAGCAGATTTGTGCCTGAGAGGTAGAGGAGGAGACCAGTGAGAAGTTAGGATAAAGCAGTGTGCACAAAAAGTACCTTAAAGAAAATCAATTATGCGTTCGTGGAGGGGTGAGGATCTAAACACTACTGCCTAAGAGAAGGAAGAGAGGAGCTATAATGAAATCCTACTGTAGGAAAAGGGTGTGTGTGTGTGTGTCTGTGTGTGTGAAGGAAGGAGAGAAGTATGTGGTGTGTGTGTGTGTGTGTGTGTGTGGGCTCCATCGCCTCCCCCAACACACCCTCTCAGAGGAATAACGTTTTCTCAAGTTTTCTCCTCTTTTTCTGTCATAATTAGCATTCTGTTCTCAATTTGGCCGCTTAATTAGGTGTACATAACCTTGGATTTCCAGTAATGGAAAACCGGAGGGCTAGCGAGATGAAGCCATCATCTTCAGTGATTAAGATACCTGCAAACTATTGTACACAGCCTCGTCTGTATTCACATCATTACATGGTCAAATTAACATTTTTGTTCCACCTGTCTCAGGCAAAGGTAGCCTGGGTGTAGCTATAGAAATGCCTGCGAGTCAGAGTGACTGTGAGCCGACATACTAGAGACACCGCCTGAGGGACACCAAGGCTTTAATAGAAATACTATCCTTCAAAAACAGGCCTGAGTGGAAATTGGCAAGACATACAGATGGGCATGGGTGTGTATATCCACGTGTGTGTGGGTGGGTGGGTGGGGGGGTGGTTGGGTGGGTAAGCTGTGTTTCAGTTTGGGAGAAACAATCAGATACAGAGAAAGGGGGGAGAAAAGGGAAGCGGGGAAATAAAAGGGTGAGGCAACAGAGAGTCTCTGAACGTGTTCTTCCCTCCATGGGAGACTGAGCTGAGGACTTGAGGGTGGGGTAGAGGGGGAGGTGGGAGCTGGCACAGTGGCGGGTGGGGTGGGGGGCGGGATGTGGTGGGTGGTGAGTCTGCATGTCTCTGTTCTTAGGCACAGCGAGGTTATGCAAATGCTCCGTCAGGCAGAGGGCAAGGCTGAGTAGGTTACTGACGGGCCGTAGAGTACACAACATGTCCCCCACTCAGCCAGCCAGACAGCCAGCAGAGACACTGACAGAGAACAGAGGGGGTGAGAGAGAGAGAGAAAGAGACTACAGGGGAATACTAAGAGCCAAAACCACCACCACCACCCTTTCCAGCTCTTCCTCCTTCCCCCCACCTGGTTTGATTAAAGCCAGCCAAGAGAATCCTAAAGAGACTTTTATATCATCTGGACCCAAACCACTCTGGGTTCAGCTTTGCTCCTTGCTGTCACTGTAAACTGACACACACACCTACACCTGTAACCCCCCAAAACGTCCCAGCAGAGACAGTTTTAGGTCATTAATTCAAAAACATTGACATTATGTTGAAATTGTCTCAGCTTTTAAAATTACAATGCTAATTTTTTTTTATGTCAGCTTCAAAGTAGCTTTAACAAATCCGGTGGAAGTAGTTTCCAACCTGAAGGTTGAGACCCGTCCAATGGTCATAAAATGATCTAAGGGACTGATCTAATATCAGTCTTCAGAGGATATCTCCAGGTTGTGTTAAGAGGTTGCAAGATGCTGCTTCATTTAATGGAGCCAAATAGATTAAGAACCACTGCTATAGACCTATAGATGACAGATCATGGATTGACAACAGACCCCAGGTTATCTTTTCTTCAGTTTATATCCAGACCTCACATGGTTTTGGTTTCAGTGCCAAGAGTTTTGCCTTCCATTCACCTGAGCTGAAGTATTTCATCTAGACTCTCAGTGCTGGTGGTTTACGCTTTAAAGACTAAAATATGAACTTACGTTCATTGAAGGCATATTCAAACTCCTCCAGTGTTTTGGGGAAAGTGAATGGAGGTTCATCTTTCTTCATGAGTTCATCTAAGTCTATTCTTGATAGCAAGTCTGAGGAGAAAGAGAAAAGGGAGGAACAAAGGTGAGAAACAATTCGTTACAACAATCATACAGAAGCTCCCCTTCTTCAAATAATGTCAAAAACTAATTTTCATAGCCTAATCTCAATCACATCATAACATTATCTGGCAAAATCTACTACATTAACATTTGATAATGTCTCCCCATTGTGTTAAGTTATGATGCAACAAACCAAATGCTTCGCCAAAGTCCTTCCTTTTTAAACTAAAAAGCTCTTCATCATCCTCAAGTGGCATAGATGATAGAAAAGAGGATATTCACGTCAAACATTTTTGACATTTTTCTCCAAATCCTATCACTGAAGTAGAAACTGTGGGGGAAAAGATGCACATATTGGTGTGCTGAAAGGGTGGGCGAATATATTTGACTCAAGGTTAAGTGGGACATTTCCTGCCTTATGTTATCCACTCTTGGAGCCAGCTAAAAGTTTAATTATGAGCTAGTAACTAAATCTTTCAGTTCATTGGACAATTGTTGTAAAAAAAAAATGTATCTTAAGTGGAATGGCACCCAGTAGAGTGCGTACCTCTGCCAAAGACAAACAATATTACTTGTCTTTTGTTCACAACTATAGCTTTATTTATGCATCGTATTCAATCCTTATGAAAGACAGCTGTATGGTATTATTACCTGTTGTGTGAAATGGTAACATCAGCATTATACAATTCATACAGCTGTACGAATGGTCTTATTGCTACATTGCAACGGCTATTGTCATTTTAATTACTCTAATTTAGTAATTTTATATGTTGTATGTTAAATGAAATGCCATATGCACTGTTGCTTACTATTACTAATAAGTACAACCCTGTGTGTTACGCAGATTCAGCAATTTTCTTCCACGAGATCCAGATTGTTATCTGGAGATAACAATTTGCAGACAACATTTTTTACATCAAGATCCATACAGCATTTCCTGAGAAATGGATGAAAATGTCACAGATTGCCCTATCTCACAATGTGGTGGAAAGCGATTCAAAAATATGTGGATTCACCCCTTTAACTGGATCTCCACCAAAATTTTCTTCATGTCCCATCCCTCCACCAAGTTTGGTGCAAATTGATTCAGTACTTTTTGCGTAATCCTGAAGACAAGTAAATAAACAAATAAACAATAACATGTGAAAACATTACCTCCTTGGGGACGGTAATGATCCAGATCTACCCCAAAATTTAATGAGACCTTCCCTGCGCCAGTGCCCCACCACTCCACCAAGTTCAAATGAGTTCAGTACTTTTTCCATAATCCTGCTAAAAAATAAACCTGAAACGTGTGTAATTAGAACCAATTAGGCCACATAAATTTTAAAGGCATATATTCATATCCCTGGAGTAAGAGTTTGCAAATTTCTTGCTTATAATATAAGACAAAATTAGTGTTTCTGCCACATTTATTTAGGTATTTATTCATGTGACTACAACAATAACTCTTTCTATAGTTTTAGAGACTGTAGGAACACTTTTCCTTAGGGACAACACATTAGTGTTTTTGTCAGAGATAATTAAAGTGATTAAAATAATAGTAATTAACATAAATAGATCAAAATATAATTAAACATGTTCAAAGTTCTGTCCATCACTGCAGTTTAACTGGCTGTGTAAGCTATGATCACAGTCTTAGAGCACATTTCTCCTCCTTCACCAACAATGTTCCAACATGTCTTCTGTTTTAAGAGCACTACCTACCTTTATTTATTTATTTATTTATTCAAAGTACAATTCTTAATTCACCTTTGAGTGCAGTAGTTTTCTCTCTGTCCTCTTGGCCAACAACCTGGGCCATGGTGATCCACAATATGTACAGGGTTGGTGTGGTAGCGCACAGATGAGAGAGCATGAGTCCTTTGCTCCTGGAGGTCACTGAGGTGCATCCTGTCACATGTGGTAATGAAAAAAGAAAACTATGAACTAGAAATTAGCATTGCTAGAACACATGCTGTATTATATCATACTATACCATGCCTATTCCTGTCTGAGACTCAATCCCCTCATAAGACCATAACGGTGTCAAAGCTTGCTGCACCTGTGAGGTGGCAGGAAGCCAAAACATGATGTCCTACTGTTGAATCCTGCTCTCCCGCACAGGCTATAAAAGCTCTAGCTGTCTGTATAAAACGCAGCAGCGACTCGCACTGCAATAACACACTGCATAAACAGCTAACGACAACTGTTGCTAACATGAAAACCGTGAGTACAGCAGCAGCCGTGTGTCCGCTCAACTTTGCACATGTGCAGCTACTGAGTTAATTATGCAAACACAGCAAAGTTATTCCTGCTTTCCAACCAGGCTGCGGGCAGAAAGGACACAGCCACTTTTGCACGCTCTGCTACCTCACTCTGCGCCGTCATTTTCACACCGGCAGTGAACATGTTTATTGTTCCGTACTCCTAAAAACAACTCCCGGGATGTCTACAGTCTCTCTACATGGAGCCACTGCGAGCACGTACTGTAGGACACATTCGTGCTTTTATGTCACACTCGTTTCAGCCAAATGAGACACAGAGGCTCGCAGAGGAACAGCTGTTTACAGTAGATGCATGCATGCTTTTTGCTCGACTCACGCACCATCAGTACATATGCGACTGTCCAGTTGCTGCAGCTTCCTTGAAATTTTCTAAAACAGGAAGGACTCTGAGCAGAGCTGAGCTCTGGGAGTGTGAAGCTTCCGGGTTACCGGGGCAACGGACTGGAAGGGATATTTAAAGACACAGTAGCACAGCAGCTGCTGCAGCTCATCCAGATGTTTTCTCTGGGGTAATATTCCTGCCACCTGACCGCCTGGCAGTGGTGGGATGCCACTAAGTATATTTGCACAAGTACTGTACTTTGCTATACTATACTTTAAATGTATAGTTATAGATACTTTTCATATAAATATTTTACATGTAAAACACATGTTGCTCACATGTTGATGCATCTTAATACTGTGCATAATAGGTATGAGGCTTATACTGCTTTTTTCTAATAATACATCTTTACTTAATGTATGGCTTTTACCTATAATGTGTTTTTTATTTATGGTGATCCAACATTTACTTAAGTAAAAGATCTATTCGCATGAAATATTGCATAAAATCATTATTTTATAAGAAAATTTTAAACCGAGATTTACTGGAGTCATGCAGGTGGTGTGTCCCATGACATTTGATTTTGGCTCTATGCAGGTATGAGCTTATGTGTTAGTAGAGTATATTAGGTCCATACCTTTCCCCTGACAACTTTACTTTGTTATATTTTGTGCTGTATAAGAGGAACTACTCAACATGCTGATTGTGTTCTGTTTAGATTATGACTAGTTGACTCAGAACTAATAATATATCCTAATAATGTTATTTTTTCGCTGACATGCTTTTACAAAATCCCTAAATTGCTAGGACATATTAACCATTCTATACATGCCTAATTTTAATATTGTATAAAGTAAAAAATAAATACATCAACATGTAATAAAGTCTAATACTTGTATGTACATCAAAACTGGGTACGGGTTTGTGCATGTGTGACTGGCTGTAATGGGACAGTGGGAGTACAACATTTTAGACATTGTGGTCATTTATCATAATAGCGTATTGTGAATATCTGGGCTTTAAGTCAGGATAGTCACACGGGATTTTTCTAACCTGGCCCCATGTTGTTCCTTAGCGACTTGCAAGTGAACACTGACTAAATGTACTTGATGTAAATCCCTTAAATAGGAAAAAGGTCAAACATTCTTTGCTTTTATATAATCTAATAGGAGGATAGTGATTAGGTCAGGCTTGCCAGGGGGGGCGTAAGGATTGTCATCTACTATAGAATTGTTACCATGACACACTAGCAACACCTTCTGCAGATACAGATAGTACTTATAGGTCAATATGTGGTTCTTCCCTTAGCCAAACCCTTGGTATAACCACTGTTTCCTATCAGCAGCAGGCCTTATAAAACAAGAATGTTTTTGCCCTCTGCATCATATTTAAGATGTTGGATACTCCCTTTTTTGGTTTTCCACCTCAGGCACATGGACATTGGTTTTCTTCTCTGAAAAAGCTGTTGTGGGGAAAGTGTTCACGACTGACAGAGAAATGAAGCTGAATTGATTTAATCTTAAACTGCCAGATTGATACTGACACTGTGCTGTAGGTGACTCTTCTAAAACCACCTGCCGCACCCTGTTCCCTTGTACCAAGTACCTGCAACTTTACTTCATGCCATGTGCTGTTGATTCACAGAAATAGCCTCCTGGTTAAACTTAAGCTGGATGCCCTACTTCTGGACGGCCTCTAGAAGTTGAAACTGTTTCTCTGGGGAGCTGAGCTACCCTGTTTCCTCAAGCAGAGCGCTGGAGCTACTGCGAAGGGAGACCCAAATAAGAAACACAAATGACATATTGTGGCATTGATATCCACAGGGTTTGACAAGATAATGGAGATGCTTCTATCCCACTCTGTACTTAGTGCACCACCTTAGACCAAAAGTGCGGATTTGAGTCACACGAGTTGGCCTCAGTGAGATTTAATTTACAAGTTTGATTTGTTCAGACTTGACTAACAAACTAATAAATCAACTGGCGACTGGTCATTTTGCTTAGATTTGAGGCCAGAGACTTGAAAGATCTGATAAAACAGAAAAATCCTGTTTGGCCCAAAGCAAAGACGACATTCAGGCCACTGTTTAAATGTGTAGATCAATAGGACTTGATGAGCTTTTGAAGTAATTATTTTAACTTTATAGCAGACTTTTCAGGTTACTGTGTAATGAGAGCTCACGCTGATCCCCCACTGTATAAAGAGACATTTATAGGAAATAGATAAACTCCTGCCATGGAAGTGGGACTTGACATAAAAATGAAGAGAAATCAGGGTGCTCTATCTGAAAGATGGTCTTCCTATAATGCTACCATACTGGCTCACTACAGCTGACACAAAGCTTGTTGTACTCAATGGATGATGATACAAACAAAACCAACATGTTTCTGCTGTGACAGTTTGCTGTGGACAATGCACTAATGCACTGAGGGTAATCATTTGAAATAGAAATCAGAGGAGTCAAAATGCTGCGACTGTTTATCCTGTATAAATATGTCACTATGAGCTCTGGGTTTCTGCAAGGGTTTTTGTAGGTTTGATAATCCCCAGATGAATACTGCATAATAGTAAATTCAATTTATTCTTTGTGATGAATCATTCTTTGTAATGATTTGTTGTGAATTGTACTGTCAGCTTTACTGACAGATGTCTTCTGAGCCAATCACCTGTCTACAATGGAAATACAAATGGATAACCCTAGAGGTGCTTTCTCTAATGGGGAGGGAGAGTAAAAGAGATCAAAGCATTTTCTTTTCGCAGAAAACAGTTATCTTACATGAACAGTTTGACTAGCCAAATGCTGTTTTTCTGCAACACCAAAACTTCATTTAGAAATTTTTTTGTTGCTGTCCAGCCTTTATTCAGAGGTAAAGGCAGAATTCAGTTGCTGAATATTTAGTTTTTTTCTGTATTGTTTTGTGGTTTGGGAATCGCAATATTTCTATATTTGCATTAAAAATCTAGCTAAGGAAAAGAACATCCCCCTCTGCAGAATGAAATGTTTTCCTGGTCTCTCAAAGGGATTGTACAGCAGTGGCTGTGAGAGCTCAAGTAACGTACATGTTCATCAAAATAGCTTCATTTGAGTTGTCTAATCCTTATTTGAACATCATATATTATAGGAACAAACATGTATGTATTCAAAAATGTAATGCTAACTTCATAGTCATGAATCATAATAAATTTATGACTACACATAGATCACACAAGTTGATCATACAACAGAAGAACATTATTCAGTGGTTAAGTATGAATATGATTTTATTTTCATGTTTAATTCTAAAACATTCCAACTCCATCACATAAATAACAAAATATGGTCACAGTTGCAAAAATATATAGTAACACATGGAATAAATGTTTTCTCAGTTTACACCAAAAAATGACTGATATTACACGGTGGGGCAGATTTTTGGGACACACTGTAATCAAAACATACATCATCTTGCTTCCCAACCATAATTCTTGATGTTTGCTTTCGGGAACCAGGAGCAAGTATGCTGACACCAATGTCGTTACACTCCCTGTCTCAAAAAAAAAACTTCAACTACCTAAAATGATCACACAGTCCCATCTTGTCCCAGGCAAACAAATCCGGGTTCTCCATTTCCCAGAACTGATTTCTGGAGATGTGCTCCAAAAAGATGAAATGTGTCTGATGCAGCATAGAAAAGCGCAGGGAGTTTGTCTGAGGCATGTGCATAAAGAGGGAGACACCGTCTCTTCTTTTTGTAGTTTTGGTTTCTGATTCTCTCATTCATTCCTGTTTTCATGCACACACACATGCAAACTCACTGTATGCATACATGCACAAACCCAATTGCACCCACGAATATGCACACACACACATACACACAGACAAACACACACAGACAAAAACACACACACACACACACACACACACACACACACACACACACACACACACACACACACACACACAGACACACACACAGACACACACACACACACACACACACACACACACACACACACACACACACACACACACTCTCTCTTCTACCTTGAGAGATGCAAGTGCATATTACAAGCAAACATTTACAACACGATAAAAATTCAAACTGCATGGACTTTCATTGGGCAGCACTTTTATTAGATGGTTGTGTTTCCCCCTGAGTCTGCTCTGCTGGTATCTCATCAGCTGCAGGAGGGTCCTGTGGTCCTGGACTGCAGCAGCAAACAAAATAGGCTTTCTGAAGTTCTTCTACCATCACTTTCTCTCCGTCCTCCAGCTCTGCACCCTCCTGCATCTCCCACCTGGAAAGCATAGACAGCATAGAGAGTGGGTGGAGGGTTTCAAACGGAACATCAGCTCTTTTAATATGAACAAACATTTGTCACCTAGTCTTAAATGAAAACATACATCCAGCAGTTGCTATAAAGAAACCTACTGAATCCATATACATCTACAGTACAAGTTATGCTGGTCTTCGGTTGTATGACAACACAGGATCAGCACACCAACAGAATGCTGTTTGTTTGTTTGTTTGTTTGTTTGTTCGTTTGTTTGTGCGGATGCTCCTCCCCTCTATCTGTGTCTCACACAGAAAAAAGAGAGGACCCCACAGCATGCAGCTCAGCTTGGGTTCACCACAGAGTGAGGAGTAACCTGTTGTCCAAAATACATTCTCCCACACACTCCTCAGACAGAAACTCTTCAAAGCTCCATAAGCCACATGTTCACTCCTAAAGTTCTCATATGGGAGTATTCTTCTCTTTCTGCTTTCATGCTGTGTGGGTCAGTTTCACAGCAGTCTCTGCTGCTGTGATACACTATCAGTCATAAAGAGAAAAAAAGAGAAATAAAAGAGAATAGATGATTTTGGCTCTCTGTCTCTGTGTCTGTCTCTTCCCCTTTCTGTCAATCTCATGCTTACTGAGGCTAAAGCAACTGCAGAACCATCCCTGTTTGGGTGGCTACATTTTATGGAGGACATTGTTACTCATATCTTGTTGCTTTGTTTAATCGCTTCTACAGTATGTTTCTCCACTACATTTTTCAATTCTTCAAGCTATGGAGTGGATGGAGGGCTTCAATATGAAGACATCAAGGGTAGTCACGTTGTAATTCACTCTCAGTATTTCAGTGGAATCCCTTGACGGGTGACTGTGGTCAATCAAATCCATATGGAGAGCTGGGTGAAGGCTGTCTTTGAGCTGCCGCATCACACTCCCACCAAAGGAGAATTATGTCTGTCTGACTGCAAATGATTGCATTTTCATTGCAATCTCTGCGTCTCCTTTTATCCCGCCCTCCCTCCCTTTCGATTCCTCACTGTAGCTTCAAATATCTACCATATAGTTGTGCTTTGTGCATGTGTGTGAGGCGTACGTGTATGTGAGCAGAAAGATGGGGTAAAATACCAAATATATCACGCACGTGTTTCATGCATACTAAGAAGCAGGTCTCTCAGTGCAGAGCACTTTGGTAAGGTTTCAGCCCCTGTCATAGAGTGTATGCAGACAAATCTGACTTCCTCTGTCCCCAGCACTAACAGAGTAGTAATAATCATCTGTAAGGGGAAGATCTGTTTATGTAAATATGCAGCTTTGACAGAGATGTTTCTTCTCATGTGACTACATTCTCCTTCCATGTACAACTTTGGTAACTTGTTTTTTTTTTTTCTGACTACTTTTCGTGTCTGTCTGAATCTCACTCTGTCTATTTGTCAAACAATGAGTGGACTATATCTAAAGAAAGACAGAACAAAGGGGGGAATAGTTAAGCATCCCTTTGATGACTGCTACAGACTATTTAGGAAAAATGTAGATGACAACTAGATGCAGACAAATTGCCCCTATATTATTTTTTCAGTGACAGAAAATTGAAATCAGTTCTACTAAATAACCACTATGGGACACAAATAACACTCAAACAAGTAAAATAATACAAATGTCACACAGGGAGCAAAACAAGAACAGAAAGGGAGAGAGGGAGAACAGAAAGCTGGAGGAATGGTGGCCAATAAAGGAGCGAGCAAGACAGGAAGCAAGACAGGAAGGTGCGCTAAAGGTTTTTCAATGTTTAATTTTCAAATAGGATTAAGCAGAATGACATTTAGCTGAAGGTTACAGGCTCAGCATTGTCTTAGCTGATATTGATATGCAGGAGGCGCCCTGCTTGTCACCGGGACAAACACCGTTGATGAATGAGAAGCCTTTCCCCAGGAAGGTGTTAAGTGCAAATTTGAAATGAGAGAGAGGTAGATGTAGTGAGAGAGAGAGAGAGAGAGAGAGAGAGAGAGAGAGAGAGAGAGAGAGAGCGAGAGAGAGAGAGCAAAAAAAAAGAAAGAAGCACACACAGACAGAGATTGAATTACCATGATAGTTGCCATGTACGCTGTCACTAGATAATGTTGCCAAAAGTGTAAATTGTTCCGTAAAGTGTAGGTTGCATATTTGTTGAGATTGGTTGATCTCGTGCTGAAAATGAGCCAAAAAAATAAACAAGGTGCTTTGCTGTGAGTATCTAGTTTCAACAACTACAACACAACAATGCCTCTTAGAAATGCATAAGTAGGCTAAAGTTGACAATAACTTCACTGTATCCTCATTTCGGCAAGTTTTCCCCCGGAATTTACATCTTAATAAGGGGAGTCTTACCCTTTAATTCTTATGGGCGCTGCTCATTTCTCATGCATTAATACTGGAGCTGCTGACTTGGCTCTTCCTCTGAATACAGAATAGGACACACATATTAAGACTCATATATTTACAGGATTGATGCCATGGGAGATTGTCTCAGAGTGAGATGAAAAGGCTGGCTCAGATGTATTTCAACGTGAACATCAATGTAAGCTGTCCTAATCATGGGACTATGCAGGCACAAGACAGACAGCATCTATCCTGATTTTCAGCTGATAATGAGTAGTGATGTTCGACAAATTAAGAGCATAAGCCTCGCTCAGAGATCATCCGACAATCAACTTACTTCCTAAATCTTCCTCCATATGCAACACAGATGAAACTTTGAGGTTCGACTAAGCGACTGAGAAACAAAAAGATGTAAAGTGATAGTGAAAAAAAAAAAAATCAAAATCAAGTAAGGGAAAAAAGGAGAGTAACAAAATAAACCTGGCAGAGGTACAAGTAAAGACTGTGCCAAACAAAGTGAGTGAGCAGAAAGACAAAGTGCCTGAAAGATCACGAGAGGCAGAGAGACAGTGGCCAGTGGTTTCCTCTGCAGCTGTCAGCGGGCTGAGTGGTTTCTCTCAGAGTGTTGGGTGTTTGTGCTGCGCCGGGTGCCCTGCCTGCTCTGCCACTGGGACCGCTGTTTGTTTAAAAGGCTTGCCTGTCAAACAGAGAGCGCCACCGGCAGCCAGACACTCAGCTAAATGACTCTGACAGCAGCCCTAATCAGAGGCTTCACACATTGCCGCAGGGCCTGGAGGATCCATCATAACCCAAGCCTAAATATTTAAAGTGCTAAACTTTCCAAAGGTCAGGCCTTTCCATGCATGCCAGGGCGACATGTGTCAGAGAAGAAGGAAAAGAGGCACTGAACAAGACAGAGAGAAGGGGAGAGAGAGACTATTGTTAAATGTTCTCTATCATTTTCACCCTTGTGAGAACCACTTTCAGTTTTACACCATTGGAATCAGGTTACTTGTAGTGAACAGACATCATTGTGAGTGGTCATCACGTCTTCACACATCTCATTTGAGGCTAGAACCTCGGATTAGAGAGAAAGATGAGTTAAGATAAGATTTTTTATGTAAAGCAATTCACATCACAAAGTTGGGCTGCAACTGACAAGTGTCCCTTGTTAAACGAGACACCCAGGTTCACCCTATGCCTCTGAAAATAAAAATAAAAAGGAGATTTGAAGTGAGCTGTCTGGCTAGTGAAAGCTGGACTAAGATGGATGAACCTTTTCAACCACAGCTACATGACCAGAATACGTTTTTAAAAATTCAAGGAGCTACTTTTTGCAGATGTCAGAGTTCAGAGTTTAAGGTTAGGTGTTTAAAGGTGATGGGTAAAGTTGAGGGCAGCGGATGAATGTTGTCAGTGGAAGAATAACCATACAAGGATGTGTACAGTAAATGTCTGTGGCTGGTTCAAGCCTAGGGTAGCCATGTTGAGTCCATTCTCTTTCGTTTCATGCTCTTGCACTTGGCCTTCAGTTCTGGAGTTTCACAGTCAACACTGCAGCGTGCAGGTGTCTGGGAAGCAAAGTGCATGGAAATAAATAATCACAGGAGAGAAGATAGAGTTCTTCTAAGAGGTGACATAAAGTGTTTGGGGTGTCCACTCATGACTTGTCAGTAGTTTTAAGTGAAGCACATTAGTTGTTCTGCAAGTGAAGTTACAACTTCATCAAAAGCTACAGTGTTCCTTGAAATGAAGTGGAAAAAAAGATTAGTTGAAAAATTAAAATTATTAGTTGGGATTGGATATTGTACATTAAAATCTAGTTCAGTTGGGGAAACTGACAAGTTCACAATACAGGACGGGGGGAGGTGGTCATCTCTTCGATTCAATTTCCATTGAGAAGCAAACATCCAATTCAATTTAGATATGTGCCTGTGCTAGGCCATGAGCCAGAGGGAGATTGTAACTGACAGCCATTGGACAGCCGGCTGGATTTGAATATTGACGAGACAGAGACTTGACAGAAAGGATTATGCTCTACCTTCTGACTTGCTAGCTGCTACACTGATCCATTCTATTGTCAGATCAACTCAGTGTCAGGTCTACAGTATGTCCGTGTGGCACGGTGATGCCACTCAGTATTAGACCATACCTGAGAACCATCTCAATCCAAACTGATGTCCACTCAAGAGCTACAAGACATACACTAAATCAACAAGGACAAAAATATGCAATATCAAAGCAAATCTATTTCAAAGTAAACATGAGCTGGTAGCTTTAGTCTACATCTGCTGTGTTCAATAAAGACAAACAAATACACACACCTTAACCTCAAACCTCTCAAAAACTACCTCTTTACAGAGGCTGATTTTTTTGGATTACTTTCTAATCTTGTGATGACATTTTGACTTCATGCATCAAAAACTACAACAGTTGTGATGTATCACATTAGAACGAAGCTCTACTATCATGTGCTACAGCAATCTTCAAATTTTAAAAGGTATGTGTCGATGCTTATATTTTTGTGTGTGTATGGATATGTGGGTCAAAACCGCAGTCTCCAAAGTGTTAAACCCACCCCCGTCTCCCACCCAGCACACACCCTCCCGTTTCGAGGGCCGCCAAGAGCAGGCGCCTGATCAAAGGGCCTTGGACAGATCTATGAAGGCCCTTTGAAAGGCCATCGACAGTTACACAAGTTGACACATTTGTACGTGCTTTGGCACTGACACACACCCAGGCTCAGGGGCATACACACACATTCAGAAGAGCAAGCACAGAGGCACAAACAAACACAAAACCATAAAAACACCATGGTTTTCAATTTCAAATCAAAGCAACAAAAAGTTCAGTACATCAGAGGGCACAGAGGGCTTTTGCCTTAAATGCAGTACACACACACACCCTAATGCTAATACCATGAGGAGCCCAGTGATAGAGGGAGGTGGAGGGAGAGAGACAGAAAGGGATGACTAGAGATATAAGATTGTCAAACGTCTCTAGCAAGTGACTGAATCCACTAATGTAACAGATTAAATGACTAATGTACTGTAACTATACAGTCTGGATGACACATTATGACTGACACTTAAAGGAGCAGTTCAGCATTTAGGACACATACTTGTTAGCTCTCTGGGCAAAAGTTAGATGATGAAGATGAAGATCAATACCCACGGATACATATCCATGTACATGTCCATTCAATATGAATCAGGAGCCACTGGCTGGTCTGCTTAGCTGAGCATAAAAACAAAACCCAACAACCCACCAAAACCTCTAAAACTCACTATCACACCGCACCACATTTTGTATGGGGTACATAAACAAGATATAATATTAATAATTAATAGTTAATTAGTGATCTTCAGAGGTCCTAGTATGATGAATATGTTACTATGAGCCAGGCTCTCAGGCAAAGTACTGAGTGCTAAGTGTTCAATTCACTATCACTGTGGCACTGCGTGCATAAATGCTTCTGTCAGATGCACATGAGAAGGACGACTGAAAAATGAGGCTGAAATGCTCTTTGTGAAGACATGCTATAAGTCTTGGCAAGGAATTGAATAAGTATTGTTTTAAACTAATAAAAAGTTTTAGTGGTTAATGTTTGATTGTTAACATAAATGCAGAGAAAGTAACATTTATGTGAGTTGCTCTGCTGCTGTTTTGCCTCCACAATCCAGGGGCATTAAATTGTGCATTATGTATAGAAATGATGTCACAATAATATTTGTTTAGCCAAAGATCTCTTAGCAAGCGTTGTATATACATTACTGTGTGTGTGTTTGTGGGCCAATTTTGCTTTTGAGCAGGGGACCATTTTATTATTTTGTGGAATATGACTATGTATTCACATCATGTGACCACATATTTCAAATCCCTCTACATAGCTGTTTCTGGCTCCTCACTATTCTCTCCAGTCATCCAGGGGGAAGTTTGTGTAAATTTGCAGTGGCTTAATTACTGAATAATTTAGACCATGCTCCAAATTAATGTAGACATTTCCATATTAATGTGTTTGCCTACCGATTCCACATTTATTTGTACTGCGGACAGGAGGGTAGCAATTATCACAGCATATCATAGCAGTTGTGCCGGTATTTCAGACATCATTAGGCTGCTTGTCCACCACAGTGTGACTGTGAGTACTAGTCTATTGGACACAGTTTGGTACATTCCTCAGATAGGCTTGCTATGCTTCTGCTATCAAGTCTTGCACTGGGAGAAAAGGGTGAGGGCCTTGTTTGTGTTTGACAAGGTGAGGTCCAATTTAGAATCCTTGCTGTTTGTGAATGTATTATTACATGCAGTAAAAATAAGGACAACAGCAAATAACCAAACACCTGCCAAGTGTACACAGCCATCGTCTTCTGGTCAGTGCTGTGCACTAGCTGACTGCTCCACACAGCAGAATGTTGAGTTCTGCACATGTCCCAGGAGGTTGACAGCTCTCTGCTCCTCTTATCTCCCCCTCCTCAACCTCCCTTTTCCCCACCTCAATTTGCCTTCCTTTTCTTCCTCCCCACAATCCGGACTGTTTGGCACTTGTTAGGAGCTTGGCTGAGCAGGGTGGCACCTATCACTGAAACAGCACCCAAGAGGACGTTGTGACATGGAGAAATGTGAGCATGTGTATGTGCTCATGTGTCTGACCCCTCTCACTTGAGCTACTGTAAATCATTAGAGCAAGGCCCTTCGTTAAGGAAGCCTACCACCTTGGCGCCATTCAGCAATGTCCTGTGTTTGCCTGACGACCGTCTGACACCGCCTCTCAAACGCAACAATTATTTGTAAAAGAAACTAAAAAGCACTTCCGAATAAATCCTAGCCTTTGTATTCCATCGCCAGCATTCATGTTGGATTCCAGATGTTACGCTGATTTTTTTGACAGGAGTAAAATCGTACCTTTGAAAACTGATGCATGACAACCTATTTTATTTTCTCCATATGTCTTATGACCACCCTCCTCCTTCCATCACCTTCCTCTTGTATATTACTGCAGTAACGAGGGGAGGCTGAGGTAGCTGGGCAGTCAGTAAGTCAGTCATTCAGCCTGGCAGGCAGGTAGGCAGGTTCCTGTTAACAGCTCCAGTGTGCCTGCAGGTCTCTGGGATCAAAAACCTTAGCAGAGGCACTCTGTCTTCCCTCATGAGCCAAAGAGAGAGAGGGACAATGGGAGAGAGACAGGGGGAGAGAAAGTTAGATAAGTAAGCAGGAAGAAGATAGAAAAAAGAGTAGAAAGAAAGCAGGACTCTTATTTCGGACGGAGATAAACACTTGATTAAATGCACATATTTAACGTTATTACAAACACAATATCATCCACAGGCTAAAAAGCTACTTAGTGAGACAAAACCTCAGCCTAACCCTTAATAGGTCCTGTACAGAATGTGCCAAATGCCATGACTGTGTCCTCTGCATCACATGTCAGCTCCTGAATCTTTATGGATTCCAGTGATTTTTACTCAGCTTTCTATTATAGCTCCAGTCTATTTAAGGGGGTGTCTCCACTCCCTCCCTCATCAGTCCATCAAGTTTTGTCTTGAGGGTCTTGCTGTGGGTCGTTTCTGAAAATTTCAATGTTATCCTGTAAGTTTTGCTCTTTCCTGCCAATTGAACAGTGAGTGTTGTGCCAACTTCCAATCTTGGTCCACCAATTCCCTTCAATCAACCATCTTCTTTTCCATGCCCCTCCTTCTCCTGCAGTATACCACCAGCCTTGGATCACTTGTCTCCAACCTAAGCTCACCTGTTGCCTTCAGCCTTCCCCTGCAGTCTACGCGTACCTGAAACCCCCTCCTGCCGCCAGAGGATCAGCGGGTCCCCAACTTCCTTTACAGAATAATCATTAAAGCTTCCCATTACACACCATCTCCCTCCATGTCTTGCGACTGCATTTGTGTCTACTCCTTTAAACCTTGTTGCCAAATGCATAAAATATTACCCATGAATTAATGAACAAAGATGATTCAGATAAACAGTCAGTAGCTTTGGATTTTGCCCTCCTCACACACACACACAAGCACAAACACTGAGAACAAGCACTCACTCAGGCAATCTCCCCACTGAACAGCTTACAGAGGAGAAAAAAAAAAGATGTTCGTTGTGATTTCACCTCAGTGTGTTACCAGGAAATAGCCTATTACTTATTCAGTACTTTCTCTTTGTCATCTATGCATATATAAACTGTGAAATCTACTAAGGAGTGCTGGGGGTTGAGAAACTGCGACTTGCTCTCAGACAAAGGCCTCGCTCTCAGACATTGATCTGGCAAAACTTCTATTCAAACCCAGCTATATATCATTTCCATAGCCACTATGAATAAATTGCACATTTCAGCATGTTCTACTTTTTTTTATGGATTATGTAGTGGCTTAGTTGGGTAAGTTGCAAGTGTGGTTGATTTCATGGTGAGTGATTGAGCGGAAGAATAAGCAGATATGTTGCAATAAAACTAAAGTTACTGGGACACTGTCAAAAAAAAAAAAAAAAAAATCAAAGACCACATCGAGCCTAATAAAGACAATACAATAAAACAACAGCTGCATTGTGTCCATATAAATTACTTGTGATGACAATTTATAAATCCATACTTAATGAAAGTTGATCAGCAGCAGTATTGACACTCAGTATTCACACATACTGCTCCAGTGCATCAGATCAAAGTATTCACAAGTTAACTGTCCAATAACAGGCATCTGTTCTATGCACACGATAGTTTACTAACCTGTGCTTCCCAAACACTGACACGGCGCAACAGCTCTGCCACTGCACAGACAACCAGCAGGTGCAATTTCACTGCATCTTTTAAGGACAAGTACTTTTTATGGAGTGGTAAACCCTTTTGGCACATGGTTAGTTTCTGATGCCAGCAAATACAACACTTGTATGTTGGTGGAGTGTGGACAAATTAAGGACTTTGACTGACACCAGTTGATGTGTCAATGCTCATTCAAGGCCACACTGTAAATACACCTGTTTAGGCTCCATTCATAATGACATTATTAGCAGTGGGCTCCTACAGTTTTACTGGGCCTGCAATGAACTGATTAGTCCATGCAGACATTTATCTCACCTTTCTATGTTGTGTGTGTGTATTAATCTTTGGTTGGTGGTGCTCTATTATTGTGTATCAGATCAGGGCCTTGTTCTCTTACCATTTCAAACAGTTCATTTTCTGCCATGCTAATGGCAGTTTTAGGGGGTTAAGGAGATAAATAAATCCTCGCTGTCACCTCATTTAAAATCAAATGCCACTTAATTATAGCTGTATGTGTTTTCAAACACTTTGCATAATTTATTGTTCTGCTCCATCCTAATCTCCAGATTCTTATCACTTGTGCTCTATTTTACCCTCGCTGTCCTTATAATAAAATTATAATGCTCCCTCTCTCAGTTTTTCTTTCTCTTTCTTGCTGCCAACAGCAGTGTGCAAGAGATAAGGAGGGCGATGAAAAGACGTTTTTAAGTTGTGCCTCACCTTGTAGGGATTTGATGCTGTAAAGGTCTATTGTCAACTCAGGAGAGCATACATGCACACGCTCACACACATACACACAGCCCTCTGGCAGTGTTGCATTTCTCACAACCAAAATACAAACATTGTCAAATTCTATGAAAAGAGTGGAAAAACACCACCATTCATGTTTTGGTTTCAGGCACAAAAAAACAACTTAACATGCCAACTGGATTTTTTAACCTTTATCCATGTGATGTCAAGACGTTTTCTCTGCCTTTCATTCACTGGCTCTCACTTTCATTTCTTTGTAGCACTAATGTGCCAGAGAGAACTAAGCATGTTATAGTGACATTAATGTACTTTTGCAATGTAAGTCATAAAAGCAGGTGAGGGGCACTACTATGCGACTTTACTGGCTGAGGCTGCCACCATCAACACTAAATGTCAGATCACATCAGTCATTATCTCTCTTTTGAGAGAGAATAGTGAAAGGTGGCATTCTGTCTCCAGTGACCTTGCCCACGATTCAGTGGTTCTTCCTTGTGACATTAAATTAGAGGTCAGTTAAGACGGAGGCCAAAGGGCTTTAATTAAAGCCAAAGCCGAGCAGATTTGTGTTGTTCAGAAACAGCGACATAAATACAGTGACAAACAGGGTAATGTTTGATTTTACAACATATATACAGTTAGAAATAGTGAGAAAGTGCACATTCAGGGAGTATGGTGCACTGTACAGCTGCAGTTGCTGAATGAGGTGGTACACTAACTGTCCAGCACTACACTCGATCAGAAGACAGGTTTAAATCACATTCAATGATTGATTCATGAGCATTTTATCATTCAACTAAGTACAACTAAGAGGTAGCTTAAATCAGCAAACCGAGGCAACATCTGAAACAGTATCATTTTTCACAAACCACTGATTAAGAGAGCGAGTCAATCTCCAACTGTTATTGTTTTGAAAGCAGCACACATTTAAGTGGCAGTTGATCTTTATTGTTCCTGTGTGCGAAATACACAAAAGTATGGTGGCCCTGAGAGCTTAACACAGTGCAACACACAGACAAAACACAAGCAAATTCCACACCAATTTGACAACACATGCACTGCAAATACAAACAACACAACCAAATACAGTAATGTGCTGCAAATACACACAGCACAACCAAACACAACCAAATACAAAAATGCCCTGCTATCAAATTGATTTCAAATCCAATTGATCAAATAATTTCTGTGTTTTGTCTATTTTGTCTATTATAGAAGTGCGTTGAGCTCTCAGGGCCATCATATGAAATGGACCAAATGGGCCTCATTCATGGGAGAAGTTCCTCTTTTAGTCACCTTGGGCAAATAAATGCCTTTCATATAAGTTGGTGGAGAATCTTTTAGTGATATATCCATACACACCCATAGAGAAACACACACACACACAAGGTGTATTACCTTCATCAATGGGCCTCAGTCAGCGTGAACTGGGGCAAGATGGTTTGTGCATACCTAATAACATGTGTATTTGTATGCTTTCTGTTCCACAGACTCGGAAGCAGTAGCTGTTGCAGCGTTACCATGACCAGGTAATGGATGGGAGGAGCATGCAGTTGTGCATCCTCTCTATGGGCCCTCCATCCTGGGCCAGTCGATGGACCAGACAGGCTGGGGCTTAGTATATCACATAGATCCCATGGCTGGACAGCACAGCAGACAGATACAAGTCAATAGGAAGGTGCTGCTTTTGAATATTCACTCTAGTGTTCAGTGGCACGCTGCATATTAAGTGGCCACAGAAAAGTAGAGATCTGTCATTAATGGAGATTCTGTAAAGATTCCTAGAATGACAGAGAATGGATGAAGCTGTAGGTGAAGTGTGTGTGTGTGTGTGTGTGTGTGTGTGGCAGTGGTGGTGTTTGTTGTGGGTGAGAGATGGGGTTGTATTCTCTTGATTGAGTGACTTAACAGCTGGGTCACTTAAACCAACACAATCAATGTCATCTAATTCACTCTGGGTTCACAACACAAAAGTCATTGCAAATAAACTAATATTGTATAGTATAAACTTCAGATGGACACTGCAGTATATAATTACAATAAAGTAGATTGCTTAGCCTCAGAAAACCATCAATCATATACAGTACAGCCGTTCCAAACATATTCCCTATAGAGAAGCATAAAGATATTGCTATCGAGCTTTTGAAATGTCAGGCCAATGGAAACCCAGGCATTGTGCAATTACATAATGATTATTGCAAAAGTTTCTCCCCCTCACTCAGTGTGGCTGTAATATGCAGTGGATGGCCATGGGGGTTCATTAGTGAGAACAGGCTGCTGTTGAAAAGCTTCAGTTTCACCTCTGATCCTGGCTAATGTGATTTGGACCTGAGATTGGTAGTGGGGAGATTAGATGCTAGCTCACCTCAGGGTGGGAACCAGAGAAGGAGACATACATCAATGCTGTTTGCTTTCAAACTCAAACGTCTTCTCACCTCTAATTTTCTCTGAAGCATCTGCAAAAAAAAGTGTCTAGAAAGCAACGGTAGTCTAATTTATTTTTTTCTAACGGTGGAGAATTGGTGGTTCTAAGCTAATCCACAATTTTACATTAAGGAGTGCATGATTTGTGCTTTCATAACAAATCAATTGGCTTGTGAGTAGGACCGAAGAGCCAAGGATCAGCTACGGATGACAACTGCAGTAGCATTCTCCTCTTATTACCTCATGGCATACCCCCATGGCCCGCACTGCCACTCGCAATGTCAGGCTACTCCTTCTTTCATTTCCTTTTCATTAAGCCACTGCTCTCTCTGTCACTTCTTAGCCTCCACATTTACAGCCCCTGCACCTTCATCCATATACTCCTCATGCCCCCTCCACCTCCTCCATTATGTCTCTAACTCTTTCCTTTCCCTCATTCCTCTCTCCCCCTCTCATTAGGTCATAGTTGTGGTGATTTGTCAGAGTGGCTGTGTTGATTAATAGGCCGACGGATCCCCTATATTTGGGGGCTGTCAGCGGGGCTCCGGAGTGCCAGGGCCACCCCGCTGAGCTCCCTCACCACCCAGGTGGCCCTATTTGAGCTAAATGAGCTGTGAAGGGTCCCGGCTATGCCCGCCTGCCCCACACTAAGACGTTACGCACAAACACACGCACAGGCATAGACACAAAAAGCCACAAACACATGCGGGCATACATAGACAGGCTCACACACACACAAACACACATCTGAGATGCAAGCACACATGCAGGCACGCTCATGTACTCAACACCCTGGCTCTCACTGCCACGCACCCCTGCATTCCCACATGATTTGTCACACTCCATCAATAGACAATAAGTTACTGCCACTCTAGCCTGTCAATGGGCCCTGTCTTCAGCAGACCCCTCTATGCTGTCTCCTAGCCTGGGGGGCGGGTAAGGAACGGTGGAACAGGGAGAAAGTGGTGAGCATCTAGTAGTTGAGTCTGAGGAAGGAGGGGAATAAAAAGAGAGTGAAAGAGAAATAATACACATGCACGCAAGAGAAAAGAAATAAAGACAGGTAGAGGGGACAGAAAGAGAGAGAGAGGATGCAGGGGATATTAGACAAATTGCTTTACTATGCATTCCACTTCCTAGTGGAGGGCTTAAAGAGCTCGTCCTGATGCACAGGCAAGTACCTAGGCTCAAGGAAATGGGTGTATGTGCCTGTGTGTGTGTGTGTGGATTAACATGGTTCAGCTGCTCCAAGCCAATTGCCCGGCCTTGGAGTCAGAGGTGGGTTGTGTGCATGAATGCGTGTGAATGTGAACGTCCCTCTTTGCAAGATTATTTTTGTTCCCTTCAAACTAGGAAGGGGGAAGACCTTGGTGAATGAGATCATCCTGACATGTTTGCACGCACGTGCTCACTCCCACAAATGCACAAGCACGACGAGCACACACGCCCCCTCAATGATTCAATCTGATGATGGGTATTGGAGGGGAAACTGGAGTCTGTGAAGGTCAGAAAAGTCTGAACAGTAACAACCACCACTGCAGGCTACTGCCACTGTCTCCACTCCTACACTGTCATTACTGCTGGCCAGCTAGCTCTCACTATCAACTTACTTCATCAAACACACTTCATTATCAGCTTGTCCTTAACAGACAGATGGGATGGACCCTCTAGCAAATGACAGAGTAACTGGTATAAAGTGATCCCTTCTAAAGTCTATTCAATGAATGGGTCATAACACATATAGTCCTCTGCTATTAGTTTATCTGTGATTTATACTTGATTGGACATCTGGAGGAAGAAAAAAAGTGGTATGTTTCTTCAGAAAATACTGTTTAATTGTACCAATGGCTATGCATTATAATTACATCTGAAGTGATTATAGTCATTATGAAGTCGTTATTTCTGAGGCTGTTGAACATATGAAAGGCGGATGGATACACTGGCTGAATAGACAGCTGTTACTGAAGATGTAAGTAACAGACAGCCCTATCACGCTGGCAATATGGACGACCATGAAATTAAGACTCAACGTATAGTAATTACAATGACAATGAGCTTTGTTCGACGTGTCAAGTATCAATCTAACACTTGCCAGGCAGCTTTCATATCATAGCTAATAGGCAGTTGGCGGGCCAGGCCGTTGCCAACCACTGAACCAAACTATTCATAAGCTGGCCCTTGTCATTGTGCTTAGCAGTTGACGTAACAGTAACACACACATCAGCTACATGTGTCCCCATGCAAATGAGTGCATTAGAGCAGACCTTGGAGAGCAGAGCGTGGCCAATAAATCCAGCCGGGGTGAGAAATGTAGCCTTTACCATGCGTGTCCAACCCCATCTATTTAACCTAATTACACACACCATACCAGGTAATAAAAGTCTGCATGCCATCAATTCTGACATCTCATCCAGGGAGCTGCAAGGAATGTCTATTAGGATCTATAAATCCTCAGGACAGTGATCTTCACTAGGTGTAAAGTGTTAAAAAGGTGTCTGTGTGGGCCGCTGTGTGAGAAAGAAGTCAGTATGACTCCCACAAACGTATGACACTTGTGTATGTGAATGTTTGATTGTGTTTTTTCCTTTAACTACATCTGCTGGTACTGTGTTGGAGCACACGAGTGAGTGAACGCACCCGCCTGTGTGCAGCTGAGTTGTAAGTCAGCTTCAGGATGCAGGAGATGAGACACAAAGAGATGACCCCACCGATGGAGTTCAACCATCCCTGTTCCCATGATAGGCCCTAATCCGGAGTGAAAAGACAAAACAACAAATAGCTGATTCAGACATCAGTAAAGCATGAGTGCAATCCTAGTTTTGGCTGGCTAGTGTTCCTACCCAGGTGTTTCATGTCGCTTGCTGACAGGCCTGTCTGTCACGCCTGAGGCCAGGCGGAACATGGCTGCAGGTACTTTCACTTTCCAGCGTCATGCCTTGCGATTGGTTAAAGAAAACAGCACGGAGTTGCTGAATGGCCCCAGCCAGTGTTTTAGCCACAGGCGGCTGGAGTTAAATAGATGTGTTCACAGTAGCTTCACTTTGTCTGCAGCACACCTGAGCTACACCTGCTGCCCCCACCAGACCCGTGGATGTGGATCCATGAAAGAGAGGATGAAGTGGTGAGGTTAAGCAAGGCAGAAAGGGAGGGATGAGGGGAGTGAAAGACAAATAGCTGAGAGGTGATGAATCCTTTTGCTCAAAGACAATGCTGTGAACAATTTCACCATTTCACCTCTCCGGTTAATTGGGAGAATGGGGATCAGTCGTTTCACAATTCAAATCAAACTGTAAGACTGTAGTTTTGTTGTTACAGTGGTGTCTGATTTTTAGTTTTACAAAACACTGAAACTGAAACTTTTAGTGTTATTAAACAGTAGTAGGGAAATCTTTAATTTATATACTTATACTTTGTGATATACTAATATCACAAATATCAGTAAAGAATCTGTCCTAACTTATAAACATGTGATAATAAATACAAGCTTCTCCAACTCTCTCTCTCTGTCTCTCTCTCTCATCTTTTGATGGCACATCACCCACCCAGTCTTCAACCCCACCCCCCGCCACCGCCGCCACCCAAAAACAAAAGGAAAAAAATAAAAGGATCACCACACCTGGATTTCCACTCCAGGATGTCATCCATGGAATGCAGCAGAAAAGCTAATCCATCAAACTCTGTAAAAAGAACAGGGTGGGTGTGTGTATTTTCTATTAAAAAGGATTACTCCATTACCAAAACACACCCGGTTTGAAAAGCCAACTCAGAATATATGGTTTGGTAAATTGATTTATGACTGATTTATCTCACATAAGCCTTAGACAGTGTTGGGTTTTGGATAAGCACAAGCTTTGTGTCACAAACAATTACCGTTTCATATAGCTGGCTAAGAAAAGATAGTGAATTCGCAGCTGCTGGTGTCACAACATCAGGCCGCTGTGGCCCCTGTCACCGTAGAAAACGCTAAATGGTTGGGATTGACAGAGGAGTTTGGTGGGAGGAGGGACTTCTGTCTCACGGCACTTTTGCTTATTTTGAAAAAGGAAAACCCTGAGATAGTCACACAAACAAACACAAGCACATTTGCACAAACACAAACATTTAAAAACAGAGAAACACTCTCTCACACATATACAGTATTATTCATGAACATACACACACAGTGGCGGTTAAATGGTGAATCGCTGTTGGTTTATGAAGATTATGCTCTTCTTCATTGTCACATGTTTCGTGCATTGTGCCTCGACTCTCTGCAGAGCTCCAAGCTTCAAAGCTACTCCAGTGCAATTGTTGTCTCAGTCACCTATTATAAACAACGCGTTTTTAGAGAAAAGGCTGTAATTGTGCAAAAGTGTGGCAGAAATGGCTTTGTAACATTACTGTATGCCTTTCTTCAATGCAAGCCATACACAGGACCCTGAAAGCTCTTGCCAATTGAAGTTCTGCTTTCATCCAGCATAAAAGCTATGTTTGCAATTGAGCTTTGGAGCTATACCTTTCCTCGCCTTTACCCCCACCCTCCCCGCCTTGTTTCATATGAGTGCACAGCCACAATGGCTTGAGTAATGGGTCCAAAACGCCTTTTCCCTGAACAAAATCACTGTTTTTGTGGGTCATGCAGAGGTAACTTTGAGAGACCCGAGCAACTTGAACAGACTACTGCTATTAGTAATTCCTTTCTCTCTCTCTCTATTCTAATAGTGAAATCATTCAGCAGTACCTCACAGGCCCCTTCATTTAGCCTGGCTCAATGCAATATACACACATGAGAGAGAAAAAGAAAATGAAAAGAGAGAGAATCACAGAGGAAAAACACAGGAGGAGAGAGAGAGAGAGGAACACAGGTCAACCACAGAGCTTTTTCCTTGTTTTAAAATGTCAACATCAAAGAGAAGGTACTCTCCATCGGTGGGGGCGTGCTGGTGGGCTGAGGATGTTTTCCTGCTGTAGAATGAATTGGGGTCCAAAGCCAAACCAAGAGCAGTCTAAAATAGCCTGGTGACTGGGTGGTTATGGCCTCACATCTTATATGAGCCGAAGCTGCGTGCTTTTAGTGCCCAGCAGCTGGCCTTGTTTGCTGCATTACACAGTAACTGGGATGTACAGTGAGAGAAAAGTGCTTAAGTGTTATGCTGGCACAAAAGTTTTGATTAGAAAGTTACTCTCTTACCTTAAAATTCTTAATGTGGCATGTAAATGACAAACATTTCGTCTTATAACTTACTCTGTAAACCAATGACATTTCTGCCTTCTGTCAATGTCTTTTACAGCTGTAAATGGACACAAGACACTGCCTTGTGATCAAAACTCACAACATCTCACCCACTCCTGACGTAATATCCTTTGACACATATCCTGTATCACATATGAAAGCGTGTTGTGGGTGCGGGTGTGTACGTTCGTGCATGTTTAGAAGCGTGAGCAGGCTGCAGACAGTGGCCACTGGGAAATCAAGGAGCACTTTGTCATGCATCCATAAATGTGTGACACTGCGTCTCATGAGACGGCGCCTGATTGGTCTACGAGGCATCGAAGAATGACGGGTGAGTGATGGCCTCGAGGGGATATAGTGTGTGTGTGAGTTGTGTGTTGAGTGTGGGGTGTGTGTGTGTGTGTGTGTGTGTGTGTCTGTTGGCTGGGGTTAGAGACACAGGACAGCACTGTGACATGTCTGGGTGGCACCCTGTCAAAGCCAGCTGGCAACGTGTTGTAATGCTGCCATCAGGGAGTCATACGCCATTCCAGTCGCAGTTCTCAAGATTCACATCATTTTCACATGTAAACTTGATTCAAATAGAGAGGAAAAAAAACGGAATCAGCCTTTAACCCACCAATGACTCTTTATATAATGATTTGTTAGAGCAAAGATATGATAATGAACATATGTCAAACACAAGAACATATGTGCATGTACAGAAAAATTTTAATTTCAAATAGTACAGTTAGTTTCAGATGGTAACTGTAAGGGAGCTGAAGTTATATTTTCACATCTTACATTTAGCCATCACTTCAATAATTAATTAAAATGAGTGAACAATGGAAACAAGATCAAAATCCCTGACCACCAACATTACAATCAAAGCAAACACAAGGACTGAGTGGTTTAATCATCAGCACCGAGGCAAAAATAAAAAATAAAAAGTTTCAAACAGAGTGCATACTCTTGAAAAAGCAGGGATGAAAAGAATAAATCAAACTGAGAGGAAAGCTGTGCTGCTAAAATGAATCTGTGATGTTCCATATATTCAAGTATTGTATGATGGTATGACGTATTTTACTTTTTTTGCTGTTAGTGTCTGCCTCTTAAGTTATGGGGATCTGCCTTTATGACTGTTGAATATCACTCCAACTCTAGTGAAACTCTAGTAGAAATTCAGAGGAAAAGCAGTTCGGTCAGTCCTTTAGTTGTAAACAGAATTCCCATAGATGATAAAATAAATGAGGTGAAGTACACCAACAACAGACACTGGCAAAATGGACATGGAAAATCAAGGTACTGCACATAGTTAATAGGTGTTGTTCATGTTTCAGGATTGATTTCTTATTTAAATTAAATATCTATAAATGCAGATTGTGCTGTGATGTAGGGCAGACAAGAACCCCACAAGATGTTTTAGCAAAAGTAAAAGTCATAGAGAGATCTTATTATAGGGTATGCAATATGTAATATAATGATAACATACCCTGATCCTTGTATTTATAGAGGCTTGTATTTTTTTTAAAGCATTAAAAAAAAAAAAAAAACACAGAAGCTTCAACCTCTACTGTATGAATCATGCATGACTGCTGTAAAGAAGACCTGAAATCCAAAACCAACAGGGGGCAGGCATAATTACCAAGCAAGTCCCTAATATTTACGAACTCTTAATAAGATACTGGCATAGAGCAGACAATGGACTGTCATTTTGTTTATTTTTCCTCTGTTTTGCTGTTGTATTTTCATCAGCAGATAGGAACTGGCATGGAGTGAGAGAGCGTGTTTAACTTTGTCTCTGTGGTCTCTGGTTCTGATCGATGTTACCAGTTCTTACCACCCGAGAGGTAGAGAGAAAGAGAGAGGGAAAAAGAGAGAGAGACAGAGAGACAGAGTGAGAGGGGAGAAGGATTTACGCTGGCACCGCATTTTTGTTCAATTAATAGATTGCCAGTGTGTTGCGTATTTTGCATGACAAAGGAGGGTAATATTAAACTGCCATTTGTAATGAAAATGCACTTTGCAAATTAAAAAGTGCAGAAACCCAATTTTTCCTACCTCTTTAGGAAATAAACAGTCCTTAACCAATTAAAGCGCATTGTAATAATTCTGTGATTTATTGCAGGTTGTTTAACTTTCAAAACTCGGCTAACCTATATTAAGGTCACAATCCATCATGTCTTGCATGGAGTGCTGTGGAGTAATGGCTGTTGTATTAGCTGCTTTTGATGATAGTATGAAAGAAGTATTAGCACTTGTCAACAAAACTGCTTACAACATAACATTAGCATGCATGAGCTGCATCGCCTATTCATTATCTTGGCAGCTCCACACACGCAGTTACTGCCTTATAAAACATTTTGCCGGGCCGAGAGCACACGCACAGTGTTTGGTTTTGAGATAGAGTGGCAACATGCAAACCATGGGGCGCGCTCTGGTTACAAGGCAAACAGGCACCGGAAAGATGAAACACTCTCTGTGACACACAAGTGAGGGAGGGAGGGAGAGAGGGAGGGAGGAAGAGCAAAGGAGAGAAAGAAGGAATGAGGGATGGAAAGGATAAAGGAGATTACTCTCCATCTTTGCCTTGATTACTCTCCTTCAGTTTCAGCTTCAGTTTCTGTGTTTATAAACACACAAATGTCCACTGGCTGACAAAGGAAGAGAGGGATGGAGGACAGAGACTGAGGAGACAGAGTGGACGAGTGCAATGCGGGTGAGAGGGAGTGCAATGTTATGAAAAAGCATCCCACTTTTAGAGTTCAGCTGAGGCTGAATGATGACTGGCAAGAAAAAGGTAGTGCCGGAAGAGAAATGGAAAGACATAGACACAAAACAAGCAAAAGTGTGAGGGTAATATTTGGGGGGCTGTTGAGATGCAATCTGGTAAGAAAAAGACAGCTTCTCTGGTAAGTAGTAACTGATTTGAAAGACAGAAAGCTGGACATGATGAGGGGGTTGAGCATGAGACACAGGATGAAATAGAGAGAGAGAAAGAATGAGAAACAGATGTAAACACAGAGAAAGAGTTACAGCTGAAGGGCACGGCAGGGTACCAGCCAGTGAGAGAAAGATGCAGAGATGCAGGGCGGTGTGACATGGTGACATTTGCCTCCACAAATGGGCTCTCTGGCTTTAGCTGCACAGTCTGGTGCGATGCCCCCCGACTGTGAGCCAAGAATGCACTTAGCTCAACAAGAGCAAATGAATGGCCCTGTTTTGACTTCTACCATTACACTCCTTCTCCCTGATAGCTGGTGCTGGGCAGAGTGTGTCTTTGTTGGAGCACAGGGATCCCTGCATGTTTAAACACCCCTGCACCACGGTCTAATTAGTGTGTTAAATCACCAGTTGGATAATATGTGGATTCAGTGCTCAGCCCTTGATTCTGGAGTTCTGGTTCATCTAACAATTGTCAAACAGTGTCAAAATACATTGTGACAAATAGCAGTTTATTGTACATATCACATGAACTTTAAGATAAAGAGCAGTAAGGCAGATGCCAATTTAACATCTGTAAGTCTGTTGGACATGTTGCACATTCTCAGTGGATCCATATATAACCATGTTGTTTACTTCCCACAGAGAGTAATATATGTATCTACCCACCACAAGCCATGCAAACACCTGACAAGCCCACAAACATGTCAACAACAGGCCATTTAGCAGCCAAATCCACCATGCCAGCAATTCAATAGAGCTAATTGCAACCGCTAAGGATCCTCGTATCCTAGGGCAGCACTGCTAAACATCAGGCTTATATGAATTATTTAGTTTTTTTCCTGGAAGTCCACCTTAGCCGCATGTGCTCATCCCTCGGAGGAGATACACAGAAATCTTCTCCCCTTGTCTGAAACAAAAGTGTTCATTCACAAAAAGCTTTAGCATAAGTTTTCAACTACGCGTCAGTTATTTAATAGACTTTTGCACAACAAGTCCTCCAACCTAAACAACCCTAAAGCTATGACCCATAGCAGCATACAAGCTGCAGGTGTACCAGACCTTTATCGTCATGTTACAATAATAAACAAGCAGTGACGGATTAGGAACAGCCATGGTGGGGTTAGGTTAGTTAATAAGATAAGATAAACAACAATTTTGAAATTGTCAACTGTCATCAGTTTTACACGAGAAACAAGTCCTGTGTTTTGTCAACCCATCCATCCACCCCAACCACCTCTTAAGACGGAGTTTGTCGCTCTAGAGAATATATCACCTGCCTTCCTCCATTGCATTGTTATAATTACTATGCAAGTACTTCCTTTGAATGTGATGTTTTTCTGTTTGCAAAACTTAAAAGTTAAAAAAAGCATTCTGGTAAAGAAAAAAGCAACAAATTATAGATTATTAGTGTGAAAACAACACACACATGGGCTCATGCATCTGCTGCATAAACATGTGCACGAAGAGATACGCATGGATACAGAAACATGAACATGTATATGCTCACTGTTTGCACAGAACATTCTGACTTTCATATTGATATCTGGCCTGTAGCCCAGTTACCATTACACGTCTTTATGCACTGTCCATCTCTGATCACTCTGTCCCTCGACCCGCTCTGCATGTGTTGATATTCAAATCTCTCCCTCTTTTACTCTGTACCTTCAGCTCCTCGATGATTATTCATGTGCGTTTAACTCTCAAACAGCCCCTCATTAACCGTGGCACGCTGGGCCATACGTTGGGCCAAATTACGCAGCTTTGACATACACAAACCAGTGGGGGGGAGGGGGGAGGGAGCGGAGTTGTCGGGATAAAAGGCTTGGCTCTCTACTGGTCCTCTCTAACCACAGATAATGGCTGCCAACGTGTCTGTATGGTCTTTTAAGGCAATCAGCACTTTCACTTTTAGAAGAGTGGGGTTGGGGTTGGTGGGGGCCAAGAAGGGGGAGAGTGAAGAGCAGGAGGAGAAGGAGGGAAAAGGGGATGAGGGGGTGGGCGGGTGGTTAGGGTGGTGGGCTGGGCAGGTAAACACTGAGTCAGATTTGGACCCTCACCATCAAACCCACAGTAAATTATGGATAAAAAGCTAAGTTGAAACTCTTTACTAGACACTCGAGTTGATGTCATGGACTAGTATTAAGGATTTCATTTTTAATAGATTTGTGAACCTTTATTGCCAGGTCTACCAACACTGCAATGAATTCCTAGTGATAGATAAACAGCAGTGAGAAGATTTGAGTAAGTGATATACTAACTAACATTTGTGCAAAACCACTTTGGCTTTATTTGTTTTGCAAGTGCTTCAGTGCGATTTCGCAAGTATTTCTGAAAACTTCAGTGCTCATGTTTTTGTTCATGCTGGGAAGAGAGGTCGCCATAATTTCAACAGGCTCAACTGTCAAAAATGTCATATCTAGATTGGGCTATCTTTGATCATTTCAATGTAGCCCTACTTTAGTTTAAATGTGCACTGTGAAGCTATATTATGTAGGAAAATATAAATATCTGATTAAAACTTGGCAGATATTCAATTTTACATGACTCACATGAAGATCATGAGCAAAATACTGGATTCAAACATCTCTTCTAGAGACGTTTTCTGTGTCTAAATGATAGCTAATGGAAGAAGGCTGGTGAGTATGAAATATATGGATCTGGAAGTGTTATTAAATTATAACAGCTAATGAAGTCAGCAACAAGATTAAAAAGAGGCAGAAAATCCAGAAGGAAAACAGGGGAAATAATCATACAATCAAATTATAGCTTATAAAAGTAGACATTGAGTAGTGATAACAGGAACAATATGCTCTCTCACTGCTACAATTGTAGTCATATTTGAGTCAAGAGAACAATCAAATCCTCTTTATTCATTAACAGCTGATGCCCTAATAACAGTGATCACAGTTAAATAGTGGAAAAGTCTAACAATGGATGTTGTAACAGACAAATCAACCCTTTAAGCAACAGAGAAATTAGCCCTTGAATATACAATCACCACTACAGCAAGGTGATTAGTCTCTGTCTGACAGTCTACTGTACACCCTGGGCACCACACACACACACACACACACACACACACACACACACACACACACACACACACACACACACACACACACACACAAACACAAACACACACACACACAAATACCATGAGCTAGCTGTTCAAAAGAGCTTACATTCTAAAGGTTTGGTGAAATAAACACCATCAGAGTGAAGCTGAAACCATGATATGTGTTTTGGCCCAAGAGTCTGACTTGTGTATATTTTTGGGTCAGATTCCTGACATGCTGCTTGCTAAGAAGAGTTTGTTTCATTTAAAAAAATGAAACAAACACTATAATATAAACACTGCACGAAAGCAGAGCTCCAAATATATCCAATGTGAGTAATTACATATTATTTCATTCACATCAACACATCACTCAACTATACATCCAGACCTTGCTGTATTTAGTGTATAGACATGTCACTCACTGAGGTTTAAATAAGATAGAAATTACTGCATATATCTGTTATCAGCTGCATGATCTGACTTGCCATAATAACACAGAGTGGGAGAACAAGTGTTGAATGACCTCAACATTGACGAAACTCAACATAGCCATTACAAATCAGCCTTTATTGAACTGCAGGCTGAAAATCACTCATCACTGCCTCTCCCCGGCATGTAGTTTGGCAATCAAATCAAAATGCACCCTAATTTGACAGTTGCTATGAGAGTGACCTCAGCGTAATGTGAATAACTACCCTTTATCTCAAAGAAGAATTGAGACTAATTCTACATAGCTTGTCACATCTGACGTTGGACCTTAAGGTTTGGGGGGAAGGGTTAGCACCATATGCTCAGTGTATGACAGCTACATCACAGCAGTGTGACAACTTAGAAGTGTATATTCCTCTCATGGGATGGTGATCAGCCCTGTGTGTGTGTGTGTGTGTGTGTGTGTGTGTGAGTATCACAGATGTTTCAGTCTGAGGTCTGGTGCAGATGGCTCTGGGCGTACTTGCCAGTGATCTCTTTCCAGTGAGAACAGCACCCTCACACACTGCTACCTGGACGCTGTTTAGAGGATAGGAAGTGACATGCTGTACACACAGGGACACAGAGAGACCACAGACCAACATCAGGGATGTTCACATAGACAAAAAGACACACACACACACACACACACACACACACACACACACACACACACACACACACACACCCCTCTGCTTTTTACTCTCCTTGAGAAAAGAGCTCTTTTAAACTCTACCAAGAAGACAGCAAACATTTTCTCAAACTCCCAAAATTTTGCGTGGAATAAAAAAATCGTCTTAAGTTATTTAACCATATAAATCAGAAGGATTCTCCTAAAATAATGTTATTAAATTATTGAATCTCTGTCTCTGACCAAACTCAATTCTTTTAAAACATTTCTACTTCATACAATAAAATCTAATATGAACAATAATAATAAAAATGTTTCACTTAACCTAAGTGTGACTCAATAAACCCCCCTTTAAAGCTTATGTGAGAAAAAGCATATTCTAAATAGGTATGCCAGATAAACCCACTTATTCAGACATATATAATCCATGTATGCTATTTATACTATTATATACTCTATACACACACACAGAGACACGTGTTATGGAACAGTAATGGAAAACTCCCAAGTCACTAAGCCAAACAACAACCAGAGTGTTCGGAAAGAGAGCATCTTTGTGGCATCACATTCACACACAGTATACAGACACAGAGAAGCACAGGTCTCTCTCTCTCTCTCTCTCTCTCTCTCTCTCTCTCTCTCTCTCCCTCTCTCTCTCTCTCTTTCTCTCTCTCTCTCTCTCTCTCCCCTTGTTTCACTGGGGAAAGGTGTCCTCATGGGGGATAGAAAGGCCTCAGGGGATTTGTCTTAGTGCAGAGTGCCACCTTGTTGTCAAGACTGCAACGACACATTTCTTTCAAAGCCATTCCTGACAGCCACTCACAGAGGAGAAATGTCATTTCATGATGCACTGCAACATCAATGCAGCACGTAAATAGATGGTTTCTACAACATCTATTAAGATGAAAAAGGAGGAGGTAGATTGGCCAGAAGCCAAGGAAATTATGACATAAGAGTGTAGAAGTTCAGATATAATCTCCATTACCTCATGGCATCTTATGCCAGTGGCTGGATCTCCATCTCTGACATGTATGACTTTAACACCTTCACCTGATCTTTCAAATCCAGTTTTACTGTATTCTAATTATGGCCAAATAATGGCTGTATTTCTTTGTAAAGGATGCATATAAATAATCACGCAGCATGCCTGTCTACACACACACACATTTAGTTTATAAATGAGGGTCGAAGAACTACTGGCAGCTTTGATTTGATATTATAATATCATTTATGGAGTATGAAAAAATATATCTGTAATACAGAAATTCACTATATGTTCATTTTTGGATTCCAGTAATTAATTAAGATAAATATCCTGAAGATAAAAATGATAGCCGTGAGCATGACATCGGCCAAAGCATCATTGCACTATAGCAGTCAGAGATAGTCAAGAGAAATATGTATACAGGTGTGAGTGCATAGATCATAGAGGTGTTAATGGGAAAAAAGGCCCATTATAAAACCCACTTCCTGTAATGGAGGGATCATAATGTATACACTGGGTCAGTAATATGTTTTTTAATATGTGAGAAAGCAGAATACAGGCAGCAGGGTCCTTGTCACAGCATTTTACTGGATGATGAAGTTAATTAAATGAGGAAACACAGGATGAAAAGACATGAAATGGAGGCGAAGTCAGGAAGGACCGAGGGGTGATTGTTAACAGGACATCTGGCACAAGCTTGTTTCTCTCTGGGAGAAGGCAGAAGGGAGGGGGAGGTAGCAGCCATAAGTACTTGACCTTCCACTTGTCTGACTGGTAAACTCACACACACAAAATCAAACTCTAACAAACACACACGAACATACAACCACATACATATGCAAAAGTGTACGCGTTTTGTGTGTGAACAGATTCCCAGAGAGCAGAGAGAAACAGTGTGAAGGTGAACAACATGGCCGGCAGGGTGCTGACACGTCAGAGACGGAGACCAGGGGATGAGATCACTGTCCCGCCTATGGGCTGTAATGGCGACGGGAGCCTCTCTTGCATGCACACACACATGCACACACACATATAAAGAAAAACACATGTGCACGCACTTGAAAACATAAACATACACACATTCTGTGCTCACTTTTATGTGCACACAGGCACGCACACACACATACAGCCTCACAGTGTCTCTGGGAGTATGCAGTCAGTGTCTGTGCCTGCTGCATATGTGGCCCCATGCATAAACAATGTGCCCTGAGAGACAGTGGAGTGATACTATGGCCCTTAGCACAACTCCCATGAGCCTCTCTGCCCCCTCCATAACCACTACCAGTCTCTCTCCATCCCTGCCTTTCTCTTTTACACACTCCTTCTCTCTCACACACACACAAACACACACACAGGCAAATGAAGAGCCGGAATCTACACAAATGAAAAACGGCGCAGCAAAGAGAAACAGAGGCAAATAGAGAGGAAGAGGAAGGTGTGCATAAAAATGTAGCACACGAGCACACACAAACACACACAAACACACACACACACACACACACACACACACACACAGCTTACTGACAAGCACACTCAGAGATATGTGGGTGCTCAGTGCATTTGTATACAGTTAAGCATATTAGCACATACATACGCACGCACGCACGCGCACACACACACACAAACAATTTGCAGAACCTAAGAGAAGCAGATGTGTGAGCTCCCGTTGTGAGATTACATGTAGATAATAGAGGATACCTGCTGTAATGTACATACAAGGTACTGCTGTGTTTGTATTGTTAGTGCTGGTTTCTCACCATTACTCAGACTAAACTGAGCCACACACATCCACAGCAAACATGTCAATTCAAAGTGATGGTCTTCCACAGTTTCACGTAAATACATTTCCATCTTACCTCATCCCATTCCAAACTGTTCTAACATAATACTTATTCAACTTCTGGCCACTTCATTTTCTGCACATTTCTTTCACTTTTGCTGCTATAAACATCTGGTATCAGGTTGGTCTTTCATGAGAAAAATCCTTTTGGTGCACAGGAGGACATGCATTTTAAATTTTCAGCAGCAGCACCAGCAGTTTGATTGGATAAACATAAGAGGAAACGGGTGGTTAGCATTTGCTAGCCACCCATTGGGTGGGTGGTTGCTGTAGGAAGAAAAAAGTGCCACCAACAGAAACTCATGCATGAGTAACTTTACTGCAAAGTGGTCTCCTGGAAGTGCAAACCAAAACACTATGGCGAAGACTATATATAATATAAGTTTTTGAGGAAAAGAACAAAAACTAGGACCTTGCAGGTTAAAAATGAGCACACACATTGAGAAGACACATTCACACATAAAAAGGCAGATGAGAAAATGACAAAGCCTTGTCACACGAGGACACAAGTGTGCACTGTGAAATCAGTATTTTAGTTTCAAGTTAACCTACAACAGAGTGAGGGCAACCAAGGTGAGGATTAAATATATGGAGGTAAATTAAAATAGGAAATTTAAGACAGGGCAAGGAAGGGAAGGAGAGAGGGAGAAAGAGAGGAAGCATGTGAGAGAGACAGAGAGAGTACAGTAAGTTGGCGAAACAATGAGGACTGTCCTCAGTATTATGAAGGAGATAATTGAGATATGCAACTCTTGACAAAATGTGCTATTTCACTGGAGCTGGGAAAAACACAGAAGGGGGGGGGGGGGGGAGAGAAGGGGAGGAGAGATAGAAAAGAGGGATGGGGCGAGAGGAGAGAGAGGGAGAGAGAAGGAAGTCTAGAGGGAGGTGACAGTGGTGTATGTGGCTGTGCTGTCTGTCTGACCTGATTGCAAATAAGCGAAGGAGCTCTGCTGCGGCCCAGAAGCACTTCCTCATGCACACAACTCCTCTCTCGCACAACACACACAACCTTCCCCTTTAATAAGACTGCTTAATGGTGGCTGTACACACACGCCACAGCAGTAAAATGTGCATGCATGTGTGTGTGTGTGTGTGTGTGTGTGTGTTTGTGTGCACGTAGATACGTGTAACTGGTGAAGAAGGGGACAAGGAGGAGGAGAGGGTTGCTGTAGTGAAACAGCAAGGAAAAGGGGGGGGGGGTTGGGTTTCCGAGACGCATTTGCAATTTAAAACACGGTTTGGTATAATGAAAATGTAAAGCAGTGGTTTTATTTTATTCAGTGTGGCAGGTTCAGATTCCCAGAGAAGCTCCACTCGAGCAATCAGTCCATTAATAATTGAATTTTGTTCAGGAGCTGAGCGTGTTTGTGTGTGTGAGCATATGAGTGTGAGCATATGCGCGTGCGGCATGTGTACACATATGTGTATTATGAGTGTGTCGAAGTGCACGCGACAAACCTCTCTTCTCTTTCCAGCTGCTGACCCTAATATGAAGCAGCCAATTAAAGATCTTTATTTAATTGCTGGGCGACTCATCCTCGCTGCACACCGTCATGCTCTGCCAGCGACTGGCACTGTGGCACTGGGGCAGGGCCAGGGACACACACACACTTACACCCATGCATATGCACACATGTACACACTATCACATAGACACATGCATACACGCTAATGCAAGAACTTCCTTAATGATAATTCCCAGAGGAAAATGCCTTAATGCAGCTGGACTATTTTACATTCTATAGTAGGAAACAATATTATTTTGTTTTGATATCAGGAAGCAAAATTATGTTAATATATGTGTAAACCATGACATATATTCACCTCCAAACTACACATCAGATATAAACATGAGGAGTGGTGCAGAGAAATGCCATTTCTCCCTTCTTTTAGCCCTGGCTTGTCCTTCATCCCATCTCCTCATTGACTGCTCTTTCTCTCTCGGCCCGAACTTCTCTCCATCCCTCCTCTCTGCCCTAAATCGGGTCTCTCTCCTCACCCTCCCTCCTACACCTCTCTCTCCATCGCTATATCTCTCTCTCTCCCTCTCCCTGGCTGTCAGAGAGTATCAGATCAGTAGTTAGATCCATGGCCGAGGCCAAGCCGGCCTCTCTGCTCTCAGCACTCTACCACAACACATCATTACAGCTGACAGCAGGACTTCACAATGCACTGTACACATACACACACGCGCAAGTGTGCATACACACACATACAGTCATAGTTTATGTGCACTCTCTTATTCACTCTATCACTGGCACAAATATACACACACAAACGCACTGTTATGAAGCATTAGGTTTGTACACATTTAATAATAATCACGCTGTAAAGACTCTACAACTTTTTTGCATGATGCATATTCAGTAACACAGCTGTTTTTTTTTGGTTTTTTTTATTGCACAAAGAGTTTTTTACAGATGGCTTGGTCGGGTTTCATAAAACAGAGATTTAAAATGGGTGGAGAAGGGGGAGGAGGGGAGGTGGGGGATACCACTTCCAAAACCAACAGCAGCAATATGCCAGCGCTGGCGGGAAGAGTTAGCCTCTGCATAACACTTCCAAAGAGAGGCATAGTCCCTCTTACAAGCCGTAAGGGCCAGCTGGTATGTGTGTATCTGTATGTGTATGCATGTGTGGGTGGATATGTTTTTAAGCCAGGTTGGGGACTTTAGAGCTCTTTTTAAAGTGGGGCTTACATGCTTACACACACGCACACACACGAGAATACACCTGTGAAAACACACAATCACCATGTAGAACAACAAATCTAACACTTTGCCCACTTTGATCAGCTACCCAAAAACAAGGCAGGGGTTGGGGGTAAGGGTTCTGGGCTGGGGGGCAGGTGGGTAAATGTCTATGGGAGGGGAGTTACTCAAAAGATTTGGGATATGGTGCCCGAAAAAAAGTGCCCACTTCCCTCCCCTCTGGTAAGATGACAGGAGGAGAGTAAAGGGAAAAACAAAACACACTAATCTTCTGGCTTCGCAGGAAGCCACAAAGCATCATTTACACAGCGGAGTTAACAGGAGAGCACCAGGCTTCCTGATTTGCAGCGAGCAGCCTTGTTCTAGATAGAGATATTCAGACTGTCAGTATAAACTGCTTCTGTTTTCGTTTTGCATTTATTTCAATGCCAGACTCAGGGCATAAATTTTTCATCACCTGCTAAGCTATGAATAAAAGATTAAAAAAGGAACTGAGAGGGGAGTGGAGGGAAGGGAGAGAGGGACATAGAGAGAGAAAGAGACGGAGAGAGAGAGGGAGAAGAAGGAGAAGAAGAAGGAGAGGTACAAAAAAGTCTAACAGATGTGGCGCATGCGGTGCAACGTGCGAGCACTGTGTGCATAGTGAGAAGGTCTCACTCTCCCCTTTCTCTTTGCCCCCACGTACCCAACTCCCCATCACCCCTCCGCTCCCCCACCCTCCCTCTGCACCACCATCCCAATATACCTCTAGGAAGAGAGCAGTGGCTGCGGTGCAGGGTAAAGATGCTATAATGAGCGGGAGGCAGAGGAGCATCTCACCTTGGCTTTTTATAGGATTACCTGAGAGGTGAACTCTCTGCTCTGTGAGAGGATTCATCAGTACATCCTCTCTCTCCCTTCCCCTCAATCTCTCTCTCTCACTCTCTCTCTCTGCCCTCAGCGGTCTTTGACAGGCAGGGCGAGAGTGAGATGTCGGAGAGCTGCCGGAAAATTCTCTGCAATACAGAGCTGACAGGTTCAGGTGGGGGTTAAAGAAGGGAGAAAAAGAGAGGGATGGAGAGAAGGACGAGGATATGCACAGATAGGGAGAGAATGCATCCAACTCTAACTCTAATTCTCTCTCTTTCTGTTGAGTTTATGAAGCTGTACATGCGGCCTCATATGGACTAGGACTGTTAAATCCATATATACCTCACACCATTACCTCCTCTCCAACCAGCAGAGTCATACCCTGACAGCATGCCACCTGTATTATGAGGAGTGCTGGTGCCACTTGCATACTCAATGAGAATATTCAGTTTTAGTTACAGATAATAGACGTGGCATTTTCTAGTCCAGTTGTGGTCAGATACAACAGAATGCAGAATACACAAAGACACATCTGCAAACTAATCTATCTATCTATCTATCTATCTATCTATCTATCTACATATCTATCTATCCTCTTAACTGATTTTGTTTGATTTTCTTTGATAGGTAAAGCTGAAAAGATAAAATGAGTCTCAAAGTTGTTGATGAGCAGGTGAAATAAGTAAAGAAGTTGTGACAGGAATTGCATGAAAACACACACACACACACACACACACACACACACACACACACACACACACACACACACACACACACACACACACACACACACACACCAACTGACCCAATCATACAAAGTGTAGTCCAGGGAGACAGGTACATGGAGGCAATGCTATAGACAACAAAAACACAGTGAGTACACATTATGTCAGGCTGTGTGTGTGTGTGTGTGTGTCTGTTGGTGCTCAGGTCTGCAGGGAATAAGCGTGATCCACACTCAAGACACCTGATCAACATCGCCACTTATACAGATGAGCAGTCACAGCACACCCACTCAGCACAGCATCCCCTCAGTTGTACATATATACATACATAGGCATGAAGATGCAGTTATATGACCTTGTCTCAACGTGTAAAAAAATTAATGCCACACTTACCTGAAATATATACATTAAATTGACAGAGAGAGAAAGAACACCCACAAGCTATGTGTGCTTGGAAACACACACGAGCACACAGGCACATGCTGTTTGCGACCTCATGCACAAACACACACATTCGCACTAACAAATGTATTTTGTATAAACATATATATATATATATATATATATATATATATATATATATATATATATATCTACACTCAGAAGGTTGCAGTGCATGTATGTGCAGGGTGAAATTCATCTCTGGTTAGAGTAGAGGTAATATGTCCCACCAGGACCTGTGTTCCTCGTAGCAATTTAAAATAATTATTGTGAGACCTGATGCTAGACGTCAGCCACAGCTTTCTGCATCTAAATGAGACTAAGTGTGTGTGTATGTGTGCGTGTGTGTGTGTGTGTGTTTGCCTGCATTTTAGAGGGAACCATGTTGAAGACTGCCCAAACTGGCCCACAAAGCCTCTGCTGCACTTATGTTTTACGCTATTGAGATGAATGGGTGTGATATTTTTACTTCAAGGGTCTTAAAATACTAGCTTAACTTAAAATAGCCAGACACCTGAAGAACCACAGGTTTATCGAAAAGAGTGGGATGAAATCATAATGATGACTATTAGAGTTCTGACATTTACTGTCAAAATATGAAATGGAAATATTACAAGAGCGGAATTTCACAGGATCTGTAAGTTTCTGAAAATACAATTTTGTCTGTCTGCCTGTGCCTGCTGATTATGATGATGACAGTAGATTCATCAGTGGCCATTCAACCACCATCCACAACGTTCTCATCATTTAGAGTTTCTTTGACAGGTTGTGCAGGTATGAATGAGGTGTGGGAGGACAACAACACTTAAAGCAGTGGATCAGTTCAGTTCAGTTTTCTCAGTAGCCCACTGACACAGCTCTTAATCCACTTTGCTGCAAAGCCACTGATTAAACATAAAATTTCCAGAACTCCTTCACCACAATACAGTGATTAAAAAGCAGTATTTTTATTTGTAGAAAATGGATTTGGAAAGTTGACTCAGTGAAGGTTGAATAAAAACTGTGACAGGGTTTTTTTTTAACATGGTGCTATCAGTTTGCCCCTCACACCTCCTACTCGTTCACCTCCTGCCGTTTCCTCATATCACCACCTACTCACCACCTTTCTATCTCACCTCCTTTTCTTCGATTCCCCATGTCACTCTCCTCGTTACCCCTTCTTCCTCTACTCCTTGGCACCCATTGTCACCCTCTTTCTCTGCCCTCCCTCGTCTCTTCTATCTGAATCTGACCAATTCTCTTACTCCTCTGCTACGATCTCAAGCCAAACACTGTGAGCCCTTCCTCCAACACCATCTCCCCTCAGTAAGGAATAAGGGTGAAGGCCATGCCAGGAGGAGCTGGCATCAACCTGTCACCCTACCATCCCCGCTTCCTCCTTCTGCCAGCCTGTTTAATCAAATTACCCCCCTCGCCCATGCACACACTAGTCTATTTCTCAATCAACTTCCCTCTGTGCTCTCTCTCCCTCCTCCTGCCCCTTCTTCTTCTCCACTCCTAAACCTTGTTCCACTTGTTCTCTTTATCTGCCAGCTCCCCACAGAGAGTGTAAAAAAAACATATATACTGGCAAAAAATGTGTGTGTTTACATGCTGTTTTTGTATTTATGTGTCTCAATGACTTTGCTTGCATCTAAGTGTTAGTGAGTGCAAACAGTGCAACGCATCACACTGTAACAATGGCTGAGGCTGCTGTTTCATCTTAATTAAATTTCCCTCCTCTTTTCTGCTTCCTTCCTGTGTGCCCCGCTTGCCCACGCTCCAAATGTCAACAGGATTTGGGCACATGGAGTGGCATCTGGTGCCACATCACCCAACACACATGGATACAAAAAACCTCACAGCACGCCGAGTTAACCTGGATTACCGCCAAGCCAGCCGCTACTCGCTAGCTAAGTGCCACAGTGCCAGTCAAGTGCCCGTTCGGCTGTGCGCCCACCCGCATCACCGCATTGCGCACACACTTACACATGCTGGCACTTTCAACCCCCAATGGCACTAGGCGATGACAGGGAGACAGAAGGGCCTTGCCTTGCTGAGCCGCTCCCTGCCCCAGCACATACTGTACAGCTCCCTGCCTAACCCCAGAGCCATACTGTATCTCCATACCCTCACTGGCAGTGATGCCCAAACACTCAGAGGTGTGTTGTGGTTACAGTGTAGCATGGAGATACCAGCTCCCCACACCTCCCCTCAAATACACACAAATATGTATGCTTACATGGAACATGCATATGGGCACGCAGACACACACTCGTACATTTTTTCGATTTAGGAATAGAGACAAAGAGACACAGACAGGGAATGAAAGAGGTAATTGACAATGATGACCTTGAGGTCAGCCTTTTTCAGTGAAGTAAATTTGGAGTCAAATGGATGCATGTGTTCTAGCCATGTGGATGATAAAGGAGAGGAGATATATGATCGGCCACAAGCAGAAGTAGCAAAAAATATTTTAATAATTTGGTCCAAAATATTCATATTCTCATAAAAACACCACTACACAAGATTGAATTCAGGGAACCCCGTTTTTTCCTTCACCTCCCAGACTTTCTCAGCTCTCCTTCATGCAGATTAGAGTTGACTCTCAATTACGGTCCATCTCCTAGTGCAGATGACAGTGTGAAGCAGGCCCAAATAAAACACATCAGGCTTTTCAAATAGGCTGGTTCAGGACGACTGAGCAGCCAACAGTGCCAGCCGGCCAACTCCATATACAGCCATGCCTGTGAAAGAGCTCAAGGAAACTAGAAAGCTAGCCATGCTGCCTGTGCCTAACATATGCTCTATTCCAATCCGTGTCACTCTTCATTTGCCTGTTCCTCCTCCTTGGTCTAGGCTGCTCTAATTCTCTCTTGTGAATTGTGTGACTGCTTTTTTCTACGGTGTCTAAATGTTGACCATGCCCCATATTGCCATATCTTCGACTGAGTGAAGTACATGACAACTTTAAGGAAGGAGGATGAGAAGGAGCATCTCATCCTAGCCCATTTGTAAATTTAGACTGCACTAATTTAGCTTGGTTTTGGAGCAGTGCGCAAATGAAAACAGATGCAGTCAGGCAGACAGAGGGAAACACAGAAATGGGCCTCCGTAGCTCAAAGCAATGAACTAAACAAAATATCTATTGACTTGTTTGTGGAGGAAATGCCCCATGCTATTTGTTTGGTGCTTGTCTTTCTTTTGAGTGAGATAATCAGAGAGTGATTATTTGATGTAGGAAAACACACAACCTCATTCGGCGTCTGAACACACAGAACTCAACAGCACAGCTTTTCATCTGCACATCAAGTGATGCATTGAATGGTTACTGTGACAGAGGTACTTGTGTGTTTTCAAGTGCACGCGCAGTATGTTTAGGATGGCAGACAGATAGTGATGGTGGTGAGATGTGTCAGCTTGAATGACGTTGAGCTTCATGTGGGTGTGCACCTGCATATACGTACAGGTGTATGTTTGTTCACCTTCTGTAAGAGACCCGCTCAGTGTGTGGCTTCCGCCTAAGTGAGTGAGTCTGTCTAGATTTGTGGAGCCACTCACACACCAAAGAGAAAGAAAGCAACTGCCTGCTGCTGTGCCAGCTTAGTGTAGGCAGGACAGGCTGAGGGGTAAAAGAGAGTTCATTAAGAGATTCCAAGGCACCTGAAGTTCATTTGTCTCCCTAAAGCATCAAAACAGGATAATAAGGACAGGGGAGGAGGGAAAAGGCAACAGCGAGTCATGTCTTTGTTTTTCTCTCTTTAACAATTCTCTCCTTTAAATACCAAAGTCCTTTCATCCTTATCTGCTACTTGTCTATAAATTCCAATATGAAAAATGTCTTAATGCATTCCAATGTCACGGTTTTTGCAGGGCAAACCTGTCTCCTTACACAATACAGCACAGATAAGGAAAATAAAATTATTCCCAAAAAAGATTATTTTAATTCAGACCACCGCTCACTTCCTTCTTACCCATTATGTGCATCATGTTTAAGAGTGTTTTGAGGCAACGCAGATTTCAAAATATTTCTCCCATGCCATTTTCCCATTACTTGTTGCCTGTTAAGGTTAAATCACATAGATACATACATTGATATAATGAGATTTCAAACCTATGCCCCATAACATCATTACAGTTTTGAGAACATTTTGTAACAGGTGCACAGACGGTCAGAAAAATTGCCACTGTCTGCATCTAGCCATTGCATAATTAATGGGGTTTAATTGTCATTTAGTTTCTGTTTCTGGCTTCCCTCGCTCATTGTAGTTTTGTACCTGTGTGTGCACTCCTGCCCCTGCCTTGCATATGGCCAGTGCTAAGGCTAATAAATATGCTCTTATAATCCTGCTGCTGGTGTCATCCAAGTGTCACTCGTAGACATAAGGCAGGGTGACAGTGGGGCGCCCCTTGCAGTGTGTGTGTGTGTGTTTGTGTGTGTGTGTGCGTGCGTGCATGTGTGTGCGTGTGAGTGCTTAATTTGACTTTGCATGGATGAATGCATGGTTGTGGGTTTAAGATGAGTGCATGTGAATGTGTGTGTTTATATGTGTGTGTGTGTGTCTGTGTGTGTGTATTGTGAATTGTGTGGTGTGCACGTGTGTGGGGCTGATTAAGACACACTCTTCTCTGGTGTGGTGGGACACCTGGTCTTAGTGGGAAAATGGGCTGTGGGCCACCAGGGCAAGAGGGTAGGTAGAGAGAGAGGCAAGAGGAGGCAGGAGGGAGGCAAGGAGAGCTACAGAGAAACACTGTCGTCCACTTCCGTACCAAAAGGACTTTTAATTTAGCCACAGTCAGATTAGACCAAGGCACATGGCATAGGTGGAGAGCCACATTGCTGCCAAGATATTAGGTAACCCTGATTGGGCAAAGTGACAACACACAAATAGATATACTGTATTAACACACACATAGACTTGCAGGTCTCTTTCAAGGCCATAGGACAAGAAAAACATCCATGTGTATTTACAACACAGTGTTCTTGACCTATGTTGAATCCAAGTGGCTCTGATCTCACATCACCAAAGTTAATACAGCATACATTGTTGCAAAACAGCTCACGTAATTTCTTTTAATTATAAACCAATAATACATTTCTAAAAAGCTGCATGGAGGAATGGCAGATCTGCAAAGGCAGGACAAACAAACTGATGAGTTTTTTGGGTCGTGTGTTCAAATTCATACACTTCAATGAAAGGTTATGTCTCACCTAGAGTGCATTGTATTAACTAGAACATCTTTCTAGTGTGATAGAATAAGAGAATGAAGTTTATTTTGGTGTTGATTCTTTTTCCTCCAAATGAATTTACAGAGATCAGTAACACAAGCTCCACTGTTTGTTTTGTTCACTGGGACCCTATAACACACCATATTCTTGTTCTCTCATGAAATGTTAGTTTTTCAACACTGCTAGCAAAGCTGTTTTTGTATGGAAGGACTGCTTTACATTCACTCCACTCTGTAACCTTTCTGACTTGTACAAATAAAAAAAGAAAAAGCTTTTTTTTTTAATAAAAAAGAATGGGAAAAGATGAATCTGTGTCTGTTTATTTGGTTTTTCTTATATCATTCTAAGGCATAATTTGCCGAAACTAACTAACATAAGGATGTAACATAACAGTTGCAACAAGTGGAGTGTTGCTATTACCTGGATATCAGTTATAGATGTGTAAGTGTCTGTGGAAACAAGCTGCAGACTTGGGGTCCATATAGCCAGTGGACATTTTTGATTACACATGGCAATAACTGTGCACAGTGCTAAACTGAGATGAGGCCAGGACACAAGCATAGACAGAATGCACGATGTTCACACTGCATGCACACACACATGTACACACTCACACGCAGGCACACACAAACAGACATCACATCCACAGTGAACATAAAAAAAAGCCCAAGGCAGTTTGCAAGAATGAAGTAACAAAGCTAAGCAGGAATGGCAGTTTTCTTGGTGTCTGCTTAGACTTAAAGTAATTGCCGCATGTCTGTCATTGCCGACGAAGGCGAAGAAAATGTCTTCCTCAGCTGCTCCCCTGCCTGTTTTGTTCGCTGCACTTGTGTAAAGTGGGAGAAAATAAGTGTCATTCAATGAATGCAGCTATTCTTCCCATGACAGCTTCATATCTGAGAGTTGGGGGGAGGCCATCCCAAAATCCTCCTTTCTACTGGTAACGCCTTTGACAGGGTGTTAAAAAAAAGGCCCCACCTCTTTGTCCAAGCATGGGTGAGCACACACACACACATATAGACATGCACACACACCTACGTCCCACTCTAATAAGTTTTTACACACCCACTCAACAATGCACAAGGACTAACACTCACACACACACACACAGACAAATGCACAGAGAGACCAGTGAAGGGTGTCTGTGCTGAGTGAATGGATGCCCTTTTTAACCCTGCTCAGCAAGTATCCCTGTGTTAATACAGCTGATTAGATGGCTGAGAGACAGAGAGAGAGGGACAGAGGGAGCAAGACAGAAACAGAGATGCTCCTGAAGAGTCGAGAGCAGAATAGAAGGATTTCCCTATATTCTTACAGCTATACCTGTCTGTCTGTCAGTCTGTCTGACCCTGGCTCACACTTACTCACAAGCTCCTTCACCCTCACTTTCATATGCAGTAGGCAAATGGGTCAGTTGCCATAGCAACTACTGAAAGGCCAGGGATCTTCTAGTCTACTAAGAAAAGTGGGGGAAGTCATCCCCCCGACCCCACATACATACTCATTCAACTCAACGTCGAAGTGCAAAAGAATGAGATGGGTTGTAGTGGGTGGAGCGAAATAGATGATCATCTGTATAAAACACACACACACATAGGGTAAACTTACATAATAAGTAAGTCAATCCATAAATTGAGAATGTCTTCCGGAGAAATATGACTGCATCACTTGTTTCAATAAGAGTCCCAAAACAGCATGTTCAAGTGACAAAGCCCTCTAACAGGAGAAGTGATATGACAGGAGCAAAAGAAGAAGTAAGGTGACGCTGTTACAGACAGAAAGTCCTCACAAGAAAGAAATGGATGAGTCATTCTATAACCTTAACAAGGTACTTATTGTAACTCAAACCACGATCTTAATCTAAACCTAACCAAATTAGGTTTGTGCCTAAATCTAACAAAACCTCAACCATTGTCACATAATGAAACTGACTTATTTCTCAACAATGATTTGTAGTAGTTTTGGAAGAAACAAATAATGCTGTCCAGCCATCAGGGGTATCAGATAAGAAAACACATTGTTCTAGAGGGCATGCATAAATAATATATTTTGTTTTTCAATTTAGAGTAGGCTACTCATAAATTTGTTGGGTGCAAAAAAAAGTAGCGCTACACAATGTTTTCATATAGTGCCTGTATGAAGTCATGATTTCTAGTCATTCATTACTCTCTTTAGATGTGGTTTATTTGCCCATAAAAACTTAAAACACAACAATTGTAGACCCAGTCGTCCAGAATTATTTTTAAAGTAAATGACAACTACAGTGTGTTAGACAATCTGCATTATTGGTTTTGATGTACTGTATATCTTATTTGCTGAATCTCAGTTATAGTGTTGCAGTTTTTTTTTTAAGGTGATATGATTAGTTGTTTTGTTTTGTTTTGTTGTTTTTTTGCATACACGTTACGGTACCTACAGCAGAATATAATCATGGCAGTTTCTCAGTACACATTCAAAGTTTGGAAACTGTTCATTGCATAACTGTAAAGATTGTGACCTTTTGACCTCCCCAAGAGCCTATGGCCCACCTGAGCACTATACTTTCCTGTACTGCAGAGGTACCCCCACTGATGGTGCACTCCCTTGAATATTTCAATAATCACTGAAATATTAATTCGTTGCACTGAGATGATGAGAAAAGGAAGTAAGGGATGGGGCTGGAGTGAACTAGTGATGGAGGGAAGGACAGACAGCCATAAGAGGCAAACAAAACAAGAGAGAGGTGGAGTGGAGAGTTTGTGAGTTTTTCTTTTGGTTCATAATGTCAGCACTGTTTGTTGAAGCCAGGTCCCCCAAATCAAAACTGGTCAGGGAGCCATGACTGGTCTTTGGCATTATGGTATTATGAGATATTATTTTATATTGTACTAAACTTAGTGGCAGAGAGAGGGGGGGAGAGAGAGAGAGAGACCCCTGCGGCTCACACCCTGACGTGTATGTTACGCTCTATTAAATTAGCATGAGTCCAATATTAAAATAATAACATTTACCTCCACAATAAATGCTTTGGGTCCCAAAATCAATACCTCTACCCTATAATGGCAAAGTATCATTACAAATAATAAGAGCAAAGTTGTTGCATTATATTGAGCATTTAAAAAAAGCTCAGAAGGGCATGCACATATAGATTAAATAATTTCATTCGAAATGTCACAGATTCCCATAAGAGTTAATAGAGTTACATTGTTAACGTGATTTTTTGTTTTGTTTGGTTTGATGACAAAGAAGCAAAAGGAAACACAATGATAATGATACCATAATGAAAAAAGAAGCAAAAACACAACTGTGTGTGCTCTCTTTATATACATTACAAATAATGAAATGTGTCTTTTACTATTGAAATTATAAGACTTAAAAAAAAGAAATCCATGGCTGCCTTGCTAAGGTTAACCTTGTGCTTAATTGCTTGATTGAAGCATCTTTCATATGCACTATTAGAGTAACTAAGGCACTAAAGACACATAGCTATCTCTTTGCAGCAATCCTATTAGTGTACACTCAAAATAAATAAATAAATAAATAAATGTGATTGAGGCACATAGATGAATTAGTGGATCTCACTAAAAAGGACTCAAATGCTGGAGTGGAGTTATTATTGTATCATCTTTGAGTTTGTAGAGCTGAATCTAAAGGTGAGAACAGAATTATGGGGAACTCTACAGCTGAATTGTGAAGGCCCCTGTCATGCTATCTATGGCCTTATTGGATGAGCCACTCTCAAGGTACTCAGTCTCCATTCAGAGCATGAATCAATGGCTGCTGATTAGATTTCGGGGGGTTACTATGCTGTTTTTGTTTGTTGTGACATCTTCCCTCGCTTTGTGAGGTCTCTGTGCTCCTGTCTGACAAAGGCACCACCTCCTCTGATAGAGGAAGAGAGAAATGGGGAGACAGGAACTGGCGGAGGAGGGGGTGATCACTGAGAGGGAACGTCAAGGCTGTTTCTTGTCGTTCCTCGTTGTATTGCTTTCTGCTGTTGTTTGCGGTCGTAAATGTAAGCATTTGTGTTTTCATGTATCAATCCTGGTGTTTTTGTGACCACGTGATGGCATAAAGCATCGGCAGTCACGGAGCATTCATAGAGTATTTCCTAAATATGTATCAGCAGAGAGTATGTGTGTCTGGTCTAAATTGAAACCTGATTCTTTTCTTTTCTGCATGTTTTAGCTGCTATTAGTTGTTATTTTGTTCCTGCCCCTCCGCTCTATTCAGAAGAGGAATTGGGAAATGAAAGAGGACTATGACGAAAAAGGAAGACATTTGCAAGTGATGAAGGCTCCCAAGTTTCAAAGCAATCATTATTGTAGAGAATGCAGGTCAGAATGACATCTTGTTCTATCTTCGATGGCCACTTCAAATGGTCCAAAGTCCAAACAGGATACTGAGCTGAGTGAAGCAGTTCACCACATGCCTCACTCTCTCTCTGCATGAGTCCAATGTAAAACTGCTCAGCTGTTCAGTGTGCATTATACTGCAAATTTGTCAGTAAAGGAAATTTATAGTGAGAAATGTTTACCAGAAGCTGTTTGAGAAAATATATCCCACTGCAGTCGAGCCAAGCCAAGGCCAAGCCTCACAGCTATCACAAGTAAAGTGCCTATGTGATAAGGGGCTGAAAGAATCCGATAAGCTCTAAATCTAAACAGGGCCAAAGCATCTGCCTTAATAATAAATGTGCCATGCTAAAAGGTTACTTGAACTGCCGAATTCAAATTTAATTGAGGCTGTGTGTTGAATAATTAATCTTTTTCCCAGGGAACACAAGGCGTACTGGACAAGCCAACACTGAGAGCCCAGAGATACACAGAGAGAGAAGGAGAGAGACGGAAACAGAGGCAAAGATGGAGGGAACACAGTGAGGAGGGCTGCGCCAGCCCACGCCACCATCCCATGAACCCTGCCAGAGCACGACCCACTATACAACACAGTCGGTGCATGATGTCATCCGCCACATCATCACCCTGGTAACCAGCCTACGTGTGCGTGTTTGTGTGCAGAAGGGAATAAAGAAATCAACCTTTCAACAACTGAGCACAAAAAGGAGAGTGTGAAAAAGGGCAAAGGATAAAAAAAGAGGAAGGAATCAAAGCATTAATAGGAAAAAAAAAAGCACCATGAGATGGTGGTTGGGATTTTTGTTGTTATTATTGTTGTTGTTGGGGTACAAAGCCAATATAAAGAGGAGCGTTTAACGTCTGTCTTTAATGTTTGTATCAGTTTGCTCCTCTCTCATTCTCCTCCTCCTCTCCTTCCTCTGTAGGTATTTCAGTTGGAGGCGTCTCCTTAGATCTGTGCCTTTTAATGCTGACTGCCGCAAATCTTTTGAGGCCGACTACAAAAGCAAGCTGGCAGTAAACTTTTCCCCCTGAAGGAGAAAGAGAGAGGAGTGCTGTTTGGGATAGCTCCACTCTGGGGAATCTCCTCCCCACTAGGGCTGATCTGAGAGTGCCACTGCCCCTCCTCTGCCCTGACTGGCCCCCAAACTCACTCTCTCTCTCTCTCTCACTCTCTATCACACACACACACACACACACACACATACACACACCTGCAACAGCAAAAGAACATGTGTGTGTCTGGCTTGGCTACATATTGACTGATTTTGTTTGGGCCACATAGATGAATAAGTAAGGATGCTTTTATGTTTTGTTTTTTTATGATGTGCCTTGCTGCATGCAGTACAGCAAACTGCATATGTAAACACAGTATTGTACATAATCATAATGGTTGTATTGCATCAGTGCTGTCAGGCAGCAGCAGCAGCAGCAGCAGCAGCAGTTCTGGTCTTCTAGGATTTTTCCCCCCTTTCTCTCTCTCTCTCTCTCTCTCTCTCTCACTCTCACTCTCTTTCTCCCATCAGCCCTCTCTGGGTATAAGGCAGCTCCCCTCCATTGTTGATCTGACTCTGGGCTCTACATTGCTGAGGTGGCGGATTGTGGCGGAGAGATGCCTCTGTCAGGAACGTGCTTATCCTCTTGCTCTAGCCACCCTCTTATACATAAAATATCAAACATCTGAGGGACAATATGCTGACCTGCTGTGACCTCCACACATGCGCACGCACACAAAAGGGACGCACTCACCCACGTGCACACAGACGCACACAAACACACACACACGCTAGAAAACAGAGACCCCCCCCCACACACACACACACATGTGTACAGATGAATGCTGGCATACAGTGACACACACACACACACACAAACGCTCAGAGAGCTCAATTCGGCTCACATCCCCCACTCGTACGTGCTTTGACTTTTTTCCATCACCACCGCATCCCTCAGATGATGTATTTGCGACATCTGGCGGCGCTCGCTATATTCATGGGTACTGAGATACAGCACGCGTAGGAGGGGGAGAGCGAGAGAGAGAGAGAAAGAGAGAGAGAGAGCTGGAGAACGAGGAGAGAAAAAGAGCTATGGTTGCCTGAGATGGCAGAGCGACTGAGGGAGAGCAAGAAAAAAAGAGTGGGCTAGAGTGAGGGAAAGGACCCCTAATCAGGGGGACATAGACGGACGAATTCATTGGCAAATATACTATGAGTTGCACGCCGTAAAGCCGCAAGCACCTCGAATTCCACAGCAAAAGGCTTGGGTACCCCCTAGTGGGCGCCCAGCGGCAATCTGGCCCTTTTGGCGTTGTGGGGGTGCTGCGGTGGGCTGCCATGAATCCATAGGGGTCAGAGGTTAGCCTTCTTGAGTTGCAGTGACATCATGACAATGGGACACTTCTAGAGCCTCAGAAACACAAGCTGATCCATTCTGCCGAGGCTAAGGCACCAGGCCCCTCTTTTCCCACACATTCACACCCTCTGCCAGACGGGGAGAGAAGGAGCAAGAGAGAGAGCAGAGGGGTGAATGTGTAGGCCTCACCCCCAGAACCCCCAACCTCCAACCCCCATCTCTCTTTCTTTCTCTCCTTCTCTTTCTTTCAGGGGCTAGATTAAAAGAGATGGCTTAATTCTGTCTAATTATCTACCCTTACCCTCTCCCTACTTCCTCCCCCTCTTTTTTCTCTCTCTCCCTATATCTCAGTGTGTGGATACTAATTAGCTGATGTGAATTGTATCTGCTATACAAATAGACTGTGCAATTATATGAAAAAATTATATCCCTGCCTTTTAAAACATTACACATTTGTACCATCAGTATGATCTTGAAACGTTTCTTTCCCCCACCAAGGTGGTACAGAAATAATCCAGCAATGTTACTCTCTTTGCTGTAGACCAATCAGCACTATGATACCATGACTGATGATATTCATCACAGATTATCAAATTGCTCAGATAATTGCAAGACATAAAGGGAAAGCCTGGTGTAAATACTGAACGGGGCTGTCGACTAAACCTACAGCATTACTGCAATCTCAACATTAGAGAAACATTTGATTCATCACTCTAACTGTATTAGCTCAACAATAAACAATACATTTTCACTCACATGTTCATTTGCTTTATGTAATAATACTGCAATCTCTGTGTGTGAATGTGTTTGTATGTAAGTGTGCGCGTGTGCACGCACATTACATAAGCAGAAATCACATTAATGAGATCATACACTGGTGTTGAAAGTGCTAATTAGTTGCCAGGCTGAGGGTGAGGAAACTAGGCGAGGATCCTAGTGACTTCAACCATTGTTTCCTAATCCCCTCCACACATTCATAATTCATTCCATCATGGACGGCGATGATACAGCGGCACTCGTTTTGTCTCTTTTTCTTTCTCTCTGGTTGGGGAGATGATGGTTTTCTTTTTTTCTTCTTCTCTCTCTCCTTGCTGTGAGGTTTCACTGCGATCATAATAAAATGTGCGAGCAAGGGATGTTCGCCTCGGGACCCAGATGTCGGGCCACTTTGACAGCTTCATTTGTGGTGTTGCTCTTTGATCCTTCCTGTCACTGATATCCAACGCCACTGAACATACATTTGCCCCCCAACCCAAATAAATAAATAAGTAGTGAACTGTGCATTGCAGAGCCAAGTGAGGCGAGGTTCTCAAGCTAGTTGGCTGTTTGCTACATCTGCTGTGAACTAGCTTGCCTCCACCCCCTTTGCTCTCCCTCCACTGCAGCGATGCATCGACACCCCCAGGGCTGATCCCTTTGTAAATGCTCTCTGACACACACCCACCTACCCACACACACACACAAACAAACACACAATCCTGTACAGAAATAACAGCAAAATCACTCCCAACACTAACTCCCTTTGCATATAGTGTATATTCCCAAAGTGCACCATTACTGCGCTGAAGACAGTAAGAAAGAGAGGTGTTGTTAAGATATGAGGAGTGAGGTGCAACACTAAACAAGAGACACACAAATACAGATACACCTGGTATATTATTGTGATACAGACAAAAACAGATAGTGGGAGGGAGAGCCGGAGGGGGGGACCGATTGTGATCGGTGCTGTCAGGTCTGAGATGCTGAGATGACAGAGATATCAGCCATATCTGCTCTCAGTGATACAGATACAGAGAGACAGATATCAGCCCACACTGGCCTCCTACTGCATGGACGCAACTACCTCAAGAGGAAGCGATGAGCTAACAGTTTTGAATGCTGTTTGTCCCCCAGTCGCTGCTCTTGCTAATAGCACCGAAACAGTAACCTGAAGAGCACAAGACAGTACCATGTAACCTAATGGGAACAGCATTTTGCCTAACCTTAACGAATGTGTTTTCATTGCCTAAACCAAACCACAAGACTGAGGATGAGAATTCCTGTGTCCTGTGTCAAAGTTTTGTATCTATCTATCTATCTATCTATCTATCCATTGTTTCTTCTCTGATGTCAAAGACATGAGACACACAATTTGTCCTGCTGCAATCATATGAACTCTGCTTCTCTACTGCAGCTAAAAATGTCTCAATCCCAGTCTTTTTACTTTGCAATCTAAGCATGAGGACTTTGATGCCTGCAAAATACCACAGTTTTTTTCAGTGTTGTTACCATCTGCTTCAGATGTCTTCACAATTCTTCAAAAACATTCAACTTTATATTCCTAAAATTCTGTGGAAAGACTAACTTTCAACCAAACCATATATAAATGCATAAATTACAAGAATAAGGGTTAGGGTTAGTTTAGTCCCGGCAACGTTCAGATTATAGCACCTACAGTCAGATAGATATGGACACAGTGTACAAATAGGAGAACCTCCTTGAAACGCCTTTACAGTTGGCAGGTACTAAGATTACTGCAGGCATATTGACCTCTCCATCAGGCATGTGGGCATCAAAACTACAGACCCAACAGACACCCACAAGGAAGAGGTGGGTTGGCCTTCCAAGACTGAACAAAAGAAAGATTGAAGGAGAGAGATGATAGTGTGGCCCAACTTTCACTCTCAGAGATTTTTTCTTAAGGATCTAAGAATGTGTGTGTGTGTGTGTGTGTGTGTGTGTGTGTGTGTGAGTGTGTGTGTGTGTGTGTGTGTGTGTGTGTGTGTGTGTGTGTGTGTGTGTGCGTGATGACAAGATGGAGAGGAGAAATAGAAAAGACAAGAGCAGGAAGGGACTCACCTTGACAGAAAGTGAGAATGAGAGGGAGGAGGTAGCTGAGCCACCTTTAAACTTCCACTCCTTTGTCAGATGAATGTAAGTAGTGTATAGAGAGCTGGTGAAAGGCTATATGGAGAGCACTGGGAGAGGCTCACCTTGAGAGGAAGAGATGGAAGGAGGGTAAAACCTCAAACATCCAGAGTCCTTTATGAGACTGTGTAATAAGCAGAGAGTGGATACCAGTAAGGTGCATATGAAGGATAAAGGAAACAGAAAGGCCGCAGATGGAGGCTAACCTTGAGAACAGTGAGGGGCAGAGGGAAGGTCTACCACACGGTGATAAGAAGGGCTCTTTTAAAGGGCTGGAGGAGGAACACTCAGGCAGGAGGGCTAGGCAGGCTGACTGATTGTAGGGTACAGCCCAAGGGTCACACTCAGACTCAGTGAGGGCAGAGATACTGGACACACACGCATACACACACACACACCAGGCTGACAAGACCCACCATTTCACACAAAAACACGAGCTCGTCCATTCATACACCCACACATACACACGCAGACACACTCACACACACACAGACACAGACAGACACACTCTATACCCCCCTGACCAGCTCTTCATCATTACGAGTCAAACTCAAGATGAAGAGAAGACAGATTACAAAACAGATGGAGTGATAGGAGGCCAGATAGGAGGAGACAGGACGGGGAGCCTCGACAGTAATCTAAATGTCCTTTCCTATGATTGTCATTGGCATTCTTATAGACTGGCATGTAGCAGTACAATATGTCAAATAATACCACTCACCGTTCAGTCTGCTGTAAAGGGTAGACCTGTTTCCATAATGTCATAGGGGGAAAAAAACATCTAAAAAAGATGCTTCCAGCAAGCCTAGGTCCTGCATCCAAAGAATCCATCAAGATCACTAAATGTCTCTAGTGGCAAATTCAATCAAACAGACTGTTCTTAACAGTCATGACAAAGCAAAGATACAGAAGAAAACAAAGATGTGTTTTTTTTTTTCAAGAAAATGAAAGAGATAAAGAATTGATTTCTGCAAAGGGAATTCACCTCAGAAGAAAAATTCCAATGCTTTGCCTTTATGTTTCATTTTTTTCCCCCTCCTTCCCTTTTTCTTTGTCTTCTGTCAAAAACAACTTGGGCTAACATTGCAAGCTGTCACATCAAGGCCATCCCCTGCATCTTACAAAGGGGAGAATTCTGCAGTTGGATGGAGCTGCAAAGCTTACACACGAGGTGTAAAGACTGAGGGAAAAAAAAGGCTTTTTCTATTTGAACCAGAGTTTGTGCCCTGAGGACAAACCCATTATGGCACAGTGAAGGAAGTTTTCCATGCAATAACTGAACAAATAGATATGGATGAAATGCTCGGGGTACTAGAAGATCTAAATTCTAACATTTTAAGCAATTTAAAAAGAATGTAAGAATTTTAAGCACTTAAGAGATTTTTTTTTTTCCCCCTAATGATGACGGTGGCACATGATCGTTATGTGTCACACCCACAAAGAAGAATGCCTTGCTTATCAGCCAACTCAGAACATAGCTACAATGTAACTGCAACATGATCACAACACGGTGTTATAACAGAGTCTTTCATCATGTCTGAGTGGACACACACACACACACACACACACACACACACACACGCTTTCAACATCAGCAAATGCTTTCAACCATCAACATCACAGAAGCCAGATAAGTGTGCCCCCTCTTTTGCAACAACCACTGGGGAGGTGAGAGGCCTTGTAGTCAACATGCTAAAAGACTACTCAGTGATCAAAGACTCAGAAAAACATGACCCATGATGGTTTCTCTGAGAAGATAGGAGAGAGGGGCGAGCCGGAGCAGGTAAAAAGAGAAAAGGTTGAAAGAAACACATAGTAAAAAGCTGCAAAGGTGGGGGAAACATGGAGTGAGAGGAAAGGGGAAGGGAGAGTGCAAGCACACACTTACCATTTGTTACAGACAGGCAGCCTACCTGGACACTACATTTAGAGCATACTCTGATCTTGTCTGCTTAGATTATAATTAGGGATGGACATAAGAGCTTGATCTAAATTGAAACAGGTTGTAAATACATCATTACTGGGTCTTTGTTCAGGTGGCGCTTTTTGATCTTAGAAAGTGAAGTTTTGATTGACTGTGATTCAACCTTCATCACAGGCTCCACATATGTCAATGCGTCTGTTTAATCTGACTGAAGTTGCTGTTGCACTGAAACGTATGGCTATAGACTTAGTGACACAGCAAAATGTAAACGTTGGGCAAAAATTATATCATGCAGGAGAGGAAGTCAGTTTGACATGTGAAAGCATTTACTGCAGCATGGTGGAACGTTTTTATTACTCCAGTCTCAGGCATAATGTCCTGTTAGCTGATGCTGGTGCATCAAACCATAAAACAACCAACAACTCATTTTGCGAATGGCAAGATAAAAATATCATGTTCCTCTTTTTTATCTTCCTACCAAAAAGTAACACAAAATACCTTGACATTTATGCCAAATGGTCGTTAATGTCTGTCTGCATCTGCTGAAAATATGTTTTTACTTTCATTGTTTTTGCTGACTCAAAAAATAGAATAGAATTTAGAGAAGAGGAGAGGAGAAGAGAGGAGAGGAGAGGAGAGGAGAGGAGAGGACAGGGTTGAATCCAGCTGGAGTGTTCTCTCTGTCTGTCTATAGATTTGTCAAGACAAGTGTCAAGACAAGTGCACCTCCGTGCTTACCTGTAATGGCACAGGGGCAGGAGGGCAGGACAGGCTATTTCAATTCAGCGCAAGTGTGCCTGAGTAGGTCTAAGTGTAAGTGTGTGTATGTGTGTATGTATGTGTGTGATTGCATGTGTGTATTTGCCTGTAAGACAAGAGACAGAAAAGGAGAGAGAAAAAGATGAAGAAAGAAGAAAGGAAGAAATGTGAAAACAAGTGTAAAGAGAGCTCCTGGACAAAAGGCAGAGGGGCAGAGTACAAAGATGACCGCATTAGAATATGAATCCAGGGCCTCGGGTACTCTTGGCTCTTAAAGAGCCCCTAAAGTCAAGTGTCAACTATTATGTGCCATCAGTGGTGACACTAGGTCACAGAGCAGGACGGATGAGGTCAGCAACGGTGCTCACCCTCTCTCTCAACATGCACCATTAAACAGTCCCACAGTGCCTAAAAAGGACTAGCTGTCATTTGGGTGGAAAATAGGCTTTGCAGCCACAAGAACATCTATTCCAGCTTTTTACACAGGATTTTCTTGTACATGGTGAAACACTCTCAGTGATATTCAATTAGGGGAACAGAGTCAATATTTGCATAGACATATTCACTAATGATAATATATTTTACATAAAATGTGACGTGCATTAAAGGCAGTAACATTCACAGATGTAGCTCATTTCCTCCGATTAACTATCAAACAGGTACAAATAAAACACACGGGCAACATGCTGAATGTATAAAATGTTTCAGTTGTTTGCTGCTAAACCAGCTCTGTAATTACCTGAAGGATGTTTTAATTGTTGCATGTTCTACTCTTAATATTAGTCAACGCTTTAGCAGCTCTCCAAGTGAGATTGATTGGATAAATCAGTCGGAATTATGGGAAAACAGGAGGCCTGCCAATCAGCGATGTGTGAGTTAGCTTGTGTGTTTTCAGCATGTGTGTGGCTGGGAATGTGCCAGTGCATGAGCACATGTACATGTTTGTTGGGATGTGTGCGTATCGATGTGAGTGTGTGAAAGTATATAGGGCTGACAGCTGGGCTTGTTCAAAAGGCTTACCAAGCATTCTGCCTGTTTGGGAAGCAACAAGCACACAGTCTATCTGAACAGGGATCTAAAACCTTTGTCAACAGCATAGTACAACTGGTGTAAACAGCCACTGAGTCAACATGCTATCATTCACATACCAATGGAGAAGCATCTCTGATATATTTTAGTGTAATATGCTGCAGTATTAGAGACAAAAAGATACAAAAAGGCAACTGTATTAGTCACAAGTCAAAAAGAGGGGGTTAATAAAGACTAAAGCTCCACTTCAGCAGAGTTGGTAGGAAACATGAGAGAGATAGTGTTTGGGAGTGTTTGCCTGTGCACAGTGCTAGTAAGTGTGTGCAGGTACTGTATTTACGTTTCTGCATGTGTGTGTATATCAGATGCCAGTGTGTGTACACAAGTATAATGCTGCACTGCGTGTGTGTCGACATGTGTGTCAGTCCATCAGCATGTCGGCGTCACAGCCCCTCACTAAGTCCCAGATTAACAGTGACAGGCAGAGATCCCTCTAATTATCTCTTCCTGGACCACATGCAAATGGCAGAGCCGAGCGGAGCATAGCGATTGGCTGGAACAGCTTGGGCACTGCCGATGGGCTAATGAGCCTGGCGACAGGATACAACCTCGTGATGTACCACCAAAACAAACCCTCACCGTCACACAGCCTCGCACAGGAGTGTGCACCCACATAGACATAGACATTGTGTTTTAGCCATTAAGCTGATGCCCTTTTCAAGAGTGACCTGCATCAAGTGAGTATTGAGAGGTTCATTGTATTGCAAAATGTATGACATGATATCTGGATGCAACCAGAAATAAAATTAATCTCTTACACTTTTCAGCCACTGGATGGTCTTACTAAATTCTAGGCCGCATTGATGACCCAGCAAACACACATATTGGCTAATACACATTACCATTTACAATTGTTTATATATGTGTGAAACTATTATTACTCATGACTGCAATGTTGATAAAGTAAACAAAAATGTCATTTTGCAGTTTTGCAGTATAATCCGTCAGTACGCTCATCAAACAACCAAACATATTCTGCAAGCTAAAAGCACAACTCAGTGCCACCTCCGGAGGGTTTGAATAAAGATGGCACATGGAACATAATAGTAAGAAGAAGAATACAATGATGGACTGGAACAGACGGTCACAGTCTGGCTCTTGACAATGGTCTGCTGCAGTCAGCTAAAAAGTCAACTCAATAAATCAGCGGGAAAACATGGCAAGCACGTCAAACAGTCCGCCATGTCTTGAACTGAGTCCCAGTCCCTCTAAACTGGTTGACAAAACTGGTTCCAGGGGCAAAATATGGAATTATTCTGCTGATAGTGCTCACAAAAACAAATACCCAGTGGATATACAAGAATTTCTGAGCAAAATTTGCTGCAAAGCTCCCAAAATCATGTGTAGCAACAAAGTACATGAAGGTAAAGTGTGATAACTTAGCAGAGCATCTCAGTGCCCACGGTGGCATTAGTATGTTCTTGTGTTTGCCATGGTATTGTAGCTATATTGAATATTTAGATATTAGTACTGTAAACAGCTTGCAATGCCAGTCCACAGTTTCACTTAATACAATGTGACAAGGCTCAGTTGGCATTTTTTCCAAGATACACATTATTTTAGTAATTTTATTAAGTAAGCTGTACAAGAGCTGATAGACAGATCTCTCACTTCACTTTACTCTAACATAAATATGAGCCTTTCCCTCGTGTGATTAGACAAAAACGGGGCAGGGTTGTCATGGTGTTTGCTTCTGATCTTACACTAAAAAAGAGGACAGCTGCTGAAAAAAGTGTAAAATAGGCCATACAGTTGCTACATTTTTGTTCATTTTATTTCTATAAAAAACTGGTTTGAATATCTGCTCATAGGTTTTGTGTAGCAAAAAGTGATCCTGTAAGGGTACTTGTGTGAGGCTGGTGTCATCCACAAAATTTTGGCATCGTAACATGAGAAATTCCTTCCTTCAAACAGTATAACCCATACTTAAGACAAAAGCATAGCTTTCAGTTGGTGTGTGAAGCACTGTCTTTATATTTGTACCATCAAATACCCCAGTGTATTTGAAGAGCCTTGGGACTTGCCATTTTTAATCAGGAGCGGGTGGCTTTGTCTTGTCCCTGTTCCATCTAGCATTTCTATCCATCCTTGGAGGGCTTTTCACTAGATTAAATGGTATTTTCATTTAGCTCTGGTGTAACAGAGTCTCTCCAACCATTTATCCATCCAAGGTTGGAAGTTGGAACAATCACAGAGGTTGCTATTTACGTTATGAAATTATCTGAAATCACAATTTTAGAAAAACAAATTGAAAGAAGTCAGGTGCAGAAAGTTCACAATACACGAGGGAGGAGCAGATAATCCTGTTAAGAAGCTTGCCTTGTTGCATAACCACTATGCACTAACAATTGTGTCAGTGAATAGTGATATTATTGTAACTATTGTTAGCAGTTGTAACCAATTTTAAACCCCTTGGAAGTGGAGACTGCAGCAGTGAAATGGTTACCAGAAAGAGAATGGAAAACTCATATTCACATGACTGAATTTCCATGAAGGAGGCAGGCACGTGTTACCCCTGAACAGATCCCTGAATGTTCTGTACAGTGGAAATTACAGGTCAGATTGTTCTTACTGTGTCCGCATGTATACTAAGAGCTGGACAGATGAACAGTATTTATGGACCTGTCTATCATTTTCATTTTTCAAACTTAGCCCAAATATTTTCCTATAGGCAAAATCATCACCTATCTATTTTCTATCAACTTTCACATATCAAATGAACTAGACTTTATGTAGGATACAAGAGAATTTGGAAAGCCAAGGTAAGAGAAACTGTACTGGACACACAGTGCAGAGTATCCTGTAACTACAGAGAACAGAGCAATGTGCTGTAATGACTGATGTCTCATGTCTCTAGAACGGTTTGACCATGGCCACTCTCTGAGAAGATGGATTTGCCTCGACCCTCCAGATCGTTTTTAGAGGGACAAGACAAATATTTCAGATGTATCACACTGAGGCATCATGCTGGAGGTGAGTGGAGGTAAAGGGAGACTGAGAGATAAATACAAAAGAGGGGAAAGAGAGAGAGAGAGAGCGAGGGGGAGAGGAAAAGTGCGGCCTGCCTGCCTGCCTGCCTGCCTGCCTGCCTGGCTGACAGTTGACTCTGTTGGATGTGACTTTCACAGTCTGCTGGCGGTTTGTGTGGAAGCCATCACATCTGTGACTGGCCGTTTGATTAATGAGCCTCTCAGCTTGTCTGTGCAGTTTGAGGAGGGGCCACGGCCTTATCCCAGGCATCACTGATTTATTCGCCTTTGGAGCAAGCCTCCAAATATCACACACTGAAATATAAGAGTGAACGTTTACACACATGCAGGCAGACACATGTATGCCCTCCATGATATGCATACAGTATACAAGTTGGTGCAGTGCAGATGCACAGGCTTGGAAACAGACTCGTGCACAAGCTTGTCCCTTTCCTCCGCCACCTGCTTACGGCTAAAGAAAACCTCAATGTGTCAGTGCTGTCCAGGAGTAGTGAAGACAAAACACACCATGTATAACCAAGCTGACAAAAGATGTATTCTGTCTCCACCAACTCAGACTTGCATCCCTAGCTGTCAGTCAGCGGAGGGGACACACACAAGGGGATCAACAAGAGAAGAAAGAAGCCCTTCCTCAATGACACATCACACTCTCCTGATTTTCAAAAGTGACAAGTCTTTTGAATTTCTGGCCTCGCAAGACGTGGAGCCTGATGATGGCTTGAGAGTGTTTCTTCTAGTTTCTTTGGCAGCGGCAGCCATGAAATGTCACTCTGGCTAACCTTGAAGCTCTTTTCTCCTGTGTTGTTTAATGCTTCCAAGACTAGGGCAACCAGCTGCTCAAAATGGTATGGCAGCATCACCCTTTAAGTCAGATAAATGATTCCAGAAATACTTCCAGGTACATAAATGTGCATTAGCATGTGCATATCCTCGAACAGCCATGCGCATGTACTCACACACACAAAGCCCCACCAACCACATACTCCCTCATTCCCTGAAGCGTAAAGTAAGACCATTAATCCAGACACACTGAGATCCAGCTTCTCCCCAGGTTGATCAGCGTCCGTGGAGGAAGACGAACATTCTGACATATTTGTTTTTATTTTATTCCCTGAGAAAAAGGCCCGCCATATGGCAGCGCCCAGGAACAGATGGCGATTGCCCACTTCCTGAAAGCACAAGTGTCTATCGCCGCAATTTAAGGAGCTGCTCAAGCAAGAGAATGCCACAGACTGGCATTTTTCCACAAACTGCTATTGTTATGGACCTGAGGGGTAACAGCAACAATGAGACAATGCAGAAGAAATGCTTTAGTGTTCAGTAGTTACAGAGTAGGTTACCATATTAGGTTACCAAATCTATGGATCAATGCTGCTAGTACTCTCTTAACTGTCAGTGTGTGCAATAAAATCATGAGGACAAGTTCTCTCTAAAAATATTGCTGTAAAATAGCATGAGCCATAGCATATCTAACTTTAAATATTCTGGTGACCATTGTATGAAGTCTGCATGTTGCGCCACACTGCTTTCAGAAAACAGTACCTGGAGCAGTGGACCGGTGCTGTAGATGTAAGCATGAATGTCCTTGGGTGAGATTAGGTCCTTATGATGGAGTGGAAGCGTCGCCCTGTGACACATGAAGTTTCATCTCTCATATAAGGCTACCCCTTATCAACCAGGTCAGAGGACCTTCTCTGACGCAAACACAAAGAAACAGTCTCAAAAAGTCACCTTGGCAGATGACAGTTAAAATGTCACTTTAGTCTGCGGCAATACTCCACACTTTTTTAAAAGATCTGTTTCATTTTCTTTGGATGGGAAAGAAAAACGACATAAAAGACTAAAGTTCATAAAGGCCTTGCAACACAATTAGAGTTACAGAAGAAAGAGATGGGCCAACATTGCTGCAATTAATTCCAACCTACAAAGCGGTCATGTTGCTTTTGACTGTTTCTTACAAAAGTATGCTGTGAAAGAGTTACAAGTATTCACCAAAGAAGAGAGGATTTCAAAAGGTTGACCAAAGTACAGTAGACGAGTGATCCATTCAGAGATCACTAGTTTAAGAGAAACTATTCAGTATCAATTGAACCACTTAGCGCTTTTACTTCGTGCCTTTAGGGTATAGACAAAGGGAAGCTCATAACTTGAAGTCAAACAGTGAGCCAGTGTGGACACATTTCCATCAGTACATCATGACAATTAACACAAACCCTTAGTGTATAATTTGTTCAAGGTGAAATGTCAAGCATATATTTAACCTGGGTATGAAATGTCATTGATTTTGGCATTTCAAAAAAGGAATCTCATGGTGAAGGAACTGAGTGAATACACATCAGGATGGATGATATAAATCTGAAAAACACTGTAATCCTATTGAGGTCCGAACCTTGATTCTTGAATACTGTATGTTGTGGTATTTCTGCCATACTAGGCTCAGAGTCTCAGTCTGGCTTCTAGCAATCATCAAACAGGCAGCTAGTTATTCTCCCAGTCAGTCCATCACCCATCCATCAATCCATTTTCAAGACCATCAAATTCATCAAAGCAAACCAACAGCCAACAACTTAGTCAGCCTACGAGCTATTCAGTCAAAATATCATTTATCCTGTCATTAATCCAGCTAAACCTCACTGTACCTAACAAAGCCAATCTGCCATTTCGCCAGCAAACAAGCACGCTAAAAAGTTAGCCCACCCACAAGTCATCTGTCTATGCATTCAAACACCCAGCCTGCCAGGAAGCCAGGTCAGCCAGTCAGCCAGTCAACCCTGGGGGTCCTGGGGTAGTATTAATCAGTCTGGTTTCTGCTGAAAAGCTCAATCTGCAGATGATGGATGAGCCATCGTGCTGAGGGAACTGAAGTGACAGGTGACAAAGAAGGACACACACACCTGTATAAATCCACTCTCCCTCCTGTCTGGCCCCGATGTTACACCGTCAAGGTAGCAGGATGAAAGTGTATCTCGGTGTGGGTGCGTGTGTATTTATGTGTGTGCAGACACAAGTGTCTCAGCATGTGTCCAGCTCTGCTAATGAAGTCATCTGAACAGTGATTTAACAGCCTCGGTGTAAAAGCCTACCGCCCTTAACTCATAGCCTTGCTCCATTAGAATGTGATATAAACCCTGGGCACAATAACTGTCCTGCCACTGTAACAATATATAGGAGGCCAATGGGCCACACAACTAACTCACACAGTCCGGGGAGCGAAAAAAATTATTGGCTGTGTACAGAGAAGGGAAGTCATTCAAGGAGACTAAAACTTACAGGACAGAAAATACAGATCACCACAAGGTCATAAAGATAGGTCTTTTCATACACTATAAGGCGGTGTCATTACTATTAATATTGTCAAGTGAGTAAGATTATAACCTGTGGTTTGTCCAGCAACTGTACGTAGCAAAAGAGCAATTGTTGTGAAGCCTCTGTGAAAACAGCCGAGGGCACTTTAGTCTGCAGTTACGCAGAGAGCATTATCCTTATCTGCACTAACAAATGGATCAGTGGCTCCGACATCAGTGAGCTTATCCCGTGAATGGCCTTCTATAGCTTGAGAGATATTTTTGAGTCACAGATGGATCTGAGGAAAACTTTGACAGCTTACATGTCGCCAGCCGTGAAACTAACTTCCTGCTCTGTGCAAGCGTCTCAGGCAGAACCAAAGCCATTCTCCAAATCCTCCATGAAATCTGCTCCTCTGGCCCAACAAAGAGAGGCTAATGAGGCAAATGACAGAATCTCAGACACTTTGATACTGTGAGATTAGGGTGAATTATATAACCTTTACCCCCTCCCACTCCCATCCTTTCTCATACTTTTTGGTGCCTTGTCAGTATTGACTGCTCTCTCTCTCTCTCTCTCTCTCTCTCTTTCTCCATGTCAATCACAGTCTCACAACTGCAAGTCCAATCACTTTTTTTCTATCTATCTTCCTATCTGGCTTCATATCCACTTCATTCAGTTTCTATTCATGAATGCCCCAACACTAATTTGGCTCAGTCAAGCAATGACAGTATCTGTTTTAACATGCAACAAAGCAGCACATAAGGGGAGGAAGAATGGAGTGTGTGTACGCGTGTGTGGGAAGAGGGGGTAGAGGCATGAAGGCGACAAAGCTCGTCACAGCACAGAGCCGCGTACTTCACCCTTATTAGACCTGTGTCCTTGGCAGATGCAGAGCTTGCCCTTTGTTAGAAAGGTGTGTGTGTGTGTGTGTGTGTGTGTGTGTGTGTTACAATGGCGGTGATTTAGAATGGATTGGGCGTAGGCGTGGAGACAAGGTGCAGTAGCCCCATGGCTCCCTGATAGCTGGCAGCGTGACAGCTGTGAATGGAGAACAGGGAACAGCCTGAAGTATTGCCATCTAATATGTGTCACATACCTGCATAAATATTTATGCCCGTTGCAGAGCAGAACAGGAGGGGGGGGGGGGGATGGGACAGGAGAGGTGGACTTGGGCGAAAAACTCTTCAATCAGGTGACACCAAGATCTGAGCCAGCCGCTCTTTTTCCATCTCTGACTACTTCTATATCTGTCTCAAGGCCTCCAAAGTACCCAAAAAGCAGAAATACCATAACATTTTGTCCACGCAAGCTGTCAGTCACACGTGCGTGTGCATTCACAAAGACGGGATGCCATGATTCAACATACACAGCATATTGTAGAGCTCCAATATAATTTTTCCAGAGAGTTCTTTCCACAGCTCAGTCCCTATTCTGGAAGCCACAGGAGCCCTTGGCCTTTGAACAAAGTGGAAGCTTGAATCTCTGATGAAGAGCAGTGAGACTACATGATCCCCAATGACTAAAGCTTATTCCAAAGTTAAGTCAAAAGGGGATTTGGAGGTGGAAGAAAACTTGCCTCAGCAGTCCCAAGTGGACACCTCATTTTGTGCAGGTAAAGACACTACAGATGCACCACAAGCCCCTATGGAGAGAGGCTTTTATTTTGTGAAACGACCCTTTAAAAACAAAAAAACACCTGTGAGGATCATAATGAAAACATGAAAACACGAAAACACACTTGCTTTTCTGCACACACTGCTGTCAGTGAACATGTGTGTATGTAACAAGTGAAATTACTGTTTTACCTGTTGGCCAGCAGAGTTTTGAAGGTGACCTGACTCATGCCCTGATAGGCTGGCAGCAGCCTTGGCCAGTCCCATGCCCAGTCGACCACGGCACTCTGTTGATGTATGAGGACAGCACATTGTTAGTTATTAATCAGGGTTAATACCATCAGTGCATTACCGCTCCAGCTGGGACCCACTAACAAAGGAGGAGGGGGGTCCCCAGCGCAGGCCACCGACACCAGGCGATCAATCATGTCCGCACAAGAAGGTTTTTATTCCAATAAGACAGCAATTAATTTATAAATCCATTTGGGGGGATGTAGCCATCATTTATAGAAAGATAAATCAATTTTGGGAGGGAGTCGTTACTCTTCTGACTGCTCTGCTTTTTTTCTCTCCATCTTCAATGGCACCCCGCCAACCCCCACCCCCTCTCCTTTTCTCTCTCTCCTTTCTCTCTCTTTTTCTAAAACACACACACGCACAAACACACCAGCACCATATTGGGGAAGCAAATAAAAATCAGATTGCTTTGATTGCCAAAATGTCACTCTTAACTCCAGGCTGAGTTTTATTGACAAAAGTAGGAGAACTCCACTCGTTTCCTCCATCCATCCATCCCCCCTCTGCTCCTTCCTCATAGGTGATTGATGGATGTAACTTTTTTTCCCTCCTCCCTCCATTTTATTTGACAAACAACACAGGCACCTGAAGCAGAGAAGGCATTTTAATCATTCTCTTAATAGGGTGTTTCTATGCAAAGCTATGCAGCCTCCTGTGATAAGCTGAAAACAGGCAAAGACTTAGGATTAAAACGTGTCTGTTCTTGAAAAACAATAGCGGCAACACTACTACAGGGGATCACAAATGTATAAATATATCTAATCCATTTCTAAACAGTAGAGAGACACTTCTTGAGGAAATACTAGCTTTTGTTGCTTGTTTTTTGTGATATTAATGTTACTTCCCTTGATAGCGGAATAAAAATGAGGTGGAAAGCTGACAACTCTCACACTGAACTAATACTACCTGTAGCTAGGCGAAGAAAAAAATCTAACAATTAACTGAACATCATGGTGGCACTCCTGGGAACAAGTTTGGAGTAAAAGGGTACACGGTTCAAAGCCCAAAAGAAGTGCACTTTAAGACTGCACTCTGCTTTAACATTACTCACTATTTTATGAAAAAATCTTTTCACCTTTTCAGTGTTCTTTTCTTTCTGCCAGCCTGACTCCTGCTTGGAAAAGGCAGCGACCTATAGAGAATAAGGAAGCCGAGCCCCAGAAAGACCTGACAACTTCAGAGATTGCCATGGTATCCAGTTCACTAGAGACTCAAACAGCACCTAACCTTCAACTTTATGCTTCTGGCCTTGGGAGAAAGTTATAACGACACCAACTAGAGACATGATGAAGCTCCAATAATCACTATAAGATATCAGACATTTCAGCTGTAAGTAACAAATCAATTGTTTGTTACCAACTGTGATGATAACATAAAAATGCTTGGCAAACCTGATCCAGCTTCTTCTTGCCAATGTGGTCAAACTGGTGGAGAGGGTTGAAACAGGCTGTGCCCACAGGACTCTCAGAGCTGAGGTCAAAGTTCACCACGTGAGAAGGTTCATTTGGTGAGTCTGTGCCTCCACTCAGTTTAGAGATCAAAAGTTCCTGTATCCAAGATCGAAGGAAAGAGAGCTTAAAAACACAGGACAGGCAGAGATGAGCAAGGTTGAAAAAGACATGTTATGACAGACTGACAGTGAAACATTGTGGAAAGAAAAAGGCTGACAAACTAAGACCAACAGAGGGAGGACAAAAAGTTATCTAAAACTGAGAGTTAAACCAAACTTCCTCAAACTGAGAGAACAGAGCAAAAACTAGGATATGGCTAGTAGCTGACATTTGGATTTTTTTTTTTTCTTTTTTGCTATAGCATTTTTTTTACTTGCAATAATTATAATGAAGTTTGTTTTTTTTTTAACTGACGTTTGACCCAACAAAAGCATAAACTAATCAAGTTCAGACAGGATTTGTGCTGCACTGTTTCCGGACAAGCATATTAATCGTCTCTATCCACATAGTCCCTCACTGATCAGCCTCACACAAGCAGAAATTAATCACAGCACTTCAGATAGGAAGTAATGAAAACACAGAACAAATAGTGCAGATGTAGAGAAAGAGAAACAGATTTTTCAGGACACCACTACACTTTTTACTTTTGTTTTTGTAACCTTTGCAGTGGTTACGTGGTGCAGGTGCAGCGCAAGTTGTACAGAACAAAGTAATGAGTGTGCGTACAGTATGTCTCAATGTGTGTTTGTGTGTACATGGGCATCCTGGTGTGAATCCACTATATTCCCATCCGTCAGCTTGACATGGCCTCCGGACCCCCTCTCCCTCCACCTCACCACCAGCCCAGTCTGTCCCTGACCTGTGTGTTCTTGCCTCGACCTTGGGTGGGTAGAGATACTGGAGCTGCCAGGAGGGTAACTCAGAGCCTGCTTGGGAATCCCATTCACATTCTCTCAAATTGCTATATAGAGTTATAGCTGTTTATGAATTCCATCAACAGCAGCATAATGTATATGGTGCTTATGTTTGTGTTTTCCATGCTGTGTCCTCATACACAGTCTATAGGAGGACCATGTCAGTAACATTCCCATGGACTGCAACTAGTGGTTTAGGCAACTCTATTACTGCAGCTACACCTATATATCATATGTTGTAGTGATCTTTGAAGGTTTAAGTGTAATTGACCAAGCAATTGAGCATTTGTCACGTACGCTGGATGAGGGTGGAGCTGTGGTGCAAACATATGAAATTTGTGACTTCTGTACAGAAAGTTCTGTGTGCTTTTTAGTACCACCATTATCTTTATTGTTATTATTATGTTATTGTTGTGAATTGCTATATCATTTTTTCTGGAATGTATTTTTATCGAATTCTACATGAGCAATTCCCCCATTTAAGATAATTAAGCTTTATGCTACTTCAAGGATAAATCTGGTTGATATTCTAGATTTATTCCCCCATTGTAATGAAGGAACATGTCATTGTTGCACTGGATGACAAAATTATTCTGCAGTTGTAAACACTTAATGCAAACAAGTTCTAAATTTGCAGCTGAAAATAATCCCCAATAAAGACATAACTTATTCCTGTAGGACTAACATTTGCTAAAGATCAATGTCCACCTCTTTTAGAAAATTGTTAATAACTTTTTCTAAAAACTCCTCAAAAGACTTATGGAAACCAAAGAGGGTGAGGCTGAGTGTCAAAGACATGGTGGGGAGGAGAAATGGACTAAGTCCCTGTTGGTTTTTGTCTCTTAATGGAATTTGTTGACAGTAACAAACAAAATATTGCCAACCTCATCCTACAATTAATATTCTCTCCCACTGAAAGAGTCATTGTATTAGGAATACAGTCCATAAGTATATGTGATACAGCGCAGAGTAGCATATGCTGGTGTCTTTTTGATAAACTGTAGCAGCAAGCTGTTTGTGAGCTATAAATGTAGTGCACTGTAGGTGGAGGATGTTTCAGTTTGATTTTCACTATAGAGGAAATGCAAACTTTTTCCAGTTCACTCTCCCTTTAAATCTTTTCAACCAACTGCTCATGTGAAGGAAAACACCACTAAATTCTGTATGTATATAATATATACATATATCTCTACTCCAATTGACTTCAGCACTTGCTAGAGAACTGCTACATTTCATTTGTTAAACTTTTTTTAAAATTCCGCTATAATAACTTCCACTTGAGTTAAAAAAGAGTCGCTGCTCTTCCTCACTCTGATCTCATCCAAAGAGCTCTATGCTAACTCTGGGAGCTCCATGCAGCTCCGTCTCCTCTCCATGTGGTGAGCATATAACACAGGAAATCACTGTAGGTTTGCACCCTTGAGGTCACCTGAACAACAGAAGATCAGACAGGCAGACTGCACTCAAGCAGCAGCCCTCTTCCCTTTGTCTCCCCCTCCTGAACAGCCTGCGGCCTCAGGCCAGCAGCCACCTAATTGCTGGGGAGAGGGAGTGCTTCCCTACCTCATTGCCTTGGATGATGTGATAGATCTGCCTCAGGTAGTCGCTGCCACCTGCTTTGTGGCAGACCTCCAGCAGCATCAGGCCTATTTTCTGCTCAGTCAGTTCAGCAGCAGCAACTCCGCTCTCCCTTTCTCGCTCAAATACACTGAAAGAGAAACAGAGATGGGAGAAGGAGGAGATGGGAGAGGAAACACAAAGATAGGAAAAACAGAGAGTGGGGCAAAGAGAAAGAAGGAGAAATGAGAACAGGAGGAGGGCGGGTGTCACCTTGTATTTGAAAACCACCTCTGGCTGAGGAAGTATTTTCCAGTTTGGAGAGAAATTTGGGATAAAATTTTACATTTATTATACACAAGAAAATTGGGTGAATTATCCCTGAGTTTAAAATTAACATGTTTTTTTGTTTTTAGAGAAACCATTTACTCCAGAGGGCAAATGAACTTAAAATGCACTTTTGGCATACAAAAAAATGTCTCTGTGCTATCTCTCTGAAAACCTTACAATCTGGTCAAGGCTAGCACTGGTGAAAGTGAATAAGAAATACAAATTATTGAGCATTGGATAAGAAAATAATTTTCACTTTTTTCATTACCATTCATGAGATACATAGGGGATTTTTGACCGAAAGATGCTGCTGCACTAAAAATGATTGGTGTATGTGTTCTTAAGCGTGTATATGTGTGTGTAATTGTGTGTCAAGGTCCTCATGCATGTACATGTCCGCAACCCTGGCAGACGCCTGCATCATTTTCCTGCCCTTCCTGTATGGATGGATATCACACTACCGTCCATCAAACCCTCTCCTTCACATACACTTCCTGTCATTGTTCTCTCACTCTTCCTCTCTCTCTCTCTTCCCCTTTGTAATTATAAGGTGGCAGAAATGGTGTCACCTGTCAGCCAGCCATTGGCTGCTTGACATTGAGAGTGGCAAAGGAAGAGGAGTCCTGTCTCGTCCACATACATCCCCTCATTCCTTTGCTTGCCGGCACGGCGGCGGTGTTGTCGCCAATGGTGGCTGTGCATCCGTGTCAGCACCTGCACTGTATCCTTTCCTGTCCATCACTGTGCAGGTGAAGCAGATGATTGGATTCAGTCAGCGGGGTGATTAATGAGGGCCCCTCCGGATTTGGGACAGCCTATCAATCATGTCATTAGGGCCAATGTGCCCTGAAAGAGGCAGACCTCCGCCAAGGAATAACTGCATTCATCTTCATCTGTGTATGCATCCCGTCAGCCCAGCCAGGGTCACCATGATGGAGAACAATAATCTTCTCCTCTACAAATTACTTTGCAAAGACAAGGTGGGTGGTGGTTGTGGTGGTGGTGGTGGTGGGTGGGGTGGGGGGGTTACAGTTGGGAAAGGAATGGGGGAAAGTGGTACAAGGGAAGGCGGAGGTGGGAGGGCTCGCAAGGGGCAAATGTTCTCTGCAGAGGGGTTCACTGTGTGTGTGTGTGTGTGTGTGTGTGTGTGTGTGGGATGCCAGTGAGTGAAGTGCCAGTTGTTTTTGAAGTGATTACATCCACTACACTCTCTCTCTCTCTTTCTCTCTCTCTCTGACACTGTATTCTGATTGTTTACAAGCCAGGCGTCACTTCCCTGTGAAGGTTAGTTTAATGAATAGTAATGATCACACTGAATGCCACTGACAGGTGATACATAATCACTCTTCTTTCACTTTTCCACTCAACCTCCTCCCCAGCCCTCCACCCCCCTGACTCTTTCCTTTTTTTTCCCCCCATCTCGTCCCCTTTTCCTGTCACTGAACTGACAGAATTTCCTAGAACTGGCCATAATCTACTTAGTGTTTTTATTTATTTCATTCCTTTTTTTTTTTTTTAATTATATATGTTGTGTTACGGCTCTGAATCACCTTTTTATGAGGATGGATGCATACAGAGCTTGTTATGATGAAGTGAGCGACCAGAGATGCAATTTCTGGGAAGAAGCTACAGAACGCAGAGCCAAAGGTCACAGATCAGCCCAAAGTGAAAGCTGTTCCCATCACTCCAGCCCGCAGTCCACTCAGTCAGACAGCATGTCCACCATTTACCACAACTAACATGTGAGATTCATTGATCTTACTCAGAGATTTTCAGTGAAAAATGATCTCAATGATACAATATATCAGAATTTGAATGCTCAATTAAAAAAAAGCAAATCTAACCTGCATTCTTTTTCATTGTTTTAGTCAGTATCTGTATTGAATGGCAAGTGGGTGAATACACCATCAGTCAGTTTGATCAGTTTGAACCTCCTCTTTCATCAGACAACCAGCCCTCAACCTTCATCTTACTATTGATTAATCACTTAAATGATGAAGTGAGAAAATTCATTTTGTAAAAAGCTGTTTTTAAGTTCAAAATAATCTGAATAAAATGAATCCTTGTTTTTTACTGACATTGTATATGTATAATCAATACCAACTGAGACGAATGATGGATAACACATGTATGACATCCTGAATGTATGAAAGCCCTAATATAAACTTCATCAATAACATTCTGACCTTGACCCCTTGCTAAATCCCTGCAGTTGACCTCTCACCTGTCTGAGCAGAGCTTGCGGGCTTTCTGCAGCTGCATGTTTGTCCATTTGGGTCTTTTCTCCTCCAGAGCCTGCAGCACTTTGTGCACTGTGGGTTTAGGAACACCCTGCCAGACACACAACAGACCACCAAGGTAAATAAGTAAGAAAATCAAATCAACCATCATGTTTACAGGATGATATCAGGGTTTTTAAACATATATAATGTATAAAATTGTAGAAATTTAAGATTGTTTTTAACGAGTATTTGTACTTTAAACAACACAATGGATCCCTTATCCAAAATAGTGATTAAACCCCCAAACTTGTTATTATTGATATTATTGTTATTATCATTTTTTATATATAACCCTTAGCCCTTACTTTCTGTTGAATGCCCATGGCAGCCTGTAGACACTCAGCCAGCAGGGACAGGAAGTCCTTTGCTCCACGGTCCAGGGCCACACCACTGATCTGTTCTAGTGTGTCTGGGTCCTCCAGGCCCCGGATCAGGCAGCCTAGCAAGACCCAGAGCAACAGGCCCACCAAGCGCAGCTGCCGGGCATGCTGGGAGAGGTGCTTGTCTGCTACTTGGAATAGGAACCGAATGGGGAGAGGCAGAGACGCTACAGCCATGGGTAGATTGGTTAAAATGAAGGATGTGGCTTGAATGGCTAGGGATATGACAGCTGGAAGGACAAAGACATGTTTGCTGTTAGTTTTGGAGAACAACCCTTAAGTTTCTAATAACTCTCTTGTCTTGAAAATGTCTGGGCGTACTCTTAGTGGCAGTCTCCTTTCCCCGTGCTTCCAGTGGTGTGTAGTTCCACTCCTTGGGTGTTTTAGCCAGGACACTCTCTGGTACACTCCTCTTGAACAAGGCTCCACTAAGCTCCTCTGTGGCCTGCCAACCCATCACCATCGAAACCAGGTGTACCATGAGGTTGTTGGTAGACTTGGTGACTACATCCCGGACACAGGTGATCACTACAGGTGCTGTCCGCGTTGTGTCTGACAAAAATGGTAAATTGATGCAGCAGGTGAAGCAGGGTGGCTGAGAGAATATGAAACTGAAGACTTCACTTCTATCTATCAATGATTTTTAAGACTTCACTTTAAAAAAAAAAGCATAAGCTGAGCTGTACAAGAACAAGCACAAAGTTAATGTTAGGCTGTGACCAGTTTGGTGCTGTAAGAAGGATCAAGCCAGAGAGGAAGAAACACATATAACAAGCTACAAAATGACAGAACTGAACTAACTCACTTGGGATTTTAACTTCGGCATGGAAAATGTATGCCTGTCTTTAAAATTATTGAGACTGCCAACCAACAGACTATGAACAGAAATCAAATGGTAATGGAGATTTTGTCTTGTTGAATTTAATATGCAGACATGATGCTGTACAAAACACCTTGTTTTTAATTATTTTAAAAGGAGAGATGCAGCACAAGGGAGACTTTCACTGCTGTATGTAGGAGCTTTTAATTGCATTCTATCAAAATACTATTCTATGAATATACTAGGTTTGACATCATTAAGCTTTTGGACACCAACATGCCATACTATTTACATAAAAAAGAAGGGTAGATAAAATTTCATAATTGCTACCAAATTAGAGTGGGATACATTTCATATTATAGGTATTGATAGTGCCACCTAGTCATTACTAGGTATGTCGGAAATTATTCCACTTTTCAACCAATAGGAAAATACAGTGATACAAACAGCTTGCGAATCCTCAGAGTGCTACAGTATTTTGTTGAAACATCTACAGTAAGAGCAAGTAACATCAAGTCAAATTCAGATGTTCTCAATCAAAACCAGGTGGCCTGACCGGAGAAATCTTACAACTTTCACCAGGTGCACAGTGTCTTTCATCGCTCTGCCCTTTCATATCCCGCTCGTACTGATAGCAGAGCAGCTACAGCATCAAGGTGTATCCCACCCATAAACTTCCTAAGGTGTCGGCTGTAAAACCAAAGGATACAGCAGAGAGATATAGTACTGTGGTGTCACTGACAGTACACTGAAATCCCCAGGGACGCCGAACAAATGTGTGACCTCAGACCCACAGAAAAAGAGGAGAGAGGAACAGAAAATGATATAGCTTTTGGAAGGAGAAGCACTTTGTGGCAGGTGAGACCTAGACCTATTTTTCAAAGTCACTTGGTTTTCAGACTTTACACCACCTGCTACCATATTGACTAGTGTATTGATTTGAAACAACCCACTACAGTGTGATGAAACATCAGTTAAAGTGCAAAATATTAAACTCTCAATGTAATCTATGAAAGTTAACTCAGTGAACAGTTTAAATAGAAATGGGGGCACTGGGGGTATCCTGTAACCAAAATTATAATACAAAGATTTGGCACAGTCCAATAATTAAACTAATTACCCTGTGAGGATAAATCATGATTGGATGACATTGAGAATTTCTCTCTGGCTCACTCTATCTCTTTTTCGTTCTTTCCCTCTGTCGACCCCTCCCTTGCTCTGTCTCCATCCAAATACTCTTCTCCAATCACCCTAATTTATGCTACAATAATTACCACTCACCCAGGATATAAAAATCACCACCAAAAAGAGCTCCATACTCCACAGGAGTTCTGATTAAGCTCTGTATCAAAGCTTGTACCAGAGAGAGGCAGAAAGAAAGAGTTGGGGAGTAATTGCAGTCTCTGTAACTGCATATTAAAGTCATTCTTTAGCTCACGTGCATGCAATGTCAACACTGGCTGTAAAAAAAAAAAAAAGGGATTTTTTTTTGTGGGCAGATTTACTCTTGAATTTAGAAATATATCTAATACATTTAGAGAAAATGTGGTCAAAATTCAAATTGGAGATTTCCTGTTATCTAACCATGAAACAGCTGTCAGTTAGTTTTTTAAGTTTTCTAATTCAACATGAAATGAAAATGGCACTGACTTAGTATTTTATCATCACTTTATTTTGTAGCATAGAATAGATAAATATTACATTATCCTGCCCTATAAGCGAAATAGCACTAGGCTAACGAGCAATGAAAATACATGAAATAATATGACATTAAAGTTGCTCTCCTGTAGCAAAAATTTATTTTTGTCCCAACAAATGAACATATTATTTAATAACATTAGGGTATAATTTCTATTAACATGATAAATAAAAGGGTGGTTAGCCTCACAGCAAGAAGTCAGAAACCCAGACCTGGGGCCTTTCTGTGTGCAGTTTGCATGTTCTCCATGTGTCTGCATGGGTTTCCTCAGGGTACTCCAGCTTCCTCCCACACTCCAAAGACATACATGTTAGGTTGATTGGTAACTCTAAATTGCGAGTGAGTGTGTGATTGTTTGTCTCTATGTGTCAGCCATGTGATGGACCGACGACCTGTCCAGGGTGTACCCCGCCCTCGCCCAATGTCAGCTGGGATTGGCTCCAGCACCCCCCCCCCCCCCCCCCTTTCCCACATGACCCAGATAAGCAGTATAGAAAATGGCTGGATGATAACTAAATTGTGATCATAGCATTTTATTTCAAAGCACACAATAATTGACATACAATGGAGGGGTTGTGCAGTGGTACGATATAGAATAATACTATGGCCTCTAGTACTACTCTGACCTCCACATCAGTGTGAGTCCAGTCTGTACTAATGACCAGTAAACTACAATGTTATACAGCAACTAGTTGCTACTTCACCTGCCAGTGTGTAGAGATGATCCCATATGTGTGCCCTCTCAAGGTATGGTTGAAGGGCCTGAGTCAAGGCCTTGGGAACAGTATTCAGGCAAGTTAAAAGGTTGAACAATGTGACTATGAAGTCATCTCCTGCCTGGCAACTCTCTGTAGATGTGTCTAAGGCACTCTCCTGACAAAAATCTGAAAAAAAAAACAAAACAATTAAATAGTCTGGTGAGATGCTTTTGGGCATAATACCAATAAATGTGTGTGAATTCATTAAATGTGATATTCTGAAGCACTTACAAAAACACACACACAAAAACAACAGGATGCATAAAGAGATGAAAAAGCTTACGCATATGCACACATACATTCAGTTAGGGTTGTGTAGGTGAGTGTAAAATCTGACTGTTTTTTGAATTATGATTCAGAAAATATCAACCTTATGGAGGTTGGTAAGGAAGGATCTAAAACTCTATCCTATGAAACAGCAACTTGATTTCTTCGCACAAAAACACATTGGAAAATGTCAAGGCTGCCCAACCTGACACATGTTAACAGAAAGGGCGAACAAAAGGCATTGTGGAATAGAAGGGGAAGAAAAACCCACATCTGTGTTAGATGGAGGGGAAAAAAACAGACCAGGAAAAACTGAAAAAGAAACAGATTTCAAAGCCCCTGGCTGTGGGATCCACAGCACATGGAGACAGGAAGTGAAAAGGAAGAGGTTTTGACAGGGTGTCCTTGTGGGGGTTGCTGTCTGAGCACAGGGCTGAGGATGGAGGTGTGTGCTTGTGTAACCAGTATGGATGTCTATATATGTGTTTTGTGTGCTTACAAGTGTGTGTGTGTTAAGTTGACAGGGGTTGCTGAGGAAAGGCCCATTGCTCCAGAGGTGGCAGACATCCAGCGGTCTGTCAGTCTACTGTGTGGGAGATGACAGCTATCTGAATAGGAGAGTGTATGCAACGCAGCAGTCAATGAGGGGGCGCTGTGATGGGAAAAAAGCATGGCTGCCTAGTGACTAATACTAGACTATTTTAAAATGACAGGGCTAAATTATCTGCTGCATTAAAGACCCAGTAATATCACCTATCTTAATAACAGGCAGGTGGGGAGCATTGCCGCAACTAAAGGTCCGGATTACAACTCATTTCTGTCTCCCTGTTTCTATCTCTAAATTCCCTTTACATCTCTGTTTCTTTCACTATCAAACATCTTACACACACACACACACACACAAACAAACACACACACACACACACACACACACACACACACACACACACTCTCACTCATAAGTGGTCAACCACCCTGACCTACAATCAGTCTATTAAGCAGCATTATGTGGGTTATATCGGCATCTTGTTCTCTGCCAGTCTAGTAATTGGTCCTTAAGGACAGGGTGTTCTGGATATCACTGCTGTGGCTGCAATGGTCCAAGGAAACAGGGGTGACTAACATTAATTTCCACTTGGGGTGCAGGAGAGCATGGCTGGTTAACTAGGTGCCTTTTAATAATGATCCCATTATTGAGCAGCAGATAATTTCAGAAAAGCAGTTGACAGTGCACTGGCACATCTGTGTGGAGTTTCCACTCCTGCTGCAAAACATAAATTCCTGTGTGTTTGTGAGTTTTTCTTGGTTGCTTTCTCTATTGTTTCTCATTCACTTTCTATCCGTCTCTGTTTCTAAGCTTATCCAGCCTTGATACATAGCCAATGCATGCACCTGTTTATCTTATGGACAACTAATCAACCAGTCACAAGGGCCCTCTCTGCAAACCTTTGTAATTGGTAGCAGATACACTATTCATAATAAAAAGGCTTTGCGTATGTGTATGAGAGTGTGTGTACCAGAAGTGGTGTATGATCTGATTTAAGCAAAAACTATTATTGTTAATAGGAAGAGTCGTTATCCTTCAGCAAATAAATAGGTCATTTTGTTGCTACCTTGCTCTCTAGTGAGCTGATATTCATGTATGTGTATACACACACACACACACACACACACACACACACACACACACACACACAGTTCCTGACTGACTGACTGAGTGGTGATATTTCTACCACTGATCAGCTGAGTGCCTCATCGCTGAGATTTTGTTGCTAGATTTAGGGCTTTTTTTTTTAAAACAAGACTGGGTATAAACCTAGTACATGGCAGGACTGTGTATAGATGCCATAGATGTTTCAGGCAGTGAAGTGGAGGAACGCTTCCAGTATACTTTCTTAAAGCAAATAAACTACTTTCATTACATGTATCACTATTTCTAGGGGAGGCAAAGGAGTAACTAAACATAAGACACACCAAGCAGAGAGAGCAGGAGAGTGTGAGGGGCAGAGAGAAGTCATCGGTAACTGCTGAAGAAACTAGCAGATCTGAATAGCATGTAAACAACTGAAACACCAACCACCGGAAATGAGACAATGCACTTGCTGCAGCATAGCAGTAAAAGCCCTGTTAAGAAATAAAAGGTTTCTGCCCACTGAAACATTACAGGGCTTTTGATTTGAAATGAGTACAGGAAATGCTGAGTTGCATTAACATGTATTTCACAAAATTTTTCACGGCAAACAGGAGTGACTGAAAACAAGGCTTCATACTAAAATACTGCTATATCCAATTAGACATTTCAAACAGAGAAAGTTAAAAATAAAGACCTGCCTTTAATACAAGTCTGCCTCAAGTAAAACTCTGTCACATTCTAGAGTTGAGGTAAATAAAGGCTAAGGATAATTTTACAAGTAAATACAGCTGAAATCACAGCTCAGCCCTTGTCTTTAACTTATGTATTTTATCAGACAACATCACGTTTATGAAATCAGGATTTGACCATAGGCAGTCCAGCCATATACTATGTTTTGACCTGGTCTTGTTACTACAGCACCAACAAATACTCTAGTATATACAGTACATGTATGGGGAAGTGCAGTGGCTTATGGGAGTGTAGGCATTCAGTCAAGCTGTTCCTTCTGTCTGTCTGCTTCCTGGTTAATTAGCCCGTCACCGTGATAACACACGAGAGTCAGCGCTTCCAGCACTGATTTACGGCAGCGTGCAGGGAGAAGCATTGCAGAGCCTCTGAGCCAGACTCAGACCAAGCGAGAGAACAAGACAGTGAGAGTTGTTATTAATGAGGTCGCTATAATGTGAATTAATGTGCGAGTGCACAACAGTCTTTAAAGGTTAGACTGTTGCTGGTGCGGAGGAGAGAAGAAGGAAGGGAAAATCTTTAAAGGTCAGCCTGTGTGCTCCGCCTGGGCCTGTTGAGTGTTTATTACTGCGCTCTATTGATTTAGTGATGATGATGACCAAGGTGAAAATGATGATGATGGCAAAGATGCTGATGATAACTTCATAAAATGGATAGAGCTCATCTAAGGTCTATATAACTCGCTTAGGATCTTAGAGCACCATAATTAAGACACTGGTAAACACCTTCTCACGCTTATCCCCTGCAGGATCGACTCTGTGGGTCCAGTATTATAAAAAAATATCATATTGAAGAACTAAAGTTAGTGACTTCAATTTTCTACTAAAAGATGGACAGCTAGGCATGTATACCACACAAATATAAAAACACTGGGCCCTTGTTCCATTAACATATACCAATCCATGTACTCTGAAAAAGCAGACTTACAAGAGTTTTCCAGGAGTATTCGGGGCAGGTGACAGTCTCTGTACAGCAGCATTCGCAGTAGCAACTTGGGATTGCATCCTGGGTCAGAGGTCAGCAGCCTCAGCTGACATGCAAAGGCTGCCTGGCCCATAAGGCCATCTCTGAGAGTGGAAAAAAGGAAAACAAAGTTGACAGTTCTGCAGTGTCAGGTGAGTGTACAGATAGCAGTCCATTTAGCAAGAGACAACAAAGGAGGAAAAAACTTCAGAGCTGTGAAAGACACAGTTGTCTTGGATGACAATAGTGTTTATGCCACAATGGTAACTTCCTTCAGTGTCACTCACTCCTGATACAAGCTTAGTCTGCAAATGCCTTCACTCTCGCTTACTTATAGTGTGCACCGGGAAGGAATTAGCTCTAATCTTGGCCAGCTAAAAGCAAATTAACATTTGGGAGACAGCCAAATACATGAATATACAGCAGTACCCCCCTCCTACATCTTTTGTATAACCAAGAGGCTGCAGCCAGCTGTGGGTAATGAGCCATATCTTTGCTGTGTGTGTGCATGTGCACCCTTCAGTGCTGATGCTTGTGGTTATGTATGTGTGCAAGTGTGAGAGCATGCTGACATGTGTGTGCCTGCATGTTACTTTATACATCTCAATAAAATCTAATGGAAGGAATGGACAGAGTTTGTCTGAAGAGCAAGGAGGCGGGAGGCTGTACAGGGGGTGTCTGCCCAGAAATTAACCATTCTATTTGAGCCAGAAAGCTAGAGCAGGGTGCACCCTGCTGCTTGACTGAGGAAAACTATGCTTCAATCTGACAGTACAATTTATGATGTCACTGGGACTGCAAATCCAGAAGAAATCCTCTTTTAACTGCTCTGATAAATCTACCCGGCTACAGCGCAGGGTCAGCTTACAGAACGAAGACACACAGATACAGACACACACATACACATATGTGCAGAACATGAATGTGTGTAAATGCAGAGACACTCATAAGGCCAGAAAACATAACTTCAGATGCTTTCTTTACAGCCTGTAATGCTGGATGATTTATTTATGTGCTTTGTGATTTTATTATTGTTTTATTTAATAACCATAACAATGGGTTTTATTTTAATGGGCTGGGAAAAGATTTGGCCTCAGAGGCCAGGTCCTGGACGAGAACCTGTGGATCTGGCCCCGGGCCACTGGCAAGCCCCCTGGCGCCTTTGCATGCAGGCAAGAGGTGGGAGCAGAGAAATAGAGAGGTCATAAAAATAAACTAATTTCAGCTCTCCAATACTTAGGAGCAGGAGACCGGGGGTTAGTTTGATTTGTGCTCCATCAGCACGCAATGACATCACCTCTGGCTGTGAGGGAGATGAGAGGGGAGGAGGGTAGAGTCAAGGGTGAGGGGAGAGAGTGATTGACTGCACAAGGGAGGTCACAACAGTAACTGGACACACATGTACACACATGTGTGCCTGCATGTGCACATTCAGGCATAGTCAAGCACATACACACCACAGTGCACTCTATTGACACCTAATGTGTAAAGCAACCATCAACATAAACATAATCAGCCTCAGCAGCAACGGTAGTTTATTTTTTATTTTTTTTCTTCCTCAGCTTCTCAGCATCTGCATCTGTGTTATATTACCACTGCAACTCAAGCTTGAAACCCTCAGCAACGGGTAAGTCTAGTTATATATCTGCACATACAGCATGTGAATATAACACAACACACACATATGGTTCTCTACATACAGTGGGTGGAGGTGTGTGTGATGGCTTGGCATTACAGAGTGTGCGTGTATGTGTGTTTGCATGTGAACATGTATTCTGTATGTGTGCCTACTATATGACAGGTGATAGATTGTATGATGGGTGTACTTTACATACCTTATGGCCTGCTCTGTGAAGAGGTCAGGGTTGATAGCATTTAGCCAGTGTACGACAGAGCTGTCAGGCTGCTGTGGCATGGATTCCTCTGCAGAATTAATCATAAATGTCCTGGAGGAATTGAGATCGCATGTTGCAGTTTTGAGATTAGATGATAAATAAAGTACCAATACCAATTGGTATAATTAGGTTGTATTTTTACTGGACTGTAAATTAAATAACAAAAACATAATGTGCATACAAACCTATAGAGCAAAGATAGAGGTGCTGTGACAATGACAAGGATTGTCAGGAGCTGATCACACAGGCTGTGGATTTGGTATGGCCAGTCAGATCCGCCCGCGATTATGGCTATTGCTGAGGAAGGATTGGAGCGCACCAAGGCCTCAGGACTTTCACACAAACTCCACATAAGCTGCTCCACATACAGCAACATTGCTGTAATGTCACATCTTGGACACACAGTAAGCAAACAGAAAAGGTGAATGTACAGATGAAAGCAGAAAAGATGAGATGTGAGGGAATATGTGAGAACACATAAAGAGAGAGAGAAGAAGGAGAAAGGCACTATGATGTTAAGGCACTGAAAGAGAACATCTCTGTCTTGAAAGGCTGGCATCCACCATTACATCATGACTTAACAGCCTCATTGCACAGCCAGTCAGATAGCAGAACCTCCTAGTGATTTTATTGTTGGAAAGTGTACTGCTGGCTTTGGGTTTCACTATAAAAGTCAGTGCTTTTACATTTAAACACCCATAAATCTGTTCCCTCATTTGGTTGGGGAGAGCTGCTCATCATCTCTCATCTCCTCATCCTTGCTTTCCTAAATCGTTATTAGAGACAGGGATGGACTTATACAGGAGAGCTGGGTCAGCATAAGAGTACCCATGTGAGTTCTATACACATAGGAAACTCAGAGAAGCTTTGAAAAGCCATCTGTTTAGCCTGGACTTACACATTACCACTGTCCCTTCAGAAACACGCACATCTCCAAGCAACATAAACCAGGCTTTGTGTGGACATCATGCAGTGCTACACATGTATACTGCACTATATCTTTGTCACTCTTTCCTCCTCTTATTGTGTGTCACAGTTTAAGCTGTTCATTGTCATCTTTCAGGTATTTGGAGGAAAAAGACGAAAAAGGGGAAGGAGAGGAGGACCACATGAACTTGTACAGAATGTGTGTCTAAGATGTGCTAACATTACATTTAGAGCTCCACCATCAGGCCCACAGGAACTGAGTGAAACTAGGCCAACAGTGATTATCATTCATTCATTGTCATTATACAGCAGGCACCGCGTCCACATTCATAAGACTATACTAAGATGTGCTATATGTGTGGAAGGTACAGAGAAAATAATGCACATGAAAACATAAAAGCTTAATGACACAGAGGTACACACTTATGATCTATAGTCATTGATAATTTCCAGGAAAACCACAAATTATTGATGAAAAAAAAATCAATTTTGATTCCTCCTGAGGTTCACAGCCCATTCCTAAACTTTTAAACAGAGACTGAGAAAAAATTATCACTACAAGGTCCATTTAGCGGCTAATCATATCACATGATCTACATCAGCAGATGAAGTACTTCTTCATGGAATTGTAGATGTGCCAATTTACATTTTCTCTGAGCTCCAGAGAAGCTAAGGTTGACATTTTCCTCTCAGCTGCTGTTTCCGAGGTCAAGAATAAACTTTACACATCAGCTGTTAAGCCGACATTAACAGGCAGCTCTTAAAGCTAAAGACCCTTGTGGCAAGACTGTTGCTCTGATAAGTCTGCTCTGCAACAGAGATAAAACCTTCTACTAAAGAAAACGCACTTTTACGCTCTGAAATTGATACTGGTACATATCATGATTTTGTAAATTTTCTAGAAATTTGATTAAGAGTAAATAACCTGTGGAATTCCTGTGCTGGTTAATCATGTGACTTATATAGGTAGAAATTATAACAAATCTGCCCATAGCAGCAAAATACAACCAGAGACATTAAGGAGAGTTTCCTCAGTGGAAATGGTCCAGACAAATTTGTTGGTTGAAAAATATGCATTGTCATATCAATACTTCCATTATAAGTGTTTCAACAATAGGTAAGGATCTATAGTATATTGCATTATAGTACTACATTTAGAGTGTTTTTATTTTAGTAGCCTACCTAGCCTACTAGGTTAAATCTCAGATGAAAATCATTGTGGTCACAGTGGTGCATGATAAAGTACCTGATTTGCAGGTGTCTCTTGTATGAAGGACAGGCTCTGGCATATCTTTGCACCAGCAGCTGTAAAGTCTCTGACAGAACCTGGCCAAGCACGTCCTTGGCCATCTCAGCCGGAAGGACAGCCCACAGGTCGCTACGGAGCCCACACAGGAAATAGAACCACATCTGCACTGAAAAGGAACAGCGCTCGCCCTGTGGTAGAGAGTGGTGGATGGGAGGGAGGGGTTACAGATGAAGATATATTGTGATATGGACATTGACAGTGAAGAAAAAAAGCAGAGAAGGGGAGATAAAAATAGAGGGAGAGAAAGAGAGAGTGAGAGAGAAAACATGAAGGAGTAGAAAGAGAGAGACAGAGATGGAGGCAGGTCTGTCAACACCAGGATGTTTCAGTGGTCACGCCACCTGCACTCTGCACCTGGGTTTCTTCCCCCACTGGGATTTTAGACTGCTTTAAAGTCTTGAACTGGAGAACACATCACAACAGGCACACACTTTCACATGCATACACACTCACCCATACAGAAAGCGAAAGAGAGCAGGGGAGAAATTGAGGACTTTTCTCAATAAAGTGAGCAAAGCAAGAGTGAGAAGAAAGACAGACCGACAGAGAGAGGAGGAGGACAGATGGAGAGAAGGGGATTATTATCCTGGCATCGTGCAGCTTTGTCAGAAAAGATATAGAAGGATTCAGTCATTAAACCTCCCTCCTCTACCTCTACTCACCCAAAATCCTCATGTTTAACCTCCACCAATACACTGCTCCAGTAGATGGTGTGTGGGTTTGTGTGTGTATCTGTGTGTGTGTGTGTGTGTGTGTGTGTGGGGCAAAGATACTGACACATCCAAAACTCCTCAACTTCCTCCCATCTTCATCTCATCATACCCTTAAGTCCCTTCTCATTTTCCTCCCACTTCACCTCATCTATCTCATATTTTAGTTTTCTCCTTCCTCTCCCTCCCTCTCCTCCCTGGAGCCAGTCATTTAGGGATCGCTAGTTGATGGGGAGCGTGACCAAGCTCTATGTCCGGGATTAGGCCGCCATCCTCCGCCTGTGGACTCAGTGGAGCAAACACAGACACAAACGCTGGATCAAAACCAAAAGCAGCCACAACGACATGTGTGGCTGGGATGTTTTATCCCTTTATTCAAGTCAAACTTTATTTAACCAGCCAGGTCAACTATGAACAATTTCCTATTAAGGATGAAGACCTGGCAAGAGTGAAGACTGAATCTGGGACAGGGAACTGAGGATAGAATAAACTTGGAAACTCATGACTGCTTTTCTTTTCTTATGACATTTTGTATTCTCCTCAGGCTCTGAAAGCAAAATCCTGACAAGAAAGGTAACCAAGGTCATGTTCTAAACTTCTTAACTGATCACCCTAACTGACCTTATATGCTGTTATTATAGCATATTAAATATTACTCAGCCAACAGCTATTCGTGTGTCAATATCAATGAAAAAAAGAAAGAGAAATGCAAGCTGGAGAGGGTTCTCTCTAGAGCTGTGAAGAGCCAAGACACAGGGCTGTGGATCCGGGAGATGGAAACCTGATACATACAACTACACATATACAGACATAAAAAATGCAGACACGTACATACACACAACAAATGAAACACACATCCTGAGATGCTGCTGCTGCACACCCACACATGCATTCATCTGTACAGATGCACACAGGCATGCTTGAACAAAAGCACACACCTGCGCACAGCAGGTCTGTCTGACACCAGTGACCCAGGGAAGGAGGGAGGAACAAAGGGAAAAACAGGCAAAAGCGGGGTAAAGTAAGAAAGAGAGGGGAGGTTTAGATTGGTTTAAGGGCATAAAGGTAGGGGAGTTCCAGGGGCCCTATGTTGTTTCCAGACAGTCCCAGTGTAGACTGCAGACTTCAGACAGCTGAATCCCTGGAGCCCCAGGGCAGCATGGAAGCCACAGATGTTCTCAGGGAGCTCAGAGTAGAAGGCTTGGTTAGAAGAGGGAGAGTGGGAGGTAAAGGTGTATTGTGGGAATGAAAAGAAGAAGCAAGAAAGCTCCGGAGTATAATTCCTAGAGTTCTTCATACTCTAAAGAACAAGCCTGCTAAGACATGTGGCATTAGAACTCTCACTTTTTACAATGAAAGTAATGAAATAAATACCAAACAATTCTGGGGTTATTTTATGTGTCACTGACTTTTGAGTTGGGGGTTAATAAGTACCACTCATATAGGCTCCACTGATTTATTTTAAATGCCACGCACTAAGGTAAATGAAGACAGCTAAGTATATTCTATAATGCAAGTCTTTAGCATAGTCTCGTTAATCATATTTCAAGGTCTCTTAGGCAAAAAAGAAAATTCAACCAAACATATTATCGGAAATGTAAGGACAGTTTACCTCATAGAAGGGTTTTGGGTCAGCCCAGTGGTGACTCTCAGCATCCTGGAGAATGCAGGTGGAACAAATCTGGATACAGTAACTGGTCAGCTGGTCTTTCAAGGCATCCACTGTGTCTCGGTACTTCTGTATAGGCAGTAGGGTCAGGGATCTAGGCATAGAGGAAGGAAACAAACTTTTCAAGGTTATGACAGAAAATATACATAATCATTAATACATGTGGTGCATTAAGAAAAAAAGAAAGGAACAGCTGGGGTCAAGAGTCCAAAAGGGCACAATCCTATAATTCAGATGCATAATTGACTACTGTATATTCAGGAAGCTATCAAACAAACATGAGGTAAAATGATTAGATGAAAGAACAGATGATTTATTCTTCAAGTTCAGTATGACATTTTATATCCTTTAAATCTGCCTGCCTTGATACTTTCCAGAGCGAGGCAAGAGTTTAACAGGGGTGCAGCAGGCTTAAAGCCAGGGGGATCGAATGGTGTGGAGAGAGGAAAGTGCTTTATGACCGGAGGGGGCACGGTGCAGGTGCAGGTGGAGGGGTGCACAGGGCCAGAGGTGGGACAACAGGAGCACCGAGGGCACTAGGGATGCCTTAGAGGGGATCTGCAGAGAGCAGGGGTTAAGGGGGTATTATGGGGCATAAAAACTCGCCAGATGTAGACATAATATGGCTGTCATTACCACCTGTCAATCACTTTTTTCTTAAAACTCTCTGGAACCCTCCTCTTAATCTCACACATACAATTTCCTTGAAATTTTAAAACCTTTCAAAATGTTTCTCATGTTTTCTGCCTGTATGACAAGACTTGCCCGTTACAGAAACAGGAATCTCTTTGATCCAGTCTTTCTTGTCTCGTATTTGCTTATTGCTCATTAAATATCTACCTCATGACTTGGATGGAAGTCAAAAATGATATGACAATATATACAGGATTGCTGGAGTGAGTTGTAATATACTAATTCAGTCTGTTGTACAGTTGTTTGTAATTCAGTTTAGTTTATTATCTGTTGAGTAGGCTGTTAACTGTCTGATTAGGCTATTGTCGATAAACTAACAGCAGTTTTGAAATTATTGAGTAATGTGAAAGAAGAGGAACAACGAGTAATCCTGGAAACAAGGCTAAGCGTGGGTACAAGAATGTGGCAGCTGTGAGAGGGCTCGGGTTTTGAACAAAACTTGACACAACATCTGTGATGGGTGGCATACTTGTATTCTTACTCCGAACCCTAATAGGATTTGATGGCAACTGAAGTTTGATGTCTGTCTGATCACTGTGACAGCACAACCTTACAGTCTACAGTCACCATCTGTGGGCTTATACATCAGTGATGTTGGTTCCAGTAATGTCCCTGTTATTATAGCACAAAGGAACATAGTGTACAATCCTCATTTGTAAATGCAACATTTGGTTCTCTTTTCTGGAACAAAGCATCAAAATTGTCTTTTCAACGAACCACTGTAGAGCAAATGTCAAGCCCTTCTAAACTGATTTTCAAGTTATTCATTCATATTCAATTTCCACTCAATTGCCAATAACAGTTTTTTCATCCAGTGAATGCTGGAATCTATCTATAGATAGTTGGATAGATAGACAGACAGGAAGACACAAGCTGTAGATATAGATACTACAGATAGTAAAATAAACACATGTATATACTCATTGCAACCAAAATACCATTCTCCGTCCCATCCCATATCAACCACAAGCATACACAATCCAACCACAAACACACACACATGCACACACTCTCTACTTACACTTTAGCAGCAGTAGTATTTGTATCTTTCAGCCTGGCATGGTAGTGCTCCAGTCGTTGGTGCACATAAATGCCTGTGGCCAGCAGAACAGGGAGGTTCTTCATGGGTGCAGATGATGGTACCTCCAGGGCCCTCTCCTGCACCCGGCCCAACATGGCAAAGGCTGCCCTGCCACACGCCTCCACAAAGCTTGATCGCACCTCCAGGAGTGAGCTGTCCCTGCAGGCTGCTGCCAAGGGTAGTAAGGCATCCAACTCGGCCATGATTGTTCCACAGAACTGATGGGTGAGATAAGGCAAAGACAAGAAGATCTCAATAACAGAGGGAAATTCTGTCAGTAAGAGGGAATAATGAAAAAGAAAAACATCAGAAAGAGACCTCGTTAGTTGTAAATAATGGAACATTTGCAAGGAGACATCAGAATGACAAGGATTCAAGACTGAGATGAGTATTACACATGTATTTTCTCTAACATTGTGCAAGTCATTACAGCTGAAAAACAGTGCAATTGTAGAATACAGATGTCTACAGCCATGCCCTCCACATAAACTTTGCTGCTGAACATGCATAATTGCTATCAGGTCAAATAAAACTTTTACTTTAGCGGAACCATCAGCACTTGTCTAATTTTATAACAGCATGCATCACATGTGTCACAGCATGTTAATCACATTCAAACAGCAATGTTGTAGTGCATAGGTGAGAGGTGGGACATCAGACATGCAAAGAGGAAAGAAAAGGTCAGGCTAAGGTTAGACTGAAAGAGAGGGAGAGAGGGATGTTTCTGCAATGTAAAAGACTTACAGCTTGCTCTATAAACTGCCAAAGCAACAAGCAAGACTTATCTCTTTTATCCACATTTGTCCTGAAGAAAGGCCTATAGGGACATGGCTGCCTACACCTTTCCCTCTCCTGGGGCTGGGAGACTGGCTGATCAAGGCACTTTAAAATAGTTGAGTATGTGTGCTTGCTGAGACCCAGATAAGCAGGTATTTGCCGGTATTTACTTAAAGCTGAAATCTTAATGTTTTTAATTAATATAATGACAGCATTGTGTCAATCAGCACAGCTGTCATGATACAACACTGAGAGTTCCTTCTTCCAGTGAAACAATTTCACAAACATGGCACTACACTAGCTGTAGTCATGTCTGTGTGTGTGTGTGTTAGGATGGTGTGGTCCTGGTTGCAGCTCACGCACATGTGTAATAGTTTAACAACTCTTCTGCAGACAAAGCACCATGTACTGTACCTATTACTGCAGATAACAAGATGCTCACCAAGACACAGGCGCACCTTGACACCCCTGCCTCCACTAACTCGCGTGCTTCATATTGACATCACATTGTGAAAGATGATTAGGCAGGTGCCGAGGAGTCAGCCATGTGTGTGAGATCAAATCCAAATTTATACACTTATACATGTGAGTTATATGTCAGGCAGAATCTTAAAAGGCCTTAAAACAAAGCATATTTCCCATAATCCCTAGAGCTACCAAGCCATGTCACACTGAGGGGAAAGAAATCACCTAAACTCGATGCCAGTTTAATCAATCAATCGATCGATCAATCAATCACAGTATGTATTACTTGTGTCTGGAGATACACACTCTATTACTCGACTTACTGTAGGGCTGATTGGGTAGTTCGACATTCTGTCAGATCAGGGCTCCAGCATGTGTACACAATTGACAATCTCACAATCTCTTTACACAGTTTTCTCCAGAAAAGCTTCCAGTGTGGTTAAAAGGCCTGGGAACAATGACTGTTTGGACAACAGTCAATATCTGACTGCATGTAGTTATTAGGAGCTTAGGAAGCAGAGGCAGACACAACACTCAGCATTACCAGGGCGAAGGAGAGACCCTGGAGAAGCATCTCATACACATACAGTTTTGGCACACAGACAGACACACACAAACATGCACGTACTGAGCAGACAGTCATCCTCACACAAAAATAACTACACGCACACGTCCACGTTGAAGTCAGACTGAAACCTTAACTAGCTAAGATCAAAGCCTGGAATCCCACCAGGACTATTGCAGCAAGGTGAAAGAGATTGTGTGTAGTTTTAAGAGAGGGCTGTTTGTGTGTGCAGAATTTGGAGTAGACAGACAAGTGGGGAACTGAACACGCAGGTGAGGGGTTCAGTGAAGTATGAATGCAGAAAAGGCACCTCTGTTGCTATAATAGAGAGCCAGCATTAAGGTTAGAGGGGCCCACCCAAACAAGAAGAGTTCAATCCCAGATTCTGACAGGAGGCCGAGTTCCAGCTGTTGAACACAGGGTCTTTGGCATTCAGCGCACATCTGACTGCCAATAAAGTTCACTATCTAAAGTACTCTGATGGATGAGCAGTATCATCACAGCCTGCATATGTATGGTAATACAGACAGTGAAGTGGGTTCACATGAAAAAAGTGAGGATTGAGGTATGAACATATGAATATAAATGTGTGAAATATTGATCCATCATAATGCCTTTGAACCAGCCATATTTCATGCTTATGTCTTGTATAGTAATTTGCTCTCTGCTCAAACACTAGGGCTACTGTCAAAAAAAGACAGGGGGAGGGGGAAATATATATATAATATCTTACAGTCTCGTCTTGGATGTCTGTCTGGCTCGGTGTTATTGAATGCAAATGCATGCATGTATAACCTTTGGGCTGAAGGGCCCTCATCTTTGAAGCATTGACCTACACATAAATACGTTGTACAGGTCCTGAGCACAGACAAATTCTGACGCTCGTTAGCAATGAAAGCCACAACTACTGTCAGTGTAAAGGGCTGGGGGGAAGGGGGGGGGGCAATGATAAAAGTCTGTACAAAAGTGTTCAGTGTAGAGGAGAGTAGTGGGTAGCAGAGGAGTTGAGAGGAAGACAGGGGAATGCGAGTTAAAAAAAAAGTTTGAGAGAGCTGGTTGGAGGAGAAGTTTGCTGATTGCTCAGCAACAGCATAATTGGAAAGAAGAGTAAGAGAAGAGACAGAAGAAAAACAACATAGTGTCATTTTAAAAAGAAATACCAAACACTGGGGATCCTTTGTAGAGTTAGACACTAAGCCTAGTCTCACATCAGACACTGGTCTTCCTGCTGAGAAAAGTCAGTCTCTGGTGTCTACTTCACCTCTTTCTGCCATTTCCCAGGACCTCTCCTCTCATGCCATCTCTCACACTATCCCCTCTTTATCCCGCTCTCTACCCTAGCCTCTGTGACTTTGTGATACATCCTCTGTAAACATCTGCATCATCTGTATACCCTATACTTTCCCCTATTCAACACCTTTCTCTACACACCATCTAGCCCTTATAATATCGCCCTTACACCCTTCTTGGTTTCCTCCTGTCTCTCTTTTGTCCCCCAGAGTCCTCCCCTCAAGTATTACTGATGACTCTTCCCAAGGCCCTTTCTGATCCAGTGTGTCAACTGTGTCAGGCCCAAATCATTTGGGCTTTCTATTATAGAGGGTGCTTTCCTTTGGGGCTAAAAAAACCATTAATCTCCCTGGGTCTGGGTGATGTGTGTAGACCTGCATTGTTCAGCCAGGTGGATAAAGGAGGATGAATAGGACAGGGACCCGGGTGTGTATGGTGAAACATGCACTACTACAACTAGGGTATATATATATACATACATATATATATATATATATATATATATACACACTTTTTTTCATGAATAAATCTTATTTGATTGAATATCGTAAGACTGTATGTGGCACAAATAAGGAATTATTTTATGTTCTATCAAAATAAATCATATTCTCCAACATATGAAACAATCATTTAGATGCATTGCTGTACAGCATTGACATGATGTAAAAACCTTGCTATCAGAGTTTTCATGTTGGATCTTGTGACAAATAATGTATCTAATGACACAGATGACACTCAAAGTGATGATAATTCCAAAGATTAGCTCACACCTTCACCGTCCCTTTCATGTTTCATCATTCACAAATGCTCGCCAAGCTGCAGACCTTTTGTTCTTCCAGCTGTGCTAGTGGGCATCTAGAGAGTGGTGTGTCTTTCTTAAGCAAAGCATCTTTCTGTACTATCTGTAAGTACAGTGAAGAGAAGTGCTTAAAAGTCAGTTTTATTTCAGCAGTTGCAGAAAGTCACAAGGTAATTCAGTGATAACAACATGAGAGAAATATAATGTGGAGGAGGCATCTTAATTAAGTTAGCTCTGCTACACACCATGAAGAAAAGAATAGAAATGACAAAGTCCTATAATTAACCCATTTAAACAGATTAGTCACCTTACTCTAATTACTGGTCAAAATCAGATGATTTATGTCCATGGGAACATGACTTGATAAAGCTCCTAGTTTACTGTCTAAACTGCTAACTACAGATTTGGAAATTGTGATGGAAATCCACTGTTAAAACATTTCTGGACATTAGGAAGGGATAAATTAAAATAAAGGTAAGCTAATGCCCTTTCCTGGCAGCAAACGGAAAATAACTAAATCCTGTGCTCCAGTGATTTTGGATGGGTGGACTTTTGTCTTTGCAACTGACTTTGTTGCAAAATTGTAGGTTAACAAGCTTGCTGACTCTTGTTAACAGTTCATCAGCTGAGTCTTTGTCCAGTTTTAGTCAGTGTACTTAAAATTCTGTCATTCAATCTAGAAGTGATAGCACATTCTGATGCTGGGTTTTTCATTTTGGTAGCAAGTCTACAACTTTGTTACATTAGTATTACAGATGGTGCCTTTGAGAGGAGAACGAAAAGGATAGGTCAGATGTGTGTTCCCTTGTGTTTTCCTGTATAACCTGCAAGATGAGATGGTTTTCAGACAAGTCACTGTAAAGTCATCAAACAGACATTGTGGATGTTGACCCACAAGGCAGTAATTCAACTCATGTATTGCCCCTTGTCTAGAGAGTATTTGCGTGTTTGTAACTCACCATGAAGGAATTCTGGCTCATTGACATTAACAGAACTATAGTCTACTAAATAATCAAAAGTGCTTAAGCCATGTCCTCAATCAGAACTGTTCAATAATGAATAAAAGATCATACTTTACATCTGGAGTACCTTGGCTATCATTTTGGGAGTCTCTCTCTCTGAGGGCGTGTAGAAGGAGTCTTCTCTGAGATGTGCGGGACTGGCAGCAGTGTGTCCCCTTGTGCAACACAGGGTGATGGAGGTGTGTCCTGAACAATATAGGGCCTCTTCCTGCTGTAGACTCTTGGCACACACATCATCCAGCACCACTTTAACACAATGCTCCATGTGAGGGACCAGCCCCCTAAATGCTGACCTCCAGTTAAACTCCAGAACCTGCGCCTGAAAAACAGGAGACGAGGCAACCGCCAATTAATGTCTGAGTGCTGAAGGGAATATTTCACCTGTTCTACTTCACTGCTACACATTGTCTTGCCTCTTCATAATTATAGAAAAAGATAATAGGGCTTAATGACATTGAATATTTGTAATAGATCAGAAACTTTCTTGCAGGGTCTTAAAAAGGAGCACATCCAAAAGACTCACCTCTGGTGTGTGGAGAAGTGTTTCTGCTGTCGATTTCTTGCCATCTGTTGTCATATCTGAATCCTCTCTACTCTTTTTCAGGATGCCTAATTGACCAATATATAAATATATATTTTTAATGCAAACATCATATAATACATCTGTAAGACATTAAACAGTATCTGTGCTTGGTCAAGTTCTCAAATCATGTCAGTGAAATTTCACAAGAGACCTATAATTATACAGAAGATACCCCAGTTTGAAAATGAAAAGCTATGCGGCGGGTATCTGTAGCATCTTTCAAATCTTTGCATTATTTAGCATGACTATTTCCATATCACTGTATGATGTTATGTATTAAAAGCCTGACTGAATGCCAAGTGCTGTAACATGAAAGCAACTGTATGTAACTCCTGTGTCCCATATCTGGTTACAGATATGGGACACAGTGCTCCCCTCTCCCCCCACTAGCCAAAATGAGACACAATGACCGGAGTATAACTGTACATGCTTTAGAGGGAGCAGAAATAGGCAGTAAATGCAAATGGCGACAGCTTTATGAGTCTAAAGTTGGGTCTTAGATTTGATTTGAACCCAGATAGTATCAACTATATATGGGGTAATTCCATGAGGGAAGATTGTGTGGATGTGTGGGAGAGTGCAGGGGGGTGATGTGAAGACAAGCATACAGGATGTTGGGTTGGGTTGCAATTAAAAAGCGCGAACATCAAGGCCGCAGTTTCCTAATCAGAAGGCGAAGAGTAAGACCCCAGGCGAGGCAATTTAGCCGAACAAGACCGCATGGAATGGAAGAAGGAGGAAGCAGCAAGCGCATCACTTTTTGACCTTTAAGCCCATCTGATGAATTTCTGGTAATTAAGCCGTTTGATTGCCTGGAATTAATGATTTGGATAACTGCCCTTTAAAGGCTGTTTACCTCTCTGTAAATTGAGCCTTTCTGCAAGTCTTGTTTTTGTAAATGTAACCTTTATGGAAATTACCCCATGCACCAAAAGCTTTCATTTAACATCTCTGCAGCGGCAGTTCAAAGGGGAGAGAGGAAAAGGATACTAAAGGCTTATATAACACCCAAGATAATTCCTGACTCAAATAACACATTTCTTCAGACACAACTCAGACGTCTCGCTAGAACAAGTAACAATATGTGTCTGCTTGTGCATGTGTGCGTGTGTGTGTTTGTGGGGGTGTAACTCCTTACGCCTGGAGGTGCGGCACACATGCAGGACTGTAGCCACAGTTTTACAAATTCTGAGGTCATGATCCCTCCCCACTGTAACCTCAACACACTCACAGAACAAAGTCTCTCATTTTTTAATTACTGTAATTATTAACAATTTAATTATTCAATCATTCATCCGTTTTCATCATTCATTTTCTTACTTGATGGTCTAAACGGTGTTTCAAAATCTGCTCCCCACTGTCAGATTCCCAGGGAAGCACTGAATATATTTTAATATTTTTTGGCCAGAAAATTGAGGATTTTAGGGATATTGGTCTCAGGAATATTGAATCAGCCTTCAAAGTATCTGCCATTTTTGAATTGTAAAATAGAAACACCTCAGGTCACTAAGATTTCCCAAATTCATAGTAAAATCCTGAGAGCATGACCTCAGTGACCTCAGTGGGAGCTACAGCCCTTATTATATGTCTAATATGTATACACGTGTGTATTTTGGAGGGATGGAGTCGTACCTTTTACACAGGGAGTGTCTCCTGTACAGTTAATGAAGGTCATGTTAGTGACCAGCTCCTTCACATTGCTCTCAAACCCCAACAGAGTGCAGGCCAGCTGGGTTAACGCCCTCAACTGGTGGGAGGTCAGACTAAAGCTCCTGTTTTTCATGGGAAGTTCCATTGGCACTGTGAGGGGGAAAAAACTGAATGTAAAAGAGAGAAAGAGAGAAAATACACAGTGCATATGCTTCTGAATGTGTGACTGACAGAGAGATAGAGGAGGGAGAGCTGCACTACAGTTTACAGTTCAGTAAAGCAACATAAACAGTTTCATGAAAATAGGTTTTCAACCCAACCTCCCAACCTACATGCACTCATCAGAAAACAACCCCATCCTGAAGTCTTGCCTCGCACGGCACCTCTTATAAATATCGACCCATTCATGTTTTCCCAATACGCAGCATAAACAAAGAGACAGTGAAAAAATATGCAAAACTTTGCTCCCTGAAAAGTCACACATGCACATCCTTCTCTCTCGGCACAAAACTTTTCTCCCCATAACCCGCCGATGACCCCCTCGGCAAATATGGATTTCCCATTTTGGAGGCTGCCAAAGCCATCACCCTGGGGATGTTCCGCATTAAGCTGCAGAATGGGCGGCTGGGAGATGCGTTGCCATACTTCCAGACACATGCACAAATACTTTTGTGTGTCCGCTTAAATGAGCTCCTCCACTGCAAAAGCATTTGGGAATGGATGAGCTCAGTATTAGCCTTGACTCTGAAAGCACCAAGATGATTGAGTGTTGAGAACGAAAGAAAGAAGAGGGGGTTACTTCTCAAATAATTGTAACATTATTGCCTCTGGATCCTAATGTAATTTTGCCATATTGTTAAACAAAAACTGACAATATGACAACACACTGTCCCCAAGGATGCCTGGTTTAATCATGCATGAGGCTTGACTCTGTGTGCGTGTGTAGGCACTTGTGTATATTAACATTAGTGTTTATGAGTGAGAGTCGATGAGTTTTTGTGTGTTTGTGTTTATCGAATGAGCACACGTGTTTATGTGCATGTAATGCGTGGAATTATGTATAACTTGATTTGTAGAGGACACTTTTACACATATTTGCACATGTCAGTCTTGCAGGATAATTGCCACACTGCAACCGGACGCTGTGGTCATAGTGGAATATATTCTGACCTCTAGTTTGTTTGTGTTTGCAAGTCCAAGTGTATACATGTATTTATGTGCAAGTGTGTGTGAAAGCACATATGAAATTGCATGTGAATAGCTGTATAATTATTTGGTGTGTGTTAAAATGTGTGTGCATGCATTTGTGTGTATGTGTGTATGTAATTAAGCTGCATGTGTCCGCAGTTCAGCAGCTCCTCAGTAATGCGGTCTAGTGGGAATCTGTGCTAAAGAGACTACCTCATACTGCATGTTTACATGCGTGACCTGGCTGACACCCACATGCCAGCCTCTTTCTCCAGCTTGCACATTCACGCACGCACTACCAATCACGTCTATTTCTGAAGTCACCAGAAAATCAACAGAGCTTTCCGTTCCTAAACACAGGGGCACACTAAAGCTGTCAACAACTTGAGAGTAAAAAAATCTAAACGGGATGAGACAGGGACACATTTTAAAGAGAGAGGCGCTGGAGTCTCTATAAAGCTATCACTGTAACCTTCTGTGGGGCAATCATCTGAGCATAGCAACTATTAACCACTACTTCATCTAGCACATCAACTTCTCCAGAGCATCATCTCTGTCTGTCTTCTTTCTCACCATTCATTCTATTCATTCATTCAACCTGTGACCTGATGACTGGTTCACTTGCTCACTAAGTCACACTCTAAGTAGTCACACATGACCTTGATGTTTAGCAATGCCTCAGCCTCTCATTGAGCTCTGCCGCCCAGGCTATATAGGTATTTATAGTCGCCTCCCTAGCCAAATAGCCTTATAGCCATAGCAGTCTAGTACATAGCCATCTAAACCTCATTATACCTTTGTCACAACAGTGAGGCCAAATGGAGGCTCTCATAGCTGGTTGATGGAGAGGGTGTGCTTAAAAGCACCCAGGTGTGTCATATAGCGTAGAGCATGGCATGTCTCATAGACTAGAATGAGGAAGGGCACTAGCAGGCAAAAGAGTTCAACCAAAGGTCAGTGTACTGAGAATCAATAAGGGAGGGCTAGTGCTGAAAGCTGGGCAAAAATGATATGTTTATAAAAGAGCTCCCCCATATGATGTTATATTGTGAGGATGTTCTTATGAACCAAAAGAAAAAAATCAATGATTAGTCATATTACTGTGGTACACATAAAGCAGTATGAGTCTTTTCAGAAGCCCTCAAAGCAAAGAAACATATGTGAAGCAATATGTCATTCAATATGTCATGTGCGAAACAGAAAACGCGTGTGTGTGTGTGTGTGTGCGTGCGCATGTACGATGGTGGTGGTGATGGGGGCTTTATGTTCATTTTGAACAGGAACATTGTAAAAAATGTCTGAAAATACCAAACTCTGCCGGTCTACAGTGGCCAGTTTCAGTTTGTAGCTTTTAACAATGACAACAATGTAACACAAAAGGAAAAAACAAATAGAGCAGGTATTTTTGGCGAGCCATCAGTCTTCTCCTTGTCTGTCTCTCCTGTGGGTTACACCATCAGCTCCACAGCACACTCTCTGTCTCACATACGCACATACACACATGCACACACACTGCTCTTGACTGGCAGGGAACAGAGAGAGAGAGGGGAGAGAGGAGGAGATCTAGGGGAAGGGAAAGGGGTGGTGGTAAGGGATGAAAACATGAGGAAGAGAGGGAGGGAAAGAGAGGGAGGGGCGGGATAAGGGAATTCCCTTAGCAGTTGTTATTGATTCCGGTGTTTACGGGCGAATAGTTTAGTGCCGTTTACAAAACAGAACAGATGCAGCCAGTGAGCAAAAAGGTAAACAATTGCTGTGTGGCGGGCTGCCAAATCCCCAGTCTGATGTATTAAACTCACGGTGAAGAGCATTTCCCCTTTGGCTGCACTTATTGCCACTTCATTTCCTCTTCGCTCACATACACACTCTCTTCTTCTTGCCACCTCTCTCTCTCTCTCTGTCTCTCTCTTTCTCTGTTGTTCCCCCGTTTATCTGAGGAGAAAAAAGGAGAAGGGCGTAGGGCGCTTTTTGCCGTCTGGCTATTTCCTGTCCTTCTCTGACCCAGGAGGCCCAGTTCTTCCTAACAGAGCCATTAGTAGGGGGAATTGCATGTGTCTGACATGGCCGAAAACCAATTATTAGACACTTTCTACCAAATGATGCCCAAGTCTTTGGGGAATGGGCAATCATGCAATAATTTAGCCACTGATTTAATTTCTCTCCAGCACAGCATCTCTCCCCCTCTCATCCTCTGTCCCTCATTTTCCTCTCTTTCTCTTATTCTGTCCCTCTGTAGTGTAAATCAGACCATCAGAGGGGCGGTCTGCCTCTCTCTTACCACACTACCCGACTTGCCTCCAGTATCTTATCATGTGATCACTGTATGTGAAGATGAGTTTTCTGTTTGTGCAGATACATGTGTTGGCCAGCACCCTCCTGTTTGGTTTCATTATATCCAGAGAGAAAAGGATCAGAAGGCAAGCACTTTTAGCATATGTCTTACATATTAGAAAAATATGTTTTATGTATTGCATAAAATGCATAAAGCAAACAAAAAAAAATTGTGTCTGCTTTTATTAACATCCTGGCAGCTGCATTTTGGACAAATTGTAGTTGCCTAAAAGCTTCAATGAGTGGGCCTAAGAAGAGACTTACCATAATCTAACCAGCTGAAAATAAAAGCATGGATCAGCTTTTTGAAATACTGTCTAGACATGAAACCTAGGACTGCATCTCAGATGATAAAAGACTGATGTGATGTGACTGCTAAAATCTATATCCCAGGACACAATAACACCCACATTACTGGCCTGATTCTTTGCATACAAGGGCACTTTTCTGTGTGCTAAAACACTTATTTCAGATTTCCCTTTATTTGTTGAAGTCAATGCTGGTACATCTGTTCATCTAATGCTGTGAAACTGTGGGTTGATGGGATCACAAGCTATAGAGAGCTATGAAGATTTGGATGTTATCTGCATAGTTATGTTAATTATTTAGCACTGGACTTCTACAAAATTGTCAGACAATGAACAAATGAAAAAAAGTGCCAACGATACAGCAGAATCAGAAAAGTAGCCTATTTTATTCCAAGTGGTCTTTTTCCTTCTCAAAACTGGTACCCACATTATCCATGATGCAACTCCACTGCTGACGGTTCAGTCGGACATTTGGGTGTTTACTCATATCGGCTAATGTGGCTTCAAGCCACAAACCTCAAGCTGAGAGGGCGAGCAAACTACAGAGGTTTGGTAAACTCGCACACTCAGATTTTTTTAGTCATTTTCAGACTTGCCTTCAGCCTCAACTAAAGCTGCATCAAGTTAAGCCACTAGAGGCAGTTTATCAATCTTCATGCAGCTCTCTCTGGAGCCCTTTTTTCACATATGCAATAGGACTCCTCTAGACCTCGAAACAGGTTTTTATGTGTAAAATCACTGTTGTTCCCCTTTGAACACAAGCATATGGATATTGAATAGAAGGGGGTCAAGTACTCACCCTTGTTGGACTCCACAGGGCACAGTGGTCTGGTTGGAAACTAAATTACCGAATGAAACAAAAATATTTCCTTTTCAATGAATAGCAATAGACTGGAAGTTAACCCCATTTAAAATGGTTCCTGTACTCAACAGTTCACACAAACTGTGAGAGAAGTCCTGCTGAGGGCAGAGCAGCAGTGAAAACAAAGCGCCAATATACAACTGGACATGACCTAACAACTCTCCTGCAAGTTTCTCCTGCAGTGGCCATCATGTGCTTTTCTTATCACATTGATACAGAAGTTAACTACTCTAGCCAGACGCTTAAATGTCAAAATGGGCTGGTCCATCCCAATCTTGTGTATGTGTGTGCATGTATATTTGTACACCACTTCATTCTAATCATGGGGCTTTACTCCAAGGGTGTAATGCTGTGGCTCTTGAGCACTTCTGTGTGTTTCTTTTTGTGCCTGTGTTTTCTGTGTATCCATGCCTCCTTGTGTGCTCATCTCATAGGGTGTCAAGCAGGGTCGTGTGGGTGCCTTGGGGTGCTTCTGTGCTTGTATGTGTGCGTGTGTGGGTAGAAGGAGGCTACGAGCCACTGTGGACCGCCTGCCAGGCCCTGTGACAGCTGGGGTCCTTTTCGTCAGTCGCGGCCCACTGCTCGCTCAGACAGCCTTATTATGGGAGGCCTCCTGCTGTGATTCCCCCAATACACACTCTGACACACGCATGCACACATACACACACACAAATTACCCAAGCCCTGGTCTCTGGTGGCTCTATCCCTGGGTGCTGTCCAACCAGTCCACAGCAGGGGCCACCTGCCCTTCACAGAAGGGGAAAGTGGCAATATTTGATATCTCAATTAAGTTGCCGTACCAAGAAGGAGGTGAAGTTGTGATGGTGGCGTATTTGTTGTGACAGAGAATCAGGGCAAACTGTCTTCTGTTTCATATTTGTTTTTCTGTCCTCCTCTGTGTCTGTTTTTGTTTGTGTCTGTCTTTGTGGTGAATATTGCAGTGACAGTAAGACAAGGGTTAAGATTTCTCTGGCTTCCTCTGCGTACTTGAACCAAGCAGCCTGGGTGAAGAACACTGAGGAATGTATTGTCTTGATGGGAGCATTTCATTAAAACCCACTTGTTTAGTGCCCTTGTTCACATTATTGTTTTCAAGCCCTCGGCGAATCACACTGACTCTTCATCACGAAGTGCTGGCTGCTCTCAATAAGCCAGCCATTTTTGTCAGTGCTTTCTCAATAGAAGGTGCCAGGAAAATGTTCATATCCTTGAGCTTTTCAAGAGTGATACACAAAAGCTATTGTGACCACTCGGAGGAAATGGGGGGAAAAAATAAATGGCATGCATAATACACATTCTCAAGGGCCATGAAACATATTCTTTTCTGTTATTTCATTGGACCATGATTTAGAAAAAATGAACACTGACACACACACACACACACACACACATGGACACAACCAGAGAGCAAAGACCCAGCTCTTCTCATTACTCACTAAGATTAGTAAACAACCACTTGCTTGTGTAGTAACTTTCTTAAACAAGGCCCTCTCAGCATCTACAAGGACAGGAAGAGAGTGGCATAAAAAAAAAAAATAAAAAAAATAATTAAAAAAAAAAGAATCATCCATAAACTGGAAGCATCACGCCACGTGTACATACAGACACACACACAAACCCTCTTACCTTGCACATAATTACATGGCAGCATGCGGGTGCACGTCCCTGGCTGACAGTGTGTATAAACTCAGGCAGAGATATGATCTAGAGAGGAGCTGCTCTTATTAAATATTAACAAACGCCATTCCCAAGTAGCCTCAATCCCCACAAGCACCTCCAATGCCAGTCAGAGCCTCAGCCTAGCTATCTCGCGTCACTACAGAACCTCTCTCCCCGCTGAATAGGCTGCTGTGCTTTCTCTGAGAAAGAGTTCAAAGAGCCAGAAAGGGCGAGGGGGGGAGGTTTGCAGTGGGGGTGAATGTGCTTGCTATACATGTTCTAACTCAATCCTTTTTTTATCTATAGGGAGCTGCCAACGTCGTCATATGGGGAAATTAGTGGAAGTGGAATTCAAATCAGTGCTATCAGAATGGGGTTGTGAAGTGTTTGAACAGAATTTCACAACCTCGACATCACCCCTGTGGTCGATTGTTAAGTCGTAAATTGTATGTGTGTATGCAATGAAGTTGGAATGAAAGCTTTTGATGTCCTACAAAAACACGGATCTCCTATGCATACATATGCAAATAACTGATGCCATATGGAAATCTAATGATGCATTTTTAAAAGGGAGGTATTAAATGACTCTTGATCGCACAATTTTCTAAGTAAGCCTGAAATTAGTGCACACACTACCATGGACTTAAAGACAAACGGGCAGACATGTGCACATGACACATGCTTGAAGGTGAATGAAAACACACGTGTACACATGCTTATCCACCTACATAGCCACTCACACACACACAGGGCAAAAAGGTACAAACATACTAAAAATGCACCACAGCAAATGGTTTTGGTAGTATTGGTGTTTCTGCACTGGTGTCAGGTGCATCTCTCTACACAGAATCATTCCAACCTTATGTGAAGGTTATCCAAATTGTGTGACCAGAAATTGTATTAACAAGAGCAATAACTAGCTACATTGTTGAGAGAAAAAGTGTGCAATTATTTCTATGGAGAAATTTGACCAAATTCAGCTTTAAATGTAGTAAATCATAAAGTTGGATAATTTGAATGATTGTTGAAAAGTATGAAAACTGTAAGTGGTGGCCTTTAACCTTTATTTCAGCATAACTCTGAAGAGCTAACAGCACTGAAAAAAAACTTTAGTATTACAGTATATTCTTTATTTTGGTAAATGCAGCGTACACACACACACACACACACACATACAGTGACATGCAGACTTGGCCCACCCACTCCCCTGCGGACTCAGTGAGGTGTGTCAGTAAGGTTTAAAGCTTGTATTGTTCCTGACCAGCCAACCTGTCTAGCACACTCCCCTGTCCCACTGCTCACCCCATTACACTTGGAAAACTACGAGGAAATTGGAAAAAGACAAGAAAAGAAAAAGAGAGAGGAAGTGGATGCACGAGAGATGGAGTAAAGGAAAAGGGGGGAACAAGAGGTAGAAAAAATAAAGGGCCTAGCCCCTTCACATCTGTCTAGGTGCAATGTCAGAGCCTACCTTTGAGTCGGTGGGGTTAAAAGAGGAGGCAGATCTTGCCGTGAACGCTGTTAAATGGTTCAGTGGTTTGACAGTGGCTGATGCTACAGACAGTGCTTCTCCCCTGGGAGCCTGCACAGTCTCCCCGGCATGGCTCTTATCAAAATATACCTACCGCCTGCCTCTACGGCAGAAATAAACAATAACACAGCAGGGAAGGAGGGAGAGATCTAAGGAGTCATTTGATGCTCATGAAAATAGAATCACTTTTTTTTTCTTTACCACTGTCATAATTGTCTTGACAATTATGGGCATGGCATATACTGTAGTATAGACAGTAAAGTGTGAAAGCAGATTATGCATTAATGTTCAAGCTTTGCTCTTTAGGAGCCACGGGCGTTTGGGTGGTGGATATGTGGGTTCTTGAGCTTTTTGGGGGGACTTAAAACATGAACAACAAAAATGTAATCCCAGTTGTAGCCCTCAAAGCTGTGTTGCAGCTGATAGTCAAACACACACACATACACACACAAACACACACACACACACACACGTAAAACCAGCACAGGCAAAACTGCTCCATTTTACCATCATTACACAGCACGGGTCCCCCGCTCCCTTTGGAGCCGTGTTCTGCCTCCGGTGCTACATTTGACGGTTTGTTGAGCGGCACGTAGGTGTGTAGCCTCCGCCGCGTTACGTGATCAAACAGCCCAACTGACGCATGGCCAATTATCCTGGCTGCCTCCTCTCATCTCACGTTTAAGGAGAGGGAAAGTAAAAACCAGAGAGGGAGATGGAAAGAGAGAGGTGGAGGGAGGGAGGGAGAGAGGGGAGAAAAAGAAGCAAGGCTGGTGGTGTGTTTATCGAAGAATGGCAGATGTAAAAGCACTCTTCTCCCCGTTCCGCAGGGAAGCTGACATGTGCACCATTTTTGAAAAAGTAAACAATGGCTCACACACTTTACATTTTTTTTTACTGTGAATCTTTACCCTCAGCAAGCCGTAAATAGGCCAATATGAAGCAGACAAAGAGAATATGGGAGGAATTAAGTATCAAAAGTGACACGGCGTGTGAGGGTCTGTGCTCGTCTCTAGTCTCAGTCTGTAACATCGCTGCAGGAGTCAGTGACACATTCTGCATTAGGGGCAAATATTAAAAGTTCCTCATACAGTTTTTTTTTCTCTCAAATATCCATCCCAATGTGTAACAAGGTGGAGAGAATATTTAACCTTGCCCTTACTCTTTCTCCACCCACTGCTGCTCCTCCTATAAAGTTTATCAACTTTATTTAGATTGTTTTTGGCTGGACTGCAACAGTGAGGCCAGCCCTATAATCTGGAATGTCACTGACTGACTGAGTGATCATATTTCCACCCCTGGTCAGCCGAATGCTACGTCACTGAGTTTTGGCGCAAACAGGTTCTATTAGCGGGCTGTTTACAGCCTGCAGTGTTGCCAACTTAGCACATTGTCACTAGATTCAGAGACTTTTTTTCAAACAAGACTGGGTATAAACCTAGTACAAGGCTGGACCATGTATAGATGCTGACCAGGGGCTTAGGGCTACACCTCTTGTTACAGGCAGCCTACCAAGCTGCTCTGGTTTCCCGGCTGCTTGGGAACTACAGGGAAGCGGAGGAGCGCTTCCAATACACTCCATTATGGCAAATAAACTACTTTTATTACATGTATCATTATTACTAAAGGAGACTGAGGAATAACTAATCATCTGACACACAGAAAAGGGAGAGCAAGAGAGAGAAGACGGAGAGAGAGAAGCTATTGGTAACCTCTAAAGAAACTAGCAGATGTGAATAACGTGAACAACAGATGAGGCAATATGCTTACTGCAGCACAGCAATAAAAGCCCTGTTAAGAAAATAAAGGGTTTCTGCCCATTGAAATGCTGGAGAGCTTTTAATTTGAAACGCTTACAGGAAGTTTTAAGTTTGTACTGACATGTATTGCAGTAGCTTTGGCACAGCAAAGTGGGCGACAGAAAACAAGGCTTCATACTAAAATACTGCTATGACCAATTATACATATCAAACAAAGGAAGTTAGAAATAAAGACCTGCCTCCAATAAAAGTCTGTTACGTCCTGGAGTTGAGGTAAATAAAGGTGAAACTACTGTGGTTCCAGACAGAGGCTGTGTGAGAGACAAAATAAGAACAATATTCTGTCGCTATAGGTAAGATAAGTAAATATAGCTGAATTCACAGCACAGCACCCCTGTCTTTAATTTGTGTTTGGTGATTTTTTCAGAGGATGTCATAAAATCATTATAAAATCAGGATTTGACCATAGGTGGTTCAGCAATATACTAGGTTTTGACCTAGTCTTGTTTCTTTGTTATGGAATTCCTGTAAAGAGCAGAGCTATGGTTGTCAACACTAAAGCCGTTGGCCAGGATAATATATGACATGTTGCCTTAGGTTGAAAAGTTGAAGAAGTAAATTAACTCTGGCTTAAACACACTGTCAACAGAGCTTGGATATGACTTGAACCTTTCTTGGAACCAGGGTGTATTGTGTATGTGGTAAATAGTGTTTAGAAGTAGTTTAGTAGTTTCAAAAGAAGCATTGGCCCCTGGAAATGCTGCTACTCTCTTTTTGTTGTAAAAGAAAAAACTAAGGCAGATGGGAATGAGAGCAGTAAAAAGAAAGCAATTACAATGGGACCAGTAGTTACTGACAATCACTTACAGAGGCCTTGGCTCTGGCTCAGATCACTGCACACTACAGTTGGAAAGCAACAGAAAAGTAAAATTGGCACATCTAAATGAACTCTTAAGAACTACTAACAATAAGGAGAGAAGAAAGACAACAAAATCAGCAAAGAGAATAAATAACTATGAGATATTTAAAAATATTTTAAAAGAGCCACTTACCCACAGTTGCACGGGACCTGGCTGAATATTTTTTTATCTTGCCACTAAGGGTGGTGTTGTCCCTCAAGGCCATCTCACATTCTCTCTCAACCAGGGAGGACAGTTCTCGGGCCACAGTGCTGAGGTAAGCTGCATTGAGGAAACCAAGCATAGTGTGCGGTTCTGCAAGTCTTGAGAGAACTTGGAGCTCCTCTGTGAGGGCTTGGGTCAGAGCTGGGATCACAAAGCGGAAACCCAGAGCCAGTCTGTCAAAGCCAGTCTCACCACTTGGGCTGGAGCTCATAATCGAGTGCAGAATAACCTGCACAGATTGGCTTCTTATGGCCTGGATAGATAAAATCAAAATAATACATCCTTGTAAAATCACTGTTGGTATGCTACTGTATCATATTGGTGCTGCAAATTGAAAGTGTTGGTGTGGCATTTAAGACACATCATAATTCATGACTAAACTATGGCAGAGAGACACTCGCCAACATATGTTTTTAAACACAAACAGAAATTTATTTCATACAGAAAATAAAAAAGCATGATGTTTCACAAGATTTTTTTAATGATTGCATTTTCACCACTTCAACGCACCTGGTAATGTGTGAGCACCTCAGACTCGGGATAAAGAAAGAACAGCTGTTGCAGACAGTAGACCCGTTCAGGGATGGACAGAACGGAAATTTGGCTGACTCCAGGATGCTCTGGGCTGCGGGAAGACAGCCGGTCCAGCAGGTGGCGGCGCAGCTGGAGACGCACATCATCCCATGCCTCCTGGATCTTAAGGAAATAATAAAATGAAGGGTAAGTTCAAAAGTACACTGATGATCTTCTTTTCAATGCATTCAGCTGCTCAATAAAATAAGTTATCCCGATAACGGAATTGAATGTATTACCTCTAATGAAGCATCATCTCTGACTGTGTGTACCAAGTAGCTGGAGGAGGCAGTCAGTTGAGGATGAAGAGAGGAAGATGAGGGGGAAGAAGAAGGGGTACAAGGAAAGCAGACACCACACTGGGCAGACAGATTTAGCAGCAGCTGAAGCGTCACCTCCTCTTTCCCCTCTTCTTCAGATCTCAGGTACTGTTGCTGAATGGAACAGAGGAATGAAGATGTTTAATTCACTGGAGGAAGAAGAAAACTAGCTGAAGTTATGAGACAGTGTAGTACAATAGAGTATTTCACTAACCACATCACAACATTGCAGAATTGACCCAAAAGGCCAGAATATGAAGGGTCTTCGTACAAAAGTTATGAAAATATTTTGAAGCCAAATTCTTGTTACATATTATTATTATCATTATCGCCAGTTAGTAACAATGCGATATATTACCAAAGCTCTGAGGAAGTCCATGAGCTCCTGATGTCCTGTGGTAACAGGCCTGACATTGCTGTGCATTTTGAGGCTGAACCACTGCAGGCACTCTGAAGGGCTCGGCGGACGTTCCCCTGTTCGAGAGTCTCCCATTTTGGCCTGGATCTCCTTTAGCTGCTGTTCAATGCTGAGTGATAAGGAGATGTGATGTGTAAGTCTAAGAGCTGAGGTCTATGAAACAGTTTGCATGACCAAGCTCAGAGTAAAAGACAAAATAACTAAGCAAAATAAATATTGACTTAGAAAACAGAGTAGGGAAAACAGCCCATTTTCAATTTCAATTTCAACAGAAAGGAGTAAAATGCAGAATGCAGAAAGAGCTGGTCCATCTGATATTCTCCTACATGCCATGTTTACCAGCACACAGCCAACATGTTCCTGTTAATCTTAACTCCTCCCTTACCCAGTCACGACTGAACAAAGTGTTTGACTGTCAAGATCTGCTGGGCCAGTGAGGAGACTGACTGTTGAGAGATTAAGTGCACCCCCAGTCATTCGAATATACCCAGATGAAGACACTGCTACACACCGGAACAATACAGAAAACAAGTCACGATACAATCACACAAACACATTTACACCATATTGAAGATACACATGGACCTACACAACACATCACATTTAGCTTTCCCTCACTCCCATTCAGTGTCTGTACCGTGAGAAGACAGATACTGAAGCATCAACAGTAATGAACACAGACATCGATATATCAGTATGTGAGTGTGTGCTAAGCATCTGGTGTGAAGTGGCGTCGGCAGGCATCTGAGACACACGCTTCTTGCCATTTCACGTCTTACTCTTCCCCTTGACACACACATATACACACATGCGTGCACGCACACACACACACACAACACAAACACAGCGCTTTTGATTTTAACAGACTGCATCAGCTATTCCGTTTCCCCTTTAATATGACAGATTAGAAATGACATCTTTGGGCTCGACATGTTTAGTCATTTCCATGCAAATCAATGCATATATATTTATCCATGTAAGACAGTGTGCATGTCTGTGTGTGTGTGTGTGTGTATAGGGCTACATACCTGCATAATTAAACATGTTATGGTGTTGTGAACGCTGCTATTGTGTTCATGTGTGGCTTTGTGCATGGGTGCACAAAGTCACTTTTTTTGATGGCTTTTCAAACAATACAAAGCAATGTGATACATCACAACAAATATTCAACAGATAATGAAAATATTAATTAGCAGTTACATCTCTGTCCCTCAAACATGTGTGTGTGACTGTGTGTGAATGTGTGTATGTGTGTTTGTGAACATGGTACTAAGCCAAAGTGTCTTTTCCCCAATGCACATCCCTGCTCATCCCCTACCGCAGGTCTATAAACCACCTCCTGCCTGCTTCTGGGCCATGAACGCATCCAGATGTCTTACAATGGCAACACATTAAATAACCGTTCAAACTGACACACTTTCGTTTCAGTGGGGAAAAACGCAAGGGGATAAAATGTTATAGACTGTTACAAACCACTATCCCCTAGATTGAACACTGCCTAATGCTATCGTTCTCCCTCTTTAACTATGTTCGTCCCTCTCTCTTTTCTTCTTCTTCTTTAGGCCAAATGATGCATCTCACTTTATTCTCTTGACACTAACTTGCTGACTGACAGAAACCCAGATTATAAAATGGTTGTGTTGGAGTGATTTTCAGCAAGTCAATACCACCCTTCATTAAAGTAGGCCTTTATCAGGTTTTTAACCTTACAGTGTGTGTGAGTGTGTGTGTTTTTCAGTATTACTGTACATGTTCATGCTTTTCCTTGTATGAACATTGTGAAGGAAAGATTGCATTAATGTGTGACAGATTGTGTGAGCGCATCAACTCTTAAGTATGCTCGCACAAAGCTCACTAGTTGTAAAACACAGCTTCAGCAAGGGCCAAGCAAAACCAGCGTGCTTCAGGATTGCTGATGGCACTATGTGTAAAATTAATAGACACCACAACAAGACAAACAACACAAAGGACTTTTCAGATGGGGGTTTGTTTGTGTGACCTCTGACTTTGCTTTCCCTAAGGAGAATATAGCAATGACTTTTTGAGAAAAAGTACTTGAAGTACACTTAAAATAACAATATTTTCTCTTCCTTTTTTTTAAGGTCACGTAGGGTGGCCACAATATAAAAGGAAACATACATTTAATAATAAATGCAGGAATAATATACATTTTAAATGTAATTTTAGCATAGATTTCTGTCATATGCCATGCCTCACAATGAAACCTCACTGTAGATTAAATGGCAGCACAGAGCATTGTATGTGTGTTTATAGTACGTCATAAACATGAATGTTCATTCTGGGCTCTACCCCAGGACTTCACATAGACAGCAGGTTTCAAATGGCCTCCCATCTGTAGCTCACTTTTCACTGACTCTGAAGTTCATTAAAAACACAAACCGTAGGTAGACTAAACTCATTGAGGTGAGATTAAACTGCAGCTTCATAGGATATCCACCTTGTTAGCCCAGGACTCAGTGAGATGTTACTGCAGTCTCTGGGACTCAACTGTGCCATATGTGGACACAACAGAAATAGATGTTTGAGTTGAAACACATGTGTGGCCATGGACAAAGACAGGAAGGAGAATGGCTTTTAAGCTTCATACTCATTCCACTTCCAATCATCTCACTCTTGCCTTCACTCAACAAAACAATGTACTCTAATGGCTACAGCAACAGCACTTGCTTCAGATATATTTTCAAGCCTTGCCTTCACCATCCCCCCTATCAACACCCCCCTTCCTTTCATTCTTTCTCCTCAAAACTCTTACTTTCCTAATTTCCTTTTCTTTACTCTCGCCTTTCAATTACCCCTCCTTAGGGCCTTGTGCTGTAAGTTATAAAGTCAATGTGGATGGTCTGTGTCAAGAAGTCCATCCAGCTCTCTGCAATGTTGTGACCTTTTGCCCACTGGCGTGAAAGCTACTTGCAGCCTAATCAACTTGGCAGGATTAGCTCCGAACCTGATGACTTCTACTGCCAACAGCTCAGACGCCAGGGAAAGAGACAGAAAGAGAATGAGAGAAGAGGAAAGTAAAAATGGGTAGAAAACAGAGGAGTCACAGAAAATAAAACCATTCAAGTTTCTGAGTAAAGACGACAATGGACCAACCCGTAATGGCAAAAATAGTGGAGCAGAACTCAACAAAAGACCCAGAGAATGAGAGTAGAGGGAGAGGAAACTGGGAAGAAAAGATTCTTCAGACCTCTTGACAAACATGCCAATCATCTTACCCTGACACACACACATACTCACACTTGCACTGCTAAAGTGAAATCTAATTGTTTTTCAGACCGGTCTACCTCGACAGTCAACACCGCAACCGTGCACCCCCCAACCCTCACCACTGCTGAGAGAAAAGGAAGCAACCGGAGGTCTTTTATTAGATATGATGGCACATTTCACAGCTCCCTGACTTACAGAAACCCAATCCCGCGATTAGTCAGCGCTTTGACGTTATCTTAAGTTCCTTGTCAGAATTAATTTAGTGTGGGTGGGCTGCTGTGGGGCTGTCTGTCTGTCGCGCTCTGCTCCCCTCCGCTCGCCTACAGGAGGTGGGGGGTTGGAGGCAACGGGGGCAGGAAGATCCCTTTCAAATAAGCCCCAGATCCAGTCAGTGCCAAACCAGCCGCCTGAGAACTAAATATCTCCTCCATCAAAGGGCCCCATTCTGTGAGGGGAAAGGGAGTGAATGGGCTTGAATGAACAGGCTGAAAACAGATCCCATTCTGGCCCAGCCTGTCGGCCACTTAGTGCCCTCGGCCCTCAGCCCCCCAGCCACCCAGCTCAGCCAACGATACCGGAGAACCGATACAACTGATATACTAACTTAACACACGTGTCACGCACAGCTAAACACAAAATCAACTACATACTGCAAGTACTACAGATGAGTATTTTTGTTCACTGAAAGGGAACCTTGCACAATATTTTACTGTAGCTTACTTTCAACTCCAACTGCTTGCATATGCATGAAAAATCCTGACCACCAAATGTACTTACACACACAGAGAATCAAATTTAAAAGTATTGATATTGTACCCTGATCAAGATTGGCAGGCGACTAGTGAGAGCCATTTGCCTTGCCAGTGTGAAACTGGAGGCCTGACTGCTGCCTGCAGGCCTGTGCTGACACTTCATTAGAGGTCTTTTCCTGGTGGCACACTATTCCCTAGCAAGCCCTGCACCGCGCCACTGTCCCATCTGATGAAAACTAATGGATTACAGCATTTCAATTTGGGGGAGCCAGCTCCGTTGTCAGCCTATCTTAATCTCCTTCAATTAGGGAGTAGCTCTTAGGAAAATCTCTGACATCTGAGAACTGGGAGCAGGCCAGTCACTTTGACCCATAAACTGGTTGAAGTCCTTCACGGGTGTAAGCAGCTCTGTCTCCCCCATTTCTCGGTTTCCTTTTCCTCTCCTCCACTTCCGTAATTTGTCCCAGACACTGATAAGTCAATTAGGCAGCAGGTGAGTGAGCTGTGGATGTGTGTTTGGGTTTATATATCTGCAGCCCACCCTGGTCGAGGCAGAAAAGGGGCCTTGCAAGATTTTGCTCGCCTGGATGTGTGCTGACAGTAAAAGGGCTGTCCTGAAGTCTGGAAGGAAGTTAGCTGCAGCCTGACAGAGATACTGACCAGTGGTCCCCCACGGCGAGAGGAGGATTGCCTTATTTTTAGCCCCATTCTCCATTATCTGGACGCTTTGTTCTCATAATGGTTATCCCTCTCCCATCTGCAGGAACACAAAATAACCCTTTAATGCTTAGAAAGCAGAAAAATGGCCCGGCCTTCAGTAATAAGCCTTGAATTACCTACCCAAGGGTTTTCGTTTCAAGATGTGGAATCTTCAATTATTATGTTCCCATTTAGAAGGAGGAAGGAAAGAAAGAGAGAGAAGGGGAGGGAGACAGAGAGAGAGAGTGAGGAAGGGATGAGTCCCAGACACTAATGGTGCCAGAGTGAGGCTTTGTTCACTTGCTACATTTAGCCTGTCCTTCATCATCTGCCCTCAGCCTCACAACGCCACAAACGATAAAAGACCTGAAATATAGATTTCTCTTTTTCTCCCCCCCATGTCTCTCTCTTTATCAATCTATTTTGCTCTCCAACTATCCTGTGTGCCATCATTGACAGACATCTATATTTCAGTCTTGAACGACAGTGCACAGGAAAAAAAAAAATCAAATGTAGCTTGTTTAACTGTACTTTCTACTGTAACACATGATGGCAGGATTGTTCGAGTAACTAATAGAACTGAACCACCAACAATGACTCTCCTCTCATGTCATGATATCATATACCTGACCCTAAATGTTAAGAATATTGTAAGATAATTCTTAAAGTTTGATAAAAAGCCTCTTTTTGAATCTCAATGCCACCAGCTCAATCATGAGCACAGAGAGAAATAGAAAGAAACCACACACACTTTAATTTCAGTGAAAGTCCTCAGCAATGTTGAATAGATGAAATCCAACAGTCTACATTTACACGCACATGAAAAACCAGTGTTTTTAGAGGAATCCAGGCTGAGTCGAACAAGTTACCTACACTGCAAAAAAGTGGTTCATCTAACTCTTATAACTACATGCAGCTTTCTCCCTCTGCACTGCCATATGTTTGCACCAAGGCTTGTATATATTTAAGACACTATTTAATATGACACTGCCACATCAATTTTTGTTGTGCATAGTGCACAGTACAAGGACAGTCAATGTCAGCTCACTTTTTCCTACTGCGCAAATGTGTCTGGATTTTACTGTTCAGCTGTGGAAAATGATGTATTAACTTTAGTTTCAGAGTCAATTGTAATCAGACTGTGGCTTTAATTACTGCATTTTAGATTCAAGACTATGCAGCCACAGTGATGATCTTTCCTTTCAGTTTTCTGCACTGCTGCTACAGTAACACTTACAGTCTTAGGTCTGTCTTCGGTTGTACTGCATATCAACTACATACTCTGTTAGACATCTGTGTATAGGGCCAGAAAACTTTACAGACAACCTGCTGACTAGGTTTCTCTTGATCCTTTTAGTCCAACTACTTAGCTAAAACTGAGGATCACTGATATTTATCCATTTAGTCTAAATGAAATTATGTATTATTTTTATTATTATATTATTTATGTAGTTTCAGTATTTTTTATGTTTTTAAGCAGGCAGTGGACTTTTGTTTGAGCTCATGACAGGTAACAGATAAACGAAAGTGTGTTTACGTTACTATTCTCTCTTTAAATGAGTCTGCAGAATGTTCTCAAAAAACAAACTAACTAATACAAAGATTTTTATAAATCAAACACACAGATGTGTGATTCAGGAGATTTACATGATCAGACGTTGTGGAGTTACAAGGAAAAAGATGGAGAGGCAGAGATAAATAGAAGGTAAATCAGTCCAACATAAAGATGGATGCAGTCTTTCAACTTTCTCATGATTTCATATTTCTACCTTGCGAACACTGCCATATGCCACAAGTGTAAACAATATTACTGGTGTGTTTTTTTTTTTCTAGGTCTGTCAGTCATGCAGGCAGCTCCCTCTCTTTAAAATGATTCCTGCTGGTGTCTGCAAACCTCTCTCAGTGGTAGTCAGCAAAAAAAAAAAAAAAAAAACATCAGAGCTTGTTTTCCCACCTTCAGAGTGAGACATTTTTTAATCTTAATCTTCCCACAGTTCAGAATTTACACATATTTGAAAATTGTCTGAGAATTAATACAACCCATCAAAGTAGACATGAAGCTTTAATTATGTTTTGTCAAAGTTACTGTTTAACATTTATGTCACTGTGCCAGTGTTGTGTTCTCACTCTGAATTGTGCATTATATTGCACTCTGCTTCCTGTCATTCACCTGACATCCACAGAGAGAATTGGACGCCTCCTCCAGAAAATAATCCCTCAAAAACAATCTGCCTTAAAAACTTCACTGTTATAGTCATGTCTTCTTATTTGGGGTTTCTTTGTGAGCAGGGGCAGTACTTACTTTCAGTCTGGCTTTGACATCCTGAATTCTAAAACTGATGAAAAGCCAAAGTAAAAGCCATTGGAGGATGTGAAACTCTAAGAAAAGGGGTAAAACACGAAATGACAGAACTATTCTAATTTTAGGTCAGAAAGATCAGGGTGGCATATCAAGTCAATGCTTTTACTGCTCTGGCTGACCTGCTGGCATTGAGATTGAGTTTCTCCTCTGTATCTTTCAGAAACTGTTCAAAGTCCAGCTCACTGGAAACCCCTGGAACCAGCAGCTCCACAAAGGCATGGTCATCAGGAAAATCCCCCGGCCACTCCATACTGCTCTGCAGGAAAAGGAACGAGAGAGAGAGTGAGAGGGAGAGAGAGAGAGAGAAAGAGAGAGAGAGAGAGAGAGAGAGAGAGAGAGAGAGAGAGAGAGAGAGAGGCCTTATAGCACTGAAAACAATATACATGGTGTGTATAATACAAAATAATGCAAAAGACAGCACAGTGTCAGGATTAAATCAACAGTGTAGACTACCAGTGTGTGATCTGGTGTGTGGTGTTGTCATAGACATCTGTCTAACCACAAACATTTACAGACAAACACACACACACACACACACACACTGTACACATCCACATCACATGTCTATAATAATTTGAAACTTTCTCAAACAGTCTTATTATGAGGCACAAATCAATTGCATCTGAGAGGCCTGAAATAATAGGAAGCTTATCATCAACAGAAGTGATTTCTTCCAGTTCTCTTCCTCTTTCCTCAGAAAATCATTTGCTATAGGAGGTGACCCCGATCAAGATTCATCGCCTCAGACTCTAACCATTTCCACCTACTGACACAAGAGTGAGTTAACACAGGGGGGAAAAAAAATAGACCAAATAAATAAACAATGAGGTGAGATGATCTTCAGTCAAGGCTTTAAATAAACAACTCATCTCCCTACGTCTCTCAGAACTGAGGGCCACCCCCCTACCCTGTGGTGCTTAACACTCATGCTAACAGCCAATCCCACGCTGGTGCTGCGTTGCTGGGTCTCATATCAACATTGTCATCAACACGAGTCAAGTGGAAGGTAATGGAGAGTGTCTGTGTCAATTTGGCTTTCTCACACTCCGCCTCTCGCCCCTTCCTCGTCATCTGCTCTGATTTTAATAATCCCTGTCAAACTCCAAACAGCTCCCTGTACTCCGCTCCTCGTCTACGCTGCTGCATAGAGTCTATGCCACTCTCCCTGACAGGGCAGACAGGAAGCTCAACATTCATTTAGTCTGCACAAAGGAAGGCCTGTCCAGCTGGACAAATATTATTTTCCTCTGCTGACAGCCTCACCAGTTAAGCTTGTCCTTTATTATTTCTCCCTCTCTTCTTCTCTCTTACTGTTTCCCCTCATCATCATGCTCCCTCTGTGCCTGAGAAGAGGTCTATGCACAGCCATTGCTGAAAGGGAAGAAGATTTTCAATCCATGGATTAGCAACTTAACATTGTAATTATATGAGCTGTGTGTGTGCGTGTGTGTGCGTGTGTGTGTGCACACGTAAATTTTGAATAGTGTCTACAGCCCCACACTTCTCTTTATGTGTATGAAAGGCAGATGGACAGAAGGTCTGAATATGTACACTGAATGTCTGCTGGGCGTCTACCTCTTGGTGTGCCAACATATCATCTGTTATCTTAAGCAAGGGTGTGTACATGCAAGTGTGTCTGTGTCAAGATTCTCCAGGCAGCACACAGGGCCTCATTAGTACTATACTTTAAATCATCCGGTCTCTATTGTCTTGTCATTAGCTCTTTACAAAGCAGATGTTGGAGGAGCCCCTGTGTGTTTCACAGTGTTGCAACAGGGACAACTGGGCCAGGCGCTGCCTGCCTCAGACATCGACTCCACAGCTATTAGATCACAGGAAGAAACACAGTCACACACATACACACATGCATGTACGCACGCACACACACACACACACACACACTGACGCACATCACTATCCTGTCTCTGTTGCTGCTGTCTACCCCAGCTAGGCGAACACACAGGCCCATTTACAGTAATGAGTTTGTCCTGAAATATTTAGCAGCCCGTCCCCCAGGCCGCCGCTTTAAAGCCACTTAGAGCATGTCAAGTTAAAGTCAACATTATTTCAAAGGGGGTACCTAACAGTCTACTGTAAAGGAAACATTATAAATTAAATAGGTGCATATTCTAAAATCACAATACTGCTGAGAACTATCTCATGCATACCCAGGGGGGAACATGGCTTCACTGTTACTGTACAGCCATGTGGCCCTGTTACACTGCACTGCGTTTGACTGATTTTCTTCTTTACAGTAACTCCTTTCTGCTTAGTGATGGGCTTTAGTCTCATCAGATTTGATATAGTGATATTTCTACTAAATGTAGGAGGCACTTATGTTATAAAAAGTTGTGGGTCATTTTTTTTCTTTACTACAGGGAAATATATGGACATAATATCTTCTTGAAATATGTTCTGTAAGATTGTTTGAAAACTGCAGAGCAACAACTAACAAATGCCTGTGTGATTAGCTTACACTGAGAGGAATGAATAATTCATGACTTAATCCTGATATTACTTGTTGTTGCCGTTTTGTGGAATAATCATCATCATTCAACAGTATTAAAGTACCCTGAGCAATGAGTCAATTACAGACACTGAAAAACAAGACAATATTGTCACACTGGAGCAGATCATATTGTGTAGCTTACTGCATTCCAACAGTCAGGATTTCAGTAAACTTGAGTACTGACATAGACAACAATTACATAAACAGAAAGGTTGCATGGTTTTATTTGACAACTACAAGAAAAATGTGGAAAGTACAAAGTAAATATATCAGCATAGTGCTCAATAGGGCTGTAAGTAACAGTGATTTAAATTATTAATAAATGTATTCTAACTGATCAGTCTTTTAGTCTGCAAAATGTCACAATAATGAAAAATACCTGTGATCCCAATTTAGCAGACCCTTGAGTAAAAGCGTCTGACCTCCACCCAACAGTTTAAAACCCAAAGGTTTTCAGTTTAAAAGAGAGGGACGATGGTGCATTAATCTCATTTGATTCTTATTCTGTAAAACTTGAATTTGATAATAGTCTTTTCTAGTATTTTCAGTTATTAACCACAACTACATGTTGAAACAGTACCACATCACTGGGAGAGCTGTTGATTTGTTCTTGCATGGTGGTGTTTTGCCATGTGACCTGACTTCTGTCCAACCAGCAAACCAAAATGTATTCAACTGACAGTAATATAAACCAAAGATTGTTGTTGATCAGTAATTGTAAAAAAATCATTTCAGAGGGCTTGATAATATTGCTAATTTGATACTTTTTTAATATCATAGTCTTTCTCAGAGAGAGAGAGAGAGAGAGAGAGAGAGAGAGAGAGAGAGAGAGAGAGAGAGAGAGAGCTTTGAATGCAGAGTAATTACCTGTTTGTGAAGTTTCTGACCAGATAAAGATGCTTTACATCATAGGAATAGATGATCTCTGCATGGCAAAGAACTGACACTATATTTGCTGATTTTGACAGGTCACACATCTTTTTACAAAATGTTCACAGGGGACCCGTGAAACATGAACATTTGCACTGATTCAGCGTTACTGTGACCAACAACACATGAAGCATTTGTGTATCTTACCTTTTACAAGCTCCTTTATATTCGTCTCTCGATTAAAAATTAATCCATTTTAGGTAGGGGAAATGTGACCAGCGTCATTTGCAGTTACTTACTGCTGACATTTGTCTACGACAACAACTGGTATCTGTAACCAAGCTGTAAACCAAGACAGTTCAGCCACAAAAGTGCTACTACGTAATAAAATTAAATGACTGTGATTGAAAGCTTAACTGTCACTGTCCCTGAACGTCAGCCGATCACTGCACGCTTTCTGTAAACAGACGAACGGTTTCATAAGCAGAGTCTCGGTCACAATCAAACCAATGTAATCGATCGATGTGATATTTCCGTTAATCAATCAGTGCAGTATGATAACCAGTTACTTTTGGTTGTTTCCGGGGGCTGAAAGCGTCCGTGACAACAACCCGGAAGTAGCTCAATGAAAACTTCCGCTCCACGGAACAGACCAACTGACAAACAAAACAGGGAGAGTTCACTCCAGAGTGAATGAATAATATATGAATTTAATGAATAGTACATCTTTTTTCATATAAAGCATGGTCTTAACAAATGTTTACACGTTTTTAGTAGAATACATTGTCGTTTAAACCCCGGTAGTGCGTACAAAATATATTAATATATGAAAAATCTCAACCTCTCTTAAATAGTTAGCTGTGCCGTGGAGTTGTCAACACATGACAATTGGGCGGTGAAGAAGCATATGGATCTAAGACTTATCCACCGTTTAATGAAACTAATCAGTAAAGTCGCCATGTGTGTCTGTCCGCGAAGCTGAACACATTTTTTTGAAAGAGGCAACCAAACACTGGCACTAAACACTGCTACTGTCACTGGATGTCGGTGTCAGTGTCAGAGTTTTGGCGCGCCTGTATGTAACCGGGAGGACGCAGAGTCAGCATCGGTGGCATACTCATAATAGAGGTACCTGATCAGTCAGCTGTGTTTTAATACAAGTGGATATCAGTGATGAATGAACAGGACGCAGATACTTGGTCATTTCCTCAACTCAGAGACTGTAAATGTGTGAGCTTGTTGAGTGCTGTTCATGTGGCAGAAAGTTTTAGCAGATCCAGATTGTTTTGTTTTTTGTGCAGGTTGTAAGTCTCAAACTGAACTAGTTTAGTCAAATGAAATCCTCACACATAAGTGTAAGTTTAATGTCATGTGTGAGTGTCATGAACTTCAGACAACCCAAATCTCTCTTCCTGTTTTTCTATCCAAGCCATGTAGTCAAACACGATTTGCAACATTAGTTGTGTGAAAGAAATGAGGTCACTTAACATATAATTAAGTTTCTTGTACACTGTGTGTCTCTTCTACAGGATGGAGAGCTGCACACATGTATTCCAGATCTCTGGGATCAAGATCCTTGATAAGAAGAGAGTTTTGGTCCAGGGAATCCAGCAGCTGGGTGGGAAATACATAGGTGGCTCAGTGAGTAGAGATCCTACCAAAACACTGTAGAGAGAAATGACGGATCCGTTTCAACCTAAGATATTTTGCCGAATAGAACTGAAATTTACGATTAATTTAATAATTCAGTCTATGAGATGCCCACCACACCTTAACCAGAGATGCCACAGTGATGTCTTAACATTGGTTACCAGTCTCACCAGCAACCTGAAAACCCAAATAAAGAAAATCAAGCAAATCTTTCGAATAACCAGCAAATTTTAGCACTTTTACTTGATGAATGTCCCACTGTCTATTAAAACTGAATCCTGTCAATGTTCTGTTGATCAAGTAATAATTGAATTATCATCATTATTATTGTTTTTAATGATGGTTCTGTGTGATTTAAATATACCAATATACCAATGAATTGCTGGTAGCATCTTTTCTGCTATGGTTTTACATATAGTTAATTTAGTTTTGGATAGATGATGTAAATAGCTCGCTTAAATTCCTAAATTGTGCAATGATTCCTGCAGGTAGGGTTGGTCGGTGAATCTGAATCATTATTTATCAACTTGTATCGTAATGATCACATTATGTAATTTTAAAAAATTCTGTTATATAACTTAATTATTCCAAACAAATTCTAATTAAAAACTAATTAAAAATGTGAAGAGTTTTGATTGAATTAATTGCACTGAACATGAGTTTGAAAACCCAGTTCTGGTTGTCTGATCTTTGTAATTGTGTGTTACATGTTTATAAATTGATGTGGTGATTATCTTCCAGGTCTATCAGCATGCCAGCACTCATCTCATAATCCCTAAGGTTTCGTCCAGTGAAAAGTTTTTGGCAGCCTGTGCTGCAGGTCAGTAAGGATAATTATTAAAATGATAATAATGATGAATGTTTAAAAATAATTTATATATGATTGCCCTGATTCTTTCAAGACTGCCCGACAACTGAGCTACCTCCAACACTTAACATACAACACTGCTGTTCTCACTTTCATTTGACTGAACCAGGAAAATGGGTTGTGACTCCAGACTATGTGCTGGACAGCGTTAAGAATGGCTCCTGGCTCGCAGAGGGACCCTATGAGGTGGCCATTTCCACAGGTGCCACGTCTGCTTTCCACCTTACCAGGCAGTGGAGGGAGAAGGTAGTCAGTGGGAGACTAACAGGGGCTTTCCAAGGCTGGAGGGTCCTCCTCATGGTCCAAGAGCCCACCCGCAGAGCCATGTTCATACGGTGAGGAGTCACAAAAAATACTATCACAAATCAAAACAATCCATCTATGCATGAATAAAAGCTGCAAAGTATAATGATAAATAAATTATTCTTTAATTTTTCACAGGCTGCTAAAAGCAGGCAGGGCCAAAGTGTACCACAACCCTCCTCCCCCTCATGCCTCCATCACTCATGTAATGGCTAAAACGGTTACAGAAAACTCAAAATCCTACAGTGCTCCTTGCTACTCTGTGAACCACATTGTCCAGCACCTTTTTGGGGTAAGTCGGACTAATTTATATACAAGATATGGCCGCTCAAACCTATTCCTTTAACAGTTCATATTAAAGCTTTTTTTGTAAGAATGGGTGTAAGAATATTGGCTTGAAAATGTTGTTTAAAAGTCTAAAACTGCCTCCCCTTTTCCTTTGGCAGAGCAATTGGGTTGATATGAATTTGGCTGTAACGGATGAAAATCCAGCAGTGACAAAGAAGGCCAGCTTTGTTGATGTTGACTTCTCTAATCTGGAGACAGAGCTCAGGGACTATGTCATCAAACAGGAGGTTTGTTTGTGTGTGGAAGCATGTTGCAGAGAAGCTTTGAAGCATAGTTTCTAGTAATCATTTAATACACTGTTGGTTGGTCAACATTCTGCTCACTTGAATGACCTGTTTTGGCAGCTTTGTACGTTTGACATTATTAATAAGAACTTTTCCCGTAGGGCCGGCAGAGACTGTGCTTCCTTGAATTTCTGGGTTACCATGACCCTTACCGTCCACAGTCACAGGTAGACATGCATACATACCCCTCAGCCCCCCCCCCCCCCCCACCCCTCACCCCTTACCCCTTATCACTACCATACATCTCTAAAATAACTACGTGTTTCATCAAGAAGATCAGGTCATTCAATTTCCTTTATGTCATACATTTCAATGGAAAGCAACATCTAGAGCAAGGGCGCATCATACTGAGGTCACCGATTTAACCACTACTGTCAGCTGATCTGAAAGTTTTGATTGGCAGGCCTATTAACAATACTCTCCACCATCCTGTCCATACCTTACCCAAGTGGATCTCCATCAGATTGCTATTATAAGTGCTCATGTATTTCCATTCTGTACTCTCTGAGTCCAGATGCTATTTGCCAATAAGTGACAGTCAGAACTGACCCCCAGGAACTTTTGATGCCCATTCACTTCCTATTTCCATTACCCTTCTGCCCTCACATTTTATCTCCTCTCTCTGCCTCCTGTCTCTTTGAGTGCCTTGTCTTCTCCTCCTTTCCATATACCTCTTACATTTCATCATTGTTCTTTTATTCCTCCAGGCAACAGAAACAGACTTCAGCAATGTTGGTTGTATGATAGAGTGCGGTCTCTTCGCTGAAGCCTTGGACTCAATCAAAAGTGCTGTGTTCCCAGGTCTGCTGCCACCAGTGACGTACCTGATCTCCCTCATAGAATACGCACAGCAGGTAGGACCAGAACTACCAGACTGCAGAAATCCCCACCTGCTGCTGCTGCATGAGCCCCTGGGGCTGTATGAAAGTATAACCTGCTCCATGACATCTTTGAATTTCTATAGCTGCTGGTTCTATAGCTGCTATAGCTCGTGAATTTTGGGATCAGTGTCAATGAATTAAAATGTAATTTAGGCCTGCAATTAACAATTATTTTGATTATCAATAACAATAACTTTTTTTGATTAATCAGTTAACCATTGCAGGTCTATTGTGTTTGACATTATTTCTTGATATACAAATATCAAACCACTCAAGCTTCAGTTGTTGTGTGTTCATTATGTCACAGGGTAACGCCACGTCTGTCTTCCTAAGAAATTTCCAGCAGGTCATGAGTAACCTGCTCATTACAAACCCTCCCTGGCTGGCTCCCAGCCCAGTGAAAAAATATTTCACCCAGGTGCTGCAGTGTCCTCGGTGTAAGGCGGGTCTTTGGCCTTTTCTAGAGACAGCCATCAGGTAATCCTGATGCCACATAAGATTTCTTCTTAAATTATTCTCACAAATGATTCTACACTTAATTGTTTAAATGGTTAGTTACAAGATATGCTTAAACCCTCTCTTCCATCAAAGGTCATTTTCTCATATATTTACAGCTTCTCTATATGTGTGTATTTCTTCAGTTACTGCCTGTCCAGTGAGGTCACCTGTCACCCACTCCCTGGACCTGCACTGCCAACACTGATACATTTCCATAGTGACATCATGGCTTTCTTCCTCAGGCTCTTCCAGGGGGAGCTCCACTCTCTCACCACTGGGTACCACCTTACACATACACAGAGGGAGATCGGGTGGCGCCTATTTGTTTTTTATTTAATGCTTTTAATATTTCTTGCATGAGCATGGTTCAAATATTAATGCATACTACTTAACAAGTAGCTGTATGTAATGTTGACTGCACATTTAATTCAATGTTCATGCCATTGTTCTTACAGGACATCATTTTATTAGTCTTTCCTTCCGTCATTCACCCTTGCCTTTCTCTGGCTCAGGGATTTTATGCTGCCTCAGAGAACAGGAGTCTCTCAGACATCAGCGTCAGGATCTTTACTATATGGAACCTTCTGGACTGTGTGGGAGCGCTCCACTCTGCTGTCTCGAGCTGTGAAACAACTAACCCAGCTCCTGGTGCAGGCCGCCGCTGAGGTAAAGACTGTGGAATTTTTATATTGATATTCTAATTGGATGGTGTGTTCACTAATATTTAGGCATTAGACAACTAACAAAAGTTCTGTGTTAGCCAGATGGGTCAATTTCTTAAATCTGACATGCTCAACAAGCTTCAGCTTCTTCTTCTTCTTCTTCTACAGCATTATTCCTAGATTTTGCTTATGTTTGAAGTCGTACCTGAAGACTATATTGTTTATCTTCACTGAAGGACTATGCTGACAGGAATGAGAAGCAGAGCCTGCATTTGGCGGACACCCTGCTGGACATCCTGTCTGTGCTGGTGGAGTTCTGGTGTCAGCAGCACTTCAAACTCAATCAGAACCTGGTGGAAAAGGGCCTGAAAGACCTAGCAGAGCACTTTGCTGTCATGAGCCAGGGTATGAAATAAAAACTGAAAAAACTGCAGAATAAGAAGAATATCTAGAAGAGTCTAGTCTGATCAGTTTTCACTTCCCCAGAAAGTTCTGGGGAAGTGTGTAAATGTTGGCCTTCAGTTTGTAGCAGCGCCTTTTTAAATTTCATTTTGTGTGCTGTGTGTGTTAAACACAAGACGACTAATACAGTAGAAGTGGAATTGATACTTTTTAGCTACTACTGCTTTTAGAAAAAAAGTGAAAATGGATAGCTGAAAAATTGCCATCATAATTTCTGAATTTATAATTATCCAACACTTAAAGGAAATGTTTTTTGTCTTTCTGATCCTCTGATCTGTCCTGCAGATGTGTCTCCAGTTGTTCTGGCTGAGCTGGTGATCAGGGTTTCCTCTACCAGACTTAAATTGGTGATGGCTGATGCCATATTCAGGAATCTCTGTTGCAGAAACGGATTCACTGTGGGAGATGAACCCCTCTCTCTCAAGAAAATGGTGTGTGTGTGTGTGTGTGTTGTTCTTCATTTGATTTCCCATTACTTTCAGACTACTTCCATTAGTCCTGCATTGCATGGGTGTTTCATAATTTGAGACATGCACATCTTCAGTGTTCAGATGTAAAATTCTGATAAAACTACACACAAATGTTTGTAAAAATGCAACAATTAAAATAATAAACTAATATATAATAATAAACTAGCTACATTACTAATTTAAAATTCTTCTAATAAATACACTAGTTTTAATCATTTAGTTTTCCTTTTCCACTGTGTTTTTGAGCTGTGGTAAAGAGGCATAAAACACAGATGTTCTGCATTAGTTACCTTGTGAGTGTGAAAACTGGTATAGATTATATTACAGTTTGCTGCTACAGAGACAAAGATTCCTGATGTGGTCGAAACATTATATTGTATTGCTGTAGAACATCTGGCTTTGTCACTCACCGTTTGTCTTTGTGCCTCCTCAGTCCCCTAAAGACACAAACATTAACTTGAAGTGTAAAGGCACTGTCTAACTTCTAACTGTCGAACATGTGTGTATGTGTGACTTCTGTCAGGTGCTGTCTTACCTGCCTGCTCTGGGAAGTTTAGCTCAGAGTCCCAGCGGTGCTGGTCTTAGGACTGGACCCTCCTCCCACAGCTGCACCAGCCAGGAGACCGGCTGCAGGTCAGTTACACACAGCTGTCTGTCTGTGCCACTGTCATTCTCCCTGGTACATTTTCACAAGTGCCTGAAGCAGAACATGTGAGGGGAATAGATGCAGAGGAGGGGGCTGCACAAAGGCAAATAAGTTTTAATTCTAAATACATTGTAAACCAATGCGAACATATTTTTTCCTCTTCAAGTTTTTTCTCATTTCAGTTTATTCCTCTGCATTTTAAACATAAGTAAGTTTAATTATGTTTAAAGATTAGCCTGGAAATATCAAATGGTAGTGTGCACAGGCTATTCCAAGTCCTTTGCTCTTCTTTCTGTTGTTCACACTCTTGTAACTCATTTTCATTTGGCAAAAAAAAAACATCCATCAGTCCATTATCTATATCTATATTGCTTATCCGAATAAGGTTGTGGGGGCGCCGAAGCCAATCCCAGGGGTACACCCTAGACAGGACACCAGTCTATCACAGGGCTAAGATCTAGAGACAAACAAACATTCACACCTACGGTGCGCCGTAGCACCTGAAGGTAACCCACGCAGACATGGGGGAGAGCATGCAGACTCCACACAGAAAAGCCCCAGGCCCAGGATTCAAACCCAGAACCTTTGCTGTGAGGTGACAGTGCTAACCACTGCACCACCGTGAACAAAAACAAACTTAGATTAAAGATTTCCATAGGCATGGGAATACCTTGAGTCTATGTACATGTCCAGGCTTCACTTCATTTTTCAAACTGTATCACATCCAGTCATTGCAGTGTTTTGCTTCCTCAAAACATTGTGTTTTGAGGATACAGTGTGCCCACAGCACCATTTGAGAGTTGAACAGTTAACAGAACTGGGTGTGTAACAGTATACATGTTGCTGGTCAGATTTCACTGAAGCTGTAAAAGAAAATCTGCCACTTTCTGCCATCCTGTCAAATTAGTTGTATCACTCTTTATCGTCTTTTGTTGGCTTGTGCGTCTAGAATAACAGAACTATTCAACTAGCAGTCTACACTGCCTCCATTGTCAGGTTTCCACCCATAGATTTAGGGCTAGACAGTGTGAGGCAAAGCCGGTGAAAATGTCCAGATTTGATGAGAAATGTGAGTGAAAAGGAACAAAGGAACAGGAACACCTGGAGAGGGGAGGAGTGTGTGTGGGGGAAAGCTGGAGAGAGGCAAACAGAGGTCAGACGGAGTGTGAGGAGTTGGCATGTGATGGGTCATGCCCAGGTCTGATCGTATCAGTAAGTGCCGGCTGACAGAAGGGGTGCATAGGGAGGTTAGACCCCTCCTCACACTGACACACACACAGTGCTGAGTCTGATTTGGACAGGAAGCCGGCAGATCGACAGACTAGGATATCCCATCAGGCCTTTGTGTCTTCCCTTACGACCACCAGCTCTCAGCCTTCACCCCCCCCCCTCTGAGCCTATCTTCATCTTCCCTCTCGCATACTAAATCCCTCTCTGAATGCAGTCTCACACACACACACACACACACTCTCTCTCCATACCCCATGTCAGACATCTGCTCTTCCACCAGAAGGTAGTTGGCCTGGGGAAGGGCAGAGTCACCAGGGAGCAGGTTCATGTGAAGGCTGTTTGTTCATGCACTGACCAGACCCGATCCCCTCTTCCCTCCATCACCACTCTCTTTCTACTGTCTGCTTCCCTGCTTTTGCCACAGTTTCAAGGATTTTGTTTATTTTGACATACAACAGGAGAAGAACTGAATAAAACAAGGAATGCAATCTGTGCGGGTGAGATAAAGAAATGCCAAAGGGCATGTAAAATCATTTGACCCCAAAAGAAAGAATGAAATCAAAATGACAAAGCCTGTGATAAATTGAGAACAGACACCAAAAGTAAATCTTGTTTCCTCACTTTTCATGGCTGAATTCATGATATTATACATATTTCCAGTGATGTTGACACTCTTAATCATTTAACTTATGTTGAAGCATTTATGAGTCTGACACACTCCTCAATCTCATGTTTTCAATACAGTCCTCTATGTTGTTGGAGCTGCTATGACTCAGTAAAGAAAAAAGAAGGCAACCATGCTGTTGGTACCCTTGTCAGTAATTCCTAGTGTTTCACGACCAGAAATATAAGAAACAGCACAAATGGGATTGTGGTTTCTTTAATAGAAAAGTATTGGTGATAAATGGTTTCAGTTTTGTTTTAGCTGCCTTTTGAAACTGTCAATACTGAGACATAAGACAAAATCCTGGCAAGATGCTGGGTATTAGATTTATGAACAGGTGGTCATAAAGGTTGAGAGGAGCCACATGACCCCTTTATCTTTCATTTCTGGCTGTTAGAACATATTAGCTTCTTTTACTGTTACCTGAGGCTGCTGCAGTCTGAAAGATGGAGAGTGTGCTTCTTCTGCACCGACAGACAGCCAGGCATTAGGGAACATGTCCAAGCCATACCAAGCTGACAGGATGGCTGACTGACCGATTGGCTGTTTAGATGGCCGTTTGACTTGCCGGCTGGCTGCGTGGCAGTGAGTTCTGTTAGAGAGTGGACGCTGTAATTGAACTTTTAATCAAGCTCTGTCCATTGTTGTTATCTTTGACTATATCATTACTTTTGTGCTATCTCTTCTGACCAAAGCTATGTATAGTCAGTGTCAGGTGGATCTAAGAAAAGCCTGAAAATAGGGCAACCTTACCAATATTCAATAATGAAGTTTTTGCTACGGCCTTTTTTGTAGAGTCAAAGAAGTTGAAAATGTAATGTGTAGCCTCATCCTGCTGTGGCATTGGACATGCAGTCCATTATTACTTCCATTATTGCTGACAAATTTGTTGAAAGTCGGCCTCCAAAGGCACAGGCTGCCCCAGGCCCAGAAGTGATCCCTGGGCCACTGACAGCATGCTGGCCTCCTAAAGTATGAGGGAAGGAGAGACTGGGGGGTATACAAGCCAAGTACTGTCAACTTCCAATGCTGCCAGCCTGTATGGACAGGGGACACTCGGGTGAAGTGGTTTGAGATGAGAAGTGGTACACCCTCATCCTAGACACTCTTATAGACTCTCTCACACACACGCGCACACATACACACACACACACACACACACACACACACACACATACACAGCTCGTCTCATCTCTTCTCAGCCTTGTCCCTGCTAATAACAAGCAACGCGTGACAGGACGTGTGTTTCCTCCTCACTGCTGGGAGCTCCTTCCTGGCTTCTGAACAAGCCAATTACCAGGGAACAAGCCTCTTCCCTGTAATACGGATGGCACTGCGCTTCAAGGCGACGCGCGCGCACGTGCACAGACGTCTACACACAAGACACCTGTCAGGCTTCATGCAGGCAGATCTCCCATACCCACTCACAGGACTAGTGACAGCCCACAGCTATTAGCACGCCACTACTTTGAAGAGGCTTCACTTTCTTTTACTAGTTATTCCTCCTAATGTGCTTGCTCACATCGAATTCTCCGTCTCTGTGTTTGAGGCGATAAGTGGGAGGAAAAGTGCTTTGGAGACGAGAATGGAGGATTGGGTGTGTGTAGTGTGTGTGTGGCCAACACAGTAGGGGTTTGACAGATATTGTCAGATTTCATATAAGATGATACAGCGCCACGAGGGATTCATTTGCTAATGGCACTTCTCACAGTACACTGTTGCCTTTTCCGCTTTCTGTACCACTGGTTCTCCTCGCTGTCATGCTGAAATGGTCAGTCACAGAAACACTGGACTTGTTTATATGAATCATGGGTAATCTCTTATTGAATTTGGTTTAGTACATAAATGTATATCTTCTCATAACCCCTTTGACCATGTCCTTTGTTTCCATACAGAACCCAGAGCTCTTTGGTGAATGAAACAAGCCTGGAGAAAGAGAACATCCCCAGAGGTTTGAACAGAGTCAATGCAGCAGGTACAGCACACACACACACACACACACACACACACACACACACACACACACACACACACACACACACACACACACACTGCTGCCTGACAATATAGCTTCACATTTGCAAGGAGTGGACTTTTAATGGACTGATACACTGCACTAGGTCATCAGTAAAGAGGGACATGATAGCTCTGTCATCACTTTCAGTTTAATGAAGAGCACATAATGTATGGAGAGAGTGATTGATTTGCATCCGACCACGCTTCCATCAAGTCAGCTGTAAGGGCAACTTTGCTGCATAAGTAGGCCTGTCGTGTACGTTCGGGCCAAAGTGTGGACCATATTACCACCTCTGCATCACACCTCCTCCTCCACTTGTTCTATTCACATTTAAATTCAACACTGCGCTCTTTGTTTTGCTTTGCTTTTTCCTCATGTCTTATTTACCTTTTAAAAAAGTAATAGATAAATAAATAAATGGCCTGGACATAAATAATGGGTTTCTCACACGAAACAATAACGCATATTAGTACGCACAGTGTGCCTCAGATCTCCATTTTAGGGATATTAAATGCAGCAATTAGGGTTGCACTGCAGATGTACAGCGGCTGCACTGGTGGAACTTCCTGCAATTAGAGGCATGGCACTCTGTGTGAACTCTCGAAGGTGTCAGAGCTCATATCTCCCCCTTCCACCTGATCAGAAAGGCCCTGTGCTGGTGTGAAGGAGGGGTGGAGGGTAAAGGAGAGGGGGTGAGGGGGGGAGGGCTGAAGCAGGAGACTCAAGGCTGTTGGCATGTGTTGTTTTTCCACTACGTGATCTCTATACCGATGCAGTCGGCATTAATTTTTGATGAACCATCGGCACAGCATCCTCCCCTCTCGCCCTCTCATCCCATTCTCTCTCGCTCTCTCTTTCTCTCTCTCTCTCTCTCCCTTCCTCTCTTTCTCTTACAGGCTTTTTCAGCCACATATGTAAGCTCGCTTTCTTATATGCTGCACTTCTTTGCTTTGGAGCATCTGTCTCGCCTGCTAGAACCTTGGTATCTTTGTCACAGTAGCTGAGAGGGGTTGAGGGATTTGGGATGAACTTCTCTTGTTCAGTCCCATATTTGCTTCTGGAAGCTCAGCAGAGATTTCAATTTAAATCAGCCTGAATATAGCGTCTGTAGGTTGTAGAACAAGAACTGCTGTGTCGTCATTTAAGCAGCATAATTCAAAGACTAAGTCGATTGTTCTTGGGAATTTAAGCTACACAAAGCAACTTTGTCCAGTGAAGAGAGGTAACTATTGGAAAAGTTGTTGCTATAATTAATAATCAGAGAGTAATTCTTGTTCTACTCAGGTGTATTTAACACAGAAGTGAGAAGTTACTGCCATAATCCAAAGACTATTTAAACTGCTCTAATGGACATATTTAAGAATTTATAGATTTTAAATTGGCATATTAGCAAAAACAGGCCCACCACAAAGTCCATTAGCTGTTGTGGAGCTTTCAGTTGCTGTAGATTTGTAGATCCATATTTCTGAGCATGTTGAGGCCTTCTCATCTGTGTTGGCTTAAAAATTGAGACAGAAAGTTCATGCTTGGCCTTGCAAACAGCTGTTGGCAAAACAGTCTCACCTTAATACAAATATTGTTTCAACACTCACAGACCTGTGATTGACTGACATCTTCCTCATGTATTTATAAGCTTTGTTGCAGATGTGTATCAGCACATGGCGTTTCGTGACTTTATGTAATTTCCAGTATAGCTCCACCCAGTTTCAACCTGAATGGATGTGTAATTAGCTCCAGCACACTGGATCTGAACTGCATGCCATGAACTGATGTTGTGGTCATCAGCATGATCTGGAGTTGGCTGGAGTGAGACGGGAACATACTGTAAACTACCTGAGAAGTCTGTGTGGTGGAGACTGGCCTGTGGAAACACTGCCTCAGTGGTGTTCATTTAATTTAACTCTCTAGTTTATGATCTGTTTTTGTAACCAGTGAATTAAAAGATTTCTTTGTACTGATATATGAAAATTGATTCTGAACAATCCTAACATTCCTGCTGCACTATGTCATCAGAATGATATGTTCATTGTAACAGAAGATGACAGAGTCAAAGGTTTTTGTGAGCCTGACTTTCACATTAATCACATTTATTTACATTTGTGCATTTGGCAGACAGCTTTGTCCAAAGCAATGCACAAATGAGGTACAGCCCAAGCCTCAGCAGATCAAGCTTTTACATTAAGGATTTGCTCACTTCCGTTCAAGAGACAATTTGCATTTGTGTCTCATTATCTCTTGTTGACAAAGAGGACTTGGCCTCATGATTTAAAAAAAATATATATTAAATTGTTATTATTATCTTGCATTAAAATCTTTTCCAGTGGAATTTTTACATGTTAAGGCCTGTAAATTCTTTCGAAGCAGAGTGAGAGCTGCATTAATCTCGGTTTGGGGGAATTAACGTTCTGCCATTGCTCTCCGAGCCACAAACAGCAGTAGTTTTAAATATATCCAATAACTGGCACATAATACCTTTCTAACACATTCCTGACAAATAGCATTGTTACAGGCTTCCAGCAGCTTTTTGGTCCAGAGATCGGCAGGCCAAGCGACACTTTACAGGAGGGCAGCAAGCAGACTGAGGGATATAAAGAGCAACACATACATTTAACTTTTCTATTAAAGTGTGAAACGGGGGATTTATAGAAAAGGACAGGCGGATTTATCCTTTCCGTGCTTGTAAATGCTGAGCATGCAATTACCCCTATAATAGAGGCGTTGTGTCCAAATTGGAGCCATTAAAGTGATTTAACAGTGCGTGGATTGGTCCTGGCATTTGCGAGGATGTGTACACATGGGGTGTAGTGGAATGGGTGTTTAATCACAGCATTTTAGAGCCCAGTAATAGCAGAGCAGCCCATGTCAGAACACTGACGTGCCACACAGTACAGCTTACTCATTAGGGACTGTAGTTTGGTCTGCGCTCCACCCTCTGTTTGGCTGTTTTTGATTTTTAGATTGGAAATGTTAGTTTGCTTCATTGATTGGCCTCATTATTGTCACTGATCCTGATGCTGTACAAACACTGGGGTTACATTTGGAAACAACTGTGCACTGTAATTCATTCATTCACAATTTTTACAGTGCAATGTACATTTTCAGATGGAAAATCAGATTGGCAAAATATCCCGAAGTGATTTCAGTCACTTTTTTTAGCAGACAAATAATTCCAGGTTATGAAGTGAGACATTACTGTTTAAACACAGTACACTTACTGAATTAGTACAAATATTTATAGAATTGCCTATTGAAATTACATACATGCCACCTAACAAAGTGCTTGAAAGAAGCTGCAGTCAAGTAGCTGCATCATCAGCCTGTTTGTCTTCTCACCGCTTCTAAGTGCTTGTTTTTAGCATATATACGGAAAGTAAGTGACTATTTTTGTGTCTGTCTTTCTATTTTTCACTTGACATTGATTTCAAACAGCAGTTATTCCATTACACTTTTTAAACGTGAAGCAGCCTATTAAATGCAACTGAAATACTCAAATTACATTATCCTGCAGGATCAACAATATGATGCAATAAAAAATACTTTGTTTTTGTAGTTTTCAGTAGAGTGGTGCTTCAGTGCTGGACTACTCCACCCATTAACCATTTACTCCAATAATCCATCGTATCTTTCCGGAGTGTTCATAGAGGTTTGGTTTGTAGAGAGAAATGAGAGAAATATTATAATATATTTTATGTTGGTAAATGTTGATGTGCTTGTGTTTGGTTTTGCATTGGATTTCTAGGGAGAACATAGATGATCCTCCTTTTGATAAACAGTCCTTCCATTTCTTTTTTTTTTTTTTTTTTCCTCCACTCTTCAACATCTTTACTACCAGTGGATGGCATTTAATGCATCTTCTGCATCCTCAAAGACACCTCCTGGAAGAAAGGAATTCTTCAGAGTGAATAGGATCCAGCTTTTTTCAATATTTCCCCTACACGCTTTGAAATGCAGGAAACCCTTTCACTCTCTCCTCCACTGCTTCTTCTTCCTTACCCCCTCGCTCCGTCTCCTCCTCCTCCACCTCTTTTCGCCCCAGTATGTGCTCTGTGTGCGCTGGAGTGGAGCCCCTGTACAGGCGTGGCATCCTGGGGAGAGCTAGTAAAGCATTTATTACAGGCTTTGCAGTCCTGTATTATACTGGCAAGCACAGAGCCACTCATGCTTGGCCTTTAACTTCCCTCTGAAGTTCAGCCATACATGAAAAGAGGGGGCTCTGGCCCACTAATATATTCCTGATTTAATATTGTATCAGAAAAAGTGAGGGACGGGGTAAAGATGAGAAAAAAGGGACCGGGGGGGGGGGGGGGGGATTGTGTTTAAAAATGTAAATGGAATCCTTGAGAGTTTTTTCCATGCCTGTTCACTGCTAGTTTGCTGATTAAATATCACGTGGTGACACTGGCAATGCCCAGCGGAGCTTTTGAACCCTGGATCTGTGAAGAATCCTTTTCGAGGCTTTGTGCGTGGGCTGTCTACCATAACTTCCTCTCAAGTAACATTATAGGGACAAGCGGACAGGAAGCAAGGCTACTTTCTCACCACCACATTCATTCACTCGCCGACTGTCCCGATATTAACTTTGTTGGGCTCGGGGTGTAAGTGGAAATCTCTGTGTCTAAAAAAGAGGTAAAGAGCGAGGCGAATTAGCCCAACTCTCCATCTTTAATTTTTTCCCTCCCATTTTTTTCCCTTTGAAAGATCTCCCCCCTTTTCTCATCACTCTTCTTAAATCGCATCCTCATTGGCGGCTCGTACTTTTTTAGGTCAGGCTCTTTTTTTTGGTGTTTGGGGACTTTTCTGTGGTATTTTATTGGTGTGTTCATCATATGGAGGGGGACAATGGGCAGGACACCGGGCACACCCTAATTTTGGATTTCTCTCTTCTTTTCCGCCTCTTCTCTCTTTTGGGTGTGCTTGTCCATTGTGTGTGTCCTGGTCGAAGGAGAGACCCTCCTCCACAGAGCTTGCAAGAGGAACCAAGTGGAAACAGTGCTGCAGATCCTGGCGCTTCCTGGCACGGACGTCAACGTTAAAGGTAAGACTTTTTCGCTTTCCCTTTTTCTGTAACCTCTGTCTCATCGTCATCTCACTTCACTCCCTCTGTTTGCTCTAGGGTTTTGAGAAGCGATTAACATTGGAGAAGGGAAAAAAAAAAGAGGAGAGATGAAATAGGAGTGTGTGTGCGTCATTGAGGTTAACCTTTAGCTAATATGTAAAGGGTGTGTCCAGGAAGAGCGTGATGGGTGTGGAGGTTCAAATTTGTAGATTTAGGGTCTTTATGCATAGTGAATTGAAAGCCTTTTGATATTTCAGAGTGATTTACTTTTATCCTTTTAGGTCAAATATAATGATTTGCCCTCCTTTTGTGAAAATGTTATGTTGTTTCAAAGGTTTCCCCAATTTTGTAATTGCCCTTAAGTAGCAGTCTAAATTGACTTCCATCTAAGTAGGCGTATGCAAGAGGTGATGTCCAAAATCTGATCGGGCAGAACTACGGGCAAAATGGTAAAATTACCGCTGTCACCTTGCAGTTGTCTCACAAAATGAGGCCCGTGTTAACTGAGGCAGAACTTTTTTGCTTGGAGTCCTTTCATGTCAGATAAAGCAGATCCACATTGTGATGTTCTGCAAATGGGCTATTTTTCTGTTCCTCAGGACTCGTCTCTCCACGACTGCTTTAATTCCGTAAAGACCGCCGTAAAATATGAAAAGATGGGCTAAACTAGTTTAACGTTTCTTGGTAATTCCGATTTTTATATATTTATGTGTGACATACGTGAACAGTAGTTCGTTACTTATTCATAACACCTAACAGAACATTGATTATTCTTAAACAGTCTTTAGCACCCTCAGTTCAGTCAGGCTAATGTCCTTTGTATAATATTAAGAATGGTGCCACTTAAAGCATGTTACAAGGTCTCTCTTCAATTTCCCGAAAGTTCTATAGTTCCTCCAAGTAGCCCCTGCTAGCTTACTTGCTAACCCAGTTGTTAGCTATCAGAGCTAACCAATAACTTAGATGTGACAGAGTGGGTTAGTGCACTCATGTCACGATTTTTACAAGTCTCTCCAAATCCTGTAATCTTTCATCATGACACTCCAGTCAGATTTACCATACCACACTTTGGGAGATGTACATACCTATTCAACTGCTTGATAGCCAAATAACATTACACTCAGTCTTTAAAAGATGTATTTTACCTTTTTAACTTTAAAAGATACCAGATGACAGTTTCCAATTGAGTAATTCGTGTTTATGTGCGTGTGTTTGGTTTGTTGACCATGTAGACCATGCAGGCTGGACACCACTGCATGAAGCATGTAATCATGGCAGCACTGCGTGTGTGGAGGCTTTGCTACGTCACCACCCCACCCCTGTGCTTAATAACCAGGTGGGTGGAGTCAGCCCACTTCACGATGCCCTGCTGAACGGTCACACGGACATCGCCAAAATGCTACTGGAGCACGCAGGTGGGTAAATTTCATCAATACACCCAGAGACTCAGTGCTATAGAGTGTAAGCTGATTTAATCTAACACTACTGAAAACTAATTAACTCAAATTTTATCTTTATATAACCTAAATAATAGTCAAATATTGTTCTTTTACCAAGTAATATTGGTCTTGAAAAAGTGACACATCAGTACTTTTGTCAGTGGCTGTGCACTGCATGGGTTGGAAGTATATGCGGTTTTTGGCCCTCAGGGTGGTAAACTCTAACATCCATACTAAAGAGTTGGCTTCATTCGTAAACAATTTTGTGATTAGGAGAGTCATTTTTCTAACCCATCAGTTCCTCCACTGTATGAATGCCCATGAATGCATTTTTGCTGTCTTTGTACTTTAAAAAGTATGTAATATTAAGATGCGGAACTATCTTTCTGGGTGGTCTGCTCACATACAGTGATTTATAGAAACAAGCCATAAATAGATTAAAAAGAAAATTAAAAACTCCCTTGTGTATCCAGGTGCATGTTTATTAGGTTAAACTAATGCTTTTACTGTGACTGCCAATCAAAATAGGACCAGATTTTTCATTTTTACACTTTTTGTGTTTTTGTCATTGCCATTACTTAGGCAGCTAAACTGAAAATTGCGACTATGAATAGGTGCTACATGTTTATATTTCCTAATTGGATGGGATATACCCAATTGTTTTTATATGTCTTCATGTAATCCATCTTCCTGGAAATGATTCATTAAACCAAATGGTCTCCGTCACATTGATGGAATCATATAATGTTAGAATAAAACACCTTTAACTTGCCTGGCCAGTTGGCTGCCAAGAGAGCTAATCTGTAGAATTAGCCATTTAGCTAATGATTTACTGCAGTGGTGGGCTGCATGTCACTGCTGCAGTGGCCAAGACAAGCTTTCAATTTAATGTAGCCAACAAATGTAGCGGAGCTTACCGACAGATTGAATGCTGCTTTCGACCTTATTAACACAGCCTGTTTTATCTTAACTAGCCTCCTGGTAGAGTGAGGGACCTGTTGATGGTGGGGCTTTTAAAGGGACACTGCACCGATTTTTCCACAGTCACACAGATTACTACTCAGCCTGTGAAAGCAGTTGTGTGTCATCTGTGGCTCTGGAGGACGCTTTCTGAAAAAGTCTGAAAAAATAACCCTGATTATGTCATCAGGGTTAAGATTGGAGACCTCAGTTTTAAAGCAGAATACTCAAGGGGTTCAAACTGGGGTTTTGGAGTTTCAAAGGTATGAGTGTTTTCCCACCATGGAGGGTCTAACAAAAATTATTACTGGGCAATTAATGCCAGTATAGGAAATATAGGATCAAGGGTTTTGGGGATTGATCCATACTCATAACTAAAAGTCTGGATTTGTCCCTGGACTTCCCCTTTACACCTGGCCTGTGTATTATTTTTGAATGTTGAGGGTGTTTTTATTGGTAAAATTGTGAATATGATGTTTTTAGATGAGCTACAAATCTAATAGAATTTGTATTTATGGTTACCTGCAGTACCTAAAGAATTACAAGCTGCACACATACAGTGCCCCCAAGACAAACAGCATTGGTACTGAGAACGTAGCAGTGCTGTATTAATTCTAGATCATCTATACCATCTCTTCCTCTGCCCTCACCGCTTGTCCTCATAATCGTCATGCAATCCCGCACTGCAGTGTCTGTCCAAGCAGATTACAGCATCACCTCATAGGATGTCTGTTAATGTCTTTTTGACGAGATTGGAGGAGTCAGGATCCACCGCTTGCGAAATTCACAAGCAGTTTTTTTTGGAAATGTGTCACAACACAACTAGTTTGGTGTCTGCATGTTTGCGTGCCACATGCAGTCAGAGCTCAGGAGGGTTGAAGTGAGCATGACGGGTGTCGAAGCACCGGAGAGGGTGGTGTAGCTGGGTGTACGGCAGCAGGTGGCAGGGGTGTGTGTGTGTGTGTGTGTGTTTTCGGAGAGGGTGGGGAGGGGTGCCATTTGCTAGCGTTGAACAAGTCTCCCATGTAACATACCTCTGCCTCTGCTCACTTCTCAGTTTGACTAATTATAGTTAATTTGATTCGACTTTCCCATTAACACATGTACATATTCTGTCCTCAAAAAATAAATTAGACTGGGATTGTTTGGTCCCGGAGAGGAAACAAGAGAGCGCTCCTTTTTTTTTTTTTTTTTTCCCCTCCCTTCCTCAGTAACAGGAGGGAGAGCAAATTAAAGGAGGTCAGAGGAAGAAGCAGCTATCTGTATCAGTGAAATTAGACAAGAAAGAGAGAGTGTGTATGTGTGTGTGTCTGTGCAGTAGATGTCTGGCCTGCTGTCTAGGCCAGGTCTCTTCGCACGGACCAAGCAGAACAACAGGAATGAGAATACGCTCAATTTGAAACACCTGCAGGCTTTTACATTATACTGCTTTTTCCCCACTCGCTTTCTTTTTGACTGTTTGCTATTTCCTCACACCTTGATGGCAGGTTGTCTAAAGGCTACAACAGGGAGTTGGTGAGGAGGTGGTCCTCTTGACTCCAGGCTATATTGTCTCTCTTGGTCTCTTTTCTGTGATCTCCATCTAGTTGCCATGGACACCATCGATAGACATAGGATTTTTTTTTCCAAGTCTATGCTGTTAAAATGTAGAAAGTTTGGGCTTTGGGGGCTACATCATGCTTAGTTACAGTAACTACCTTTATGTTGCTGATTGTTCCAGTTTTTACTCTAAACTCTAAAGGACTTTAGTGCTTGTGGCTGCATTTCTAACACCCATACATCAGACTATTTTTTAAATTTTGGCCAGAGAGACTCCATGCACCGTCCCATGATAGGAAAACAGGCTAGTGGGCCAGATGCATTTCCATTTCTCTCTCTTTATTTATTATATTCCTGTGTTTTATTCTTCTGAGTGCCTGCTACATCTCCTGAAACTATATTTTTCATTGAGGCTTTCACCCTGTTGTCCTCATTGTTTCCAATAGACAGGCTGAACCTAGCTGCCAAGGCCAGAGAGGGCAACACTGACATTGGCACACCAACAAAGCCTTTATTTGGGAGTGATCTCACCCCTTTGTAAGCCTGTCTGCTTGGAGGCCTGTGCTCTGTGTGTGTGTGTCTGTGTGTGCATTTTTAGGGCTGAATTGTAGAGGGGGGGGGGGTGGATGGATCCCACCCTCTACCCCCTCTACCTCAGTCCCTCCAGGCTTATGGAGCTGGCAAGGAAAGGATGCCATGGCTGAGGGCAAGGCTGACTCTGCTCTCCTCTCCTCCTCCTCCCATTGCCCAAGGCCACCCCACATGACTCTGTGTATAAGTGTGTGTGTTTGGCTTGTTTTTACACAGTATGGAAGTGTCCTTGGCTATATATTTTGGTGTATGCATGCACAAATATTTTCCTGAATCTGGCTCTCAATTAAGGATCTGATGCTCCCTGTGCCCCTTCCTCAGCTGGTAGGAAGGTTTGAATTTTGCAGGGTGGCCAGGGCAGCCGCTAGCCATGATTTGAATGGAAAATGACCCGGAGCCTTTAGCTGTGCAGTACAGACCTGGCACACACACACACACACGCACGCATGCACACATAGAGGAGGTGTGTCAGTGAGCAAAGGGGGTGGAGAGTTAAAGAAAAGAGCCTTTAAGCTGTCACCACTCTGCCCTGTGACCGTAATCGCTGATGGCGTCTTCTCAATACAGCCCACCATGTTAGTAAGCACAGCTAGTCCTCCTCGACTTGTAAACACACACACACACGCACACACACACAAACACACACAGGCTCATTCAGATGCTCGAAGAGGAAAGAGTGTAGGAGCAGAAAGAATTGTTCAGGTATGTGTAAAAGTGTTTTTTGTTTTTTTGTTTTTTTTCTTGAACCCTTCGTCTAATTGATGGTCTTGAGTCAAGTTCAAGAAGGCAGGAGAGGTTGCTACATGACTGCGTCTTCAATTTCTATTTGGATTTCTGTGCATCTCTTGTATGCACACACAAACGCACACGCTCACGCTTACTGCACAGCATCCTGCGGTCCCTGCAGATCTTAATGTGAACGTGTGTTTGCAGAAAGCAGAAAGATGTCATTTGCTCAGTGGCACAGGAAACACACAGTCCCCTCGGACCACTGTAGTCAGTCATGGTTTGTCTCTGTCTGTTTGTCTATCTCTGTCATAGATACACACACACACACACACACACACACACACACACACACACACACACACACACACACACACACACACACACACACACAGAGGTTGTGCTTTAGACACACTTGGGCCTCTTCACTGTCAACACGGTAAAGAAAGTTCATTCTGCTCAGCACTTATTTCCCTGTGGGTCCTGAACTGGCAACTGCGAGGAGCTGAGCAGTCGTACTATTAGAGGTGAGGCTGTGTTTGGAGCTCTCCGCTTCATTCGGGTGTGTTGATGTTTCAACTGCAGGTTTCTTCAGGCAGTATTTCAAGGACTTCCCTCACTGGGAATTTTTCGACTAGATTCCCCCCACCCCCCACCCCCAACCTTTCTTTATCCGTTTTTCAGGTGGTTGCCAGGATTTAGTCTGGAGCTCTATCCAACAGTCTCCTGGCTGTTCCTCACAGAGCTCCAAGAGGAGGGTGAGATCCCTATATATGTGTGTGCATTTTATACAGATGAGGGCTGCAGATGATGAAAGAAATGATGATTTTGCAATTTGTTACTGAAGGTTTCTTTCCCAGCTCCATTATTAGAATTTATAAACACACACATCTTTCCCTTTTTTCCCTTTGAAAAGGCTGCAGAATTCACTGAAAATGAAGGCTACCAGGAGCTAGCTTAGGTGAAAAGGAAAGGGCAGAGACCAAGGAACATTACACTATTTTTATTTATTTTGCTGTCCTCTTTCACCTACAAGGTTCAGCTTGAATTTAATGTCATATATTTATTTCTAAGGACTCCATGATAATTGAGAGTGGTGAATTTGTAAGTGCTGAAAACATGCTCTTTCCATCCGCAAACAAAGCTGAGTTTCAAGGTTTAGTTAGTTTCTTTTGTTAGCGTCTGGGCTGATTGAAACGAAAAACAGTGTGGTCAAAGGCCAGAGACGATTTTGTTTTGTTGGCCATGAAGATCGTCCTTTGTCACTACACTCCAGCCCTGAACTTAAATCATCATATGTTCCACGAGTACAAAATGATAGTACTCCTTTATTTTTATCCCCCTTAAATTAAAACTTTCAACAACAGCTTGTTTGAAATTCATTAACAAGAAGTGCAACAATGGGTGCTGAAAGTCAACGGTGTGTGGTGTGTGGGGTCATATAGTGAAAATGAGGACATTCAACAGCAGCAGTGTTTGCTTAAAGCATGCTTTCAATGACAAGCTAAACGCTGCCACGTATGTTGAGTGTTGTACTTTTAATTGTTAAAGTGGTAAAGGCCGCCTCTAGCTCAGCTCAACCTCCAAAGAAAACAAAGACTTAGGAGCAGCACAAGTGTCAGCTGCTATTCATTCTTTCAACAGCAGAAATATAAAGTGAGTCTGAAGTCAAGCCGGCGCAATGTCAAACATAAAGGCTTCATGTAATACAGAGAAATGTCTCGGTTTTAAAGGTGCAGTGTCACTCTCGGTCCTCTTAGTTTGAACCTAAATGTCCTCAGTTATAATTCTGTATCATCTAATATTGCAATTTAAAAGGGCTGCTGCCTTCAGAAAGTTTTGTGAGGAGGGAGGAAACAAAAAACAGGAGAACGCTGAGAATAAAAGGGATAATTCATCCAAATGACAAAAAGATATAATTTCTTGCATTCCAAAAAGGGAATATTGATTTCCCTTGTGGACTCGACTTCCAAATAGTTTGAGTAGCTAAATAAGGATGTGTGCATGTTATTAGCATCGTAGGAAACACTTTATTTATTTGAACATGATGATTCAGTACATGGAATATTATTAAAGCTGATGGTGGTGAGTGGCCTTTTCCTGATTGCAGAGACCAGTTAAGAGTTCATTCAGGGCTCCACATAGATTTTTTAAGATGCTAATGGCCCACTGCTGCTCAACATCCAGTAATCAGAGTGTATCTGATGTCCCCATACCAGAGGTGTTGGAGTGGCAGCGGATTACACAAACCTAGCAGCTGGTGCCTTTACATCTTACCTTATCTGCCCCACCTCCTCCGAGAGGCTGTGATCCAGCTGTAATCTGTGCCCGACCAGGCTGTGACGAGTCCAGACACAACCTGTTCAGATGATGCTCACCTGTGACCTACAGGACCGAGGCTCTCGCTAGCTATAGTGACATTAGTAGAATTACAACTGAATTCATAAAGTAAAATATACCAGAGGCAATATAGTGCTGATGTAACCTCCACGGGCTCTCCCACCTGATGTTTTTTTTTTTTTTTTATCCTCTGAATATCAAGGTAGAAAAGGGGGAGAGCGTTCAGACCCTGTTGCTAAAGCAGAGAGGGATTTTAGCATATTCACATGTCTGGCTGGTCTTTCTTTTTCCTACATCTGATGCCTCACCGCTGGCTGCTTTGGTGCTTCACTTGGTTGGCCTTGTTGTTTTTGCTGCGGTCTCTAGTCGCTAGCTAGCAGCTCCCTGTGGATATGTGATGCCGTGCCCCTGGCTGCAGTTCACACACTCACCCTGCCTCTCTTTTTCAGTCGGCGATGGGGAAAGAGAAAAAGAAAGAGGGAGAGGGAGAGAGAGGATGTTTACCATGCTGTGGAGCTGCCTGCTTCCCAGCTTGTCTGCCTCAGCCCAAGCCTCAGACCAGAGACAGAGAGAGAGAGTGAGAGAGAGAGGGAGACACAGGGGGAGGGAGCACTGCATCTTTCTTTTCCTTCCCTCCCTCCTTCTTTTTGCGCCAATTTTCCCTTCCTCCACTCTTGCTTTTATATTTCTTGTCTTCGCCTGCCCTCTAAAGGCCAAAGGGCTTTGCGCTCTGTATGTATATGTATGCATGTGTATGTCAAAGTGTGTGTGTGTGTGTGTGTGTGTAGAGCAGACTGCATCTGGCTGGTGCATCAGGCAGTGGCTTTTGCTCAGTATGTGAATTCGCTCCCTCTGCTGTAGCTTCAGAGCTGAGGGCTTAGCAGGGCATTTTCACATTCGTACACACACGCGCACACACACACACACACACACACACATACATACACACACACATAAAGGATGGTGTAATTACCCTGTGCTCCCTTGTAATCCCCCAGGTGTTGTATTTATCTCCACTGCAGCATATCTGACACCCAGCGCCAATACCTGGATTCACTTCAGTCGCCGTCCCTGCACCAAAACCATCCCCCAGCCTCTAGTCTTATAACTGTGTGTGTGTGTGTATGTGTGTGTGTGTGTGTGTGTGTGTGTGTGTGTGTGTGTGTGTGTGTGTATTACGTTATAAACAGCAAGTGATGCTATTTTCACGTCTTATGTTCAAAAATATGTAATTTAGCATTGGCTATGATCATTGATGTCTCTATTAAGTGCTGCTGAGCTGTGTGGTGCAACATCAGAGTGTGTTTTATATCCAGTGATGAATGATAAAGAGCAACTGATTCTCTTGTCCAGTGGATGAAACATATAAGCACCATATAGAGAGGGAGGAAAAGGGATTTAAAATTCCTGGAAAAGCAAAAGACAGAAGCGGATGCTTAATAGAAATTAAAAAAAAAAAAAAAAAAGAGAGAAAGTCAGGCAGGCGAAAATGCAAATGTGACAAACGGCAGACACCACACACCGACGTACACAGCTAGCTTTCAGGCAGACAGATCTACAATCAAACACTCAGCTGTACAGTCAGTTGTACGGGCTTTCAGGCAAGCCGAGCCCAGGGCCGTGCTGCAGGGGCCCTCTCCTCCCCACACCAGTGTCATCCCTCCATTTGGAGCCTGTCTGTCGGGCTGTTTTGACACAATGACGGCGGGGAACAGTGTAAAAGTGTGCTTCTCGATCTTGATTTTTTTTTTCCCCCTCATGCTGATGGCTTGCATCTCGTACATGCGAGCAAACAGGACTCTAGTTGAGAAAGGTGAGAGGTGGATTTGATTGAAAGCATTGGAGCTGATTGCCGTCACTTTATTTTGGAGGGAATTTTGAGCAACTTTTTTTCATTCAAGGTTTCTCTTGTTTGACAATACAGTTGTAATTGGAAATCTGACTTGTTGTGTAAGTGCTGCTTTGTCTGGTGCTTTATGCTTAAATTACCCCTATTTCTGTTTTGTTCATTTACATATCTTTGCTGCTGCAACAAGCCATTTTCCCACGAGAGGAGAGCACACTGTAGGAGTTTCATCTTATTTAACTGATGCATGGAATTCATGCATTTCAAGAGTGACTAGTGTAAAGTAATTTATAAATTTAGTTCATGCACGCATACTCAATGTATGTATGTATTCCCTGCACATATTTTAATTTTCATTTGAATTTTGCCCTTTTTTTCATTTCTGTCTTCTCTATATTCTGTGTTGTGCCAGCTGAAGAAAAGTACTGCTGCAATCATTTTTGATGAAATGAAAAGAATTAGCTAGGAGTGAGATAAGTAAACCTTGTCCTCCATTCTTCCCTTTTGGCTGAAAACACTCTACAGAGTGCTTGTGTTCATGGTCCAGCCTTAAAGACCTCTTGCAGAGCTCAGTCCAAGGCTGGTCCTCTCAAAGGAAGGCACAGAACAGGATGCAGTGTGAAGAGAAACAGCCGCAGTCTTCAAAAGCTATTTCATCTTTTTTGTAATGCTCATCTGAAAGTGTCAAAGATGGATCCATTTTTCAGGCAGACATGCTGTTGCATCTGTCCGCGTGTCTGTATGGGGTACTGTGGTAGTGTTTCTTTAAAAAAAAAAAACAAAAAAAAAACACTTTCTGGTGGACCCGAACCTTTCTACAATGTGTCACACTATGGTTGGCTTCACACATTACAGCCACTCCTACTGGATGAGCGAGGACAGCTTGTTACAGAAACCTGGTGTTTGTGTGTGTGGTGGCGCACACGCGCACACACACGCGCACACGCGCACACACGCACCGACCACCATCACATCACCCCATCTCCCTCCCTTCTGCCTTTCTCCTGTGGCCACTTTGATCAAATCTGTGCTCTTACGTCCTTGACTGCTGCCCCCGTCGCCTGACCCCTGCATTTGAAATTTCCCCGCTTATGTAAAAGTTTATGTAGATTAATGCCACAATTTATGCAGATTGAGTTTTTGCCACTCAGGCTTGAAGCACTAAAAGGTAGACGAGCGCTGACCTTCCCCACTAACAGCTACGTGAGCTCTCACCGATTATCTCATAACTGCTGCTCACAGTTCTGTGTTAGTTCTGTGGCAGACAGAGAGATGGAGAGCAATTTCAAAATTCGTAACGTTGCATTTTTAACTTTTATTTTTAAGTGTCATTTAAAACAAGTCCGTCTTTTTGTCAGAATGGCATTTGGGAGGCTTGGTAAGTGTGGTTTATGTCACGATGCACCATAGACACTCACACACAGACACACATATGATTGTCCCTCCTTTAAAACATCACATTTCCTGCAGCCCCACAGTGTCTGTCAAACAGAAACAACTGCCAGCAGTGGTATCAAGAAGCCTTTCAGCGGTCTGTGTATCACGCCGAGCCTCCACAGCGCCGTAAACTCGCTCACAAGTGGCAGCGGCATTGCCGAGGTTGAACAGTCAAGTGCCATCAAGACCAGATTGCCATAGAAATGGGTCTATCTGAAAGCAAACAAAGGGCTCACACTAGACTCGACCTGCTCCATGTAGGCTAAGTGCGCACGGGCCTGTCTGACACTGGAAAATGGCTTTCAGTCTGAATAGACAAAGCAGAAGAGTAGAGAGAGGAGACGGTAAATGTCACCATTATAACTTTGCTGGCTTCTTTAAAGGGGAGAAAATAAGTGTTACATTCAGCTATGACTGTCATATTCAGTTTGAATGTAGTGAAGCAGGGCTAAAAGGGCAAAGTCGAGGTTACTGGAGATGTGTTGAATGCATTGGAAAGTAGTATTTATTGTACGATTTTTAAAATCAATGTGCCCCGTTCACTAAAAGAATACTGCTGATCTTCACTGAAAGCCTAGACACAGTATTTGTAGCCCCGTCACAGATGATTTGGATTAATGTGGAACTTTGCTGTTTCAAATCATCCTCACAAACCACTTTATCTATAAAGTGCGAACTATTAACAGAACAATTTTCTGATGTCACAGTCAAGGTCTGGTATGAATTTGTAATCTCCCACGAGCTCCCTGTGTGACTGATGATGTCAATGAGCTTGCTCACAATATTATATCAAAAAGCGAACAGGAAAACAGAGACTCCATCAGGTCAGTAACTCTCCCTCACTTTTTACACAATCACAAAGTGACCCACCAGTCCCACAGTTAAGACAAGGTGTCAGCGGAAGTTAGTGCTGAAGTGAGCTAAAAGCCCTGGCTGGCACTGAGGCCTAGTGGGAGAACAGCTGTTCACTTATTACACCCCTCACTTTCCTGTATGTATGTAAAACTGTATAGCATATGCAATCCTCTGTGGGTTTGTCTGTGTGCTATTTCTATGTGTTGGGTCCTGCCACTGACCCGTGCAGCATCTCTTATTTGATAATGACGCACCAGCCTACAGTAGCTTGGCTGCATGTCAGTGTGATGTGCGTCATGATGTTGTCACTGATGTCTCATCTGGCTGTTTACATTAGACTCATTAACCTCCGAGTCTGAGGGCAAGCTGCCACTTTAAAATCACATCAAATCCTGCTTTATTTCAGCTTCTGAAAACTGCAGGTGGATGTTACCCAAGAAGAAAATGTCAAATTTCAAGCTGATCACCAAATGGTAATTTTCTTATAAGCGCTTTTAGATGATGCCACACATAACAAGAGCACATCCTGCATCCTTCTGTAAAACAGGCAACTTAGTGAAAGTAGAATACTGGGGTGGTCAAATGTTAAAGTAGCTAATTTAGATTTTCTGTTTTGTCATGGGGTGTGTGTGTGTGTGTGTGTGTGTGTGTGAGAGAGAGAGAGAAAGCTGTGCCATGCTCAAAGTGCCCATGCATGCGCCTTGTTTCAAGCACTCCAGCAACTGAATACATGATGCACTCTCGTCCTTGTGCTTTCACACAGAGATTTGACCTTTTTTTTTAAATTCTTGAATTAACAGATTCTGTAGCTCAATTTAAAAAAATACAGTCCTGTTAGAGGCATTGAAAGTATTTCTAGGCAAACATTTGCAGTCATGCTCCACATGCGTACAAAAGTTGTTTCCTCTTGCTGCACGATTTTGACCCAAGTCAAAACTGCAGTTTTGTCATTGTGGAAATGCAAGCTGTTTTATGCATTATGTACAGTATGTCACACCTGCAGGGAGAAGGTAGTAGCCTTGAGTTGTGATAGATAATGTCTGTAATCAGAGGTTGTGTAATCTGATCATGTACACCTCTGTCCCTTGCAGGCTCAGTTCTCCTTCGGCAGACTGATGGAGATGGCCGGACCGTGCTGGATCTGGTCTCTGCAACAAGTCAGAGGGAGGAGCTCCTCCACTGTGCGCAGGTCGGAGACTCGGCCCTGAGAAACAAAGTGACTGAGGTGTTTAATCTTCCCCTCCTGGAGGTGGGATCCTCTCTGCTGGCTCACCTACTATTTTCTTACCAGCGGGAAAGGAGGCTGCCTGGCTGCACACAACCTGGTGACAAGACCCACAGTCTGGGCTACAGGCTGGTCAGGGCCCTGGAGACACACTCCTTCCAAAAAGTGACTTTGGGCTGGATGGACCGGCGGGTAGTAAGGCTGGTGGAAGATGCAGAGACACTGTTGGAGCTCGGCAGAGGAAGATACCTGGGGCATGTGTCTCAGGCTGTGAAAGAGTGCAAAGGACAGAACACACAGTTCCTAATGGAGATACTGGAGGATCTAAAGTCTCGGGGAGAAGCGCTACTGGCTGATCTGTGACTCAGTCTCAGGCTCATTGGACAATACACTGACACACACTGATGTGAGGACATCTGAGGACATCTGTGCCAGTTATATACAACTGTTAAATACATGGTCATACAATTCACCAAGACCTTAAAATATCTACACTGGCAACAAACACTGTATGCCTCCAAATTATTATGGCCTTCTCCATTGTCCCATTCAGGTATTTGGGTAAGCAGGGGATTTTGAAGGTAGATGTATGTTCATTTCCTCAGAGATACCATTTTATACTCATTTGATTGTAACTATAGTTATACTTCTGATACCTTCTTTTGGTTTAAAATGTTTTGTACTTTGCAAATATTGCTGAAACAGAAAAATGTATTTATGTTGAATGTCTTCAGTTGCACGTTTTTGTAGGAACACTAACATTTATGTGTAGACGGTTACTACCTCACATTTTGGTTATGATATTTTTTGTATGAATATAAAGTTGTTTAGCACATTTTAATAACCATTTACAACAAAATAAATGAACATAAATAATTGACTGTTACACTCCTATGATATGGTATCTGGTATTTTATAACCAGCCAAGTCAGGAGAAAACGTTGATTGCAGTTTTAGACTGAAAGGTGCTCTGACAGATGGAGAGTGGCTTCATGTGGGGGCCACAGTGGAAAAGTAAAACCAGTTCTCACACAAGTCATCCTGGTTTAAGATACTTGAGGCACTAATGTGAACTCAGGGCCTCAGCCACACAGACAGCAGTGAGAAATGAGCCACTTCCTGAAGCTGAGCAAGGATGAAGTGGAGGGGATTAGATCTACGTGTTGGGGTGGGTCAAGTGGGCGATGGAGCAACGGAGGCGAGGAGAGGGAGATTTGAACCTGAGTTGTCAGTGTAGTCGGTGTCTGAGGCTGAGTTGAACACTCCTACGTTCCCCTTGCTTCTACCTTAAAAATGAGCCTGTTGAATGGAAAACAGATGTTGCAATAATCCAGACACTCTGAAGATGATAAAAAATATTTAATCTCATGTTTGTTTTTTCTTTCAAAATAAGCAACATACATCAGATGCATTTAATTTCTCAAACCAGAAATATACATCTTATTTTCTTTCACCCCTCCTGACCTACCCACATCTCAGCTCCTACAGTATTCATGTCCTGAACTCTCACTGGTCAGAACTGGGTACATGAAAATGATGTCACAGGCAGGCAACGTTGCAGGCGGAAAAAGACAGATCTTAGAAAATGAGGCAGGCATACACCTACTTTACAATATCATCACCAGACCATCAACAGGCATACTGTATAAAATGCAACCATAAATTAATAAGTAGTTAGCTATGTACAGTATCATTTAAAAAATAAAGTTTCATTTCAACCCGGTGCAAATAAAAGTGCTTTTTTTTTTCCTTTACAGCTGTCAGTCCGATACATTCCTTTATATAATTTATTTTCTCTTCAACATACAAAATAAAAACACTTTGGTTTGCTTGCAAATGGAACCAAAACCAAATAATAAATGACAAAAGAAAGACAGCATTTGGATGCAATACCACACAATAGTCACCACAATTTGCTGTAAAATAACTACATACAGTAGTAGACACATACATATCAGGTATTCAAACAGTCCCTTCAGGCATTATAAAAAGCCGTCCTTCACGAGCCACAGAGTGTGTTTGTTGAGGAGGCTATAATCAGTCTGCGACGCTGCTCTTGGGGGACAGTCTGTTATTGTCTTTCAAGTGGATCCCTCAAAACAACAAAACAAAATCAATGGCCCTCTGGAGTGACAGATCCGAGCCTGTTGATATTTAAGCATGGAGATGGATGGGTAAAGAGGGAGGGAGCGAGCAGGAGAGCAGGGAGGTGACGGCAAACAGGCAGACAGCCAGGGCGAGAAGATGACAAAATGGCAGAAGAGAGCTCTAGATGCTGCTAAGGGGGTTTAGAGTGATAAAGACAGACAGAGAGACAGACAGACAGACAAAGGGGGTAAAAAGGAACAAAAAGATGTAGGCTGGGGGTTCTGGGAAGGGGGTGGGGGGGTGGCAGCGGCAGGGATCAGTGGGATGAGAGGAGACCTCCTCAAATGTTGCCTGAGCTGTGATCTTTCAACAGATGCTCAACGAGAAGCCCAAGAGACCGTCCCTTCAGACAGGGTCGCAACCCCGCTCACTGACGAATGAGGGAACCGCAGAGAGAGCAAACGGAGAGAGGCATGATGGGAGGAAGGATCTGAAATAGCATAAAAAGCACACATACACACACGCACCTCCCTCCTTCCCTGACATCTCAGGCCTAAGTCCCCTCAGAGCCTTGTCTTGTCACACAGCGACTTGCTGCTCATCTAGCTGACGGCCTTCTACACCAGCACACCAAATAACAGCTGGCAGTTCTGCGCACACACACACACTCACACACACCAACCAACTGAATGTACGCATCAGTCTACAGCTGGAGGCAAGATACAATTGTAACACACACCAACGCTGAGAAAAGCAACATGTCTTTGATTGCATAAACATGTATACGCAAACACTCTTGCACAGTTCACATATACAAGCCTCTGTCTCTGGAAAGACAGATCAAAGTTGAGCTGTGGGCACAGGAGGTGGGGCAGATGGAGAGGGCGGCCAGCCCGGGGCACAGCATCACAGAGAGCATGTTTGTGTGAGTGCATGTGTGCCTGAGAAAATGTGCCTGCTCAAATGGGATGTTATGTTTTCATCTGTGAGCAAGTAGGTGCAGTATCTTTACATGAGCAGTGTGTTCACGTGAGAGGGCTTTTTTGTGTGTGTGTGTGTGTGTGTATGTGTGTCTGCATGCTTGTGCTTGTGCATGTGTGAATGGTTTTGTGTGCGGCCGCTGAGGCAAACACACAGCGAGATGAGAGGAAAGGAGACCAGCCTTTCAAACAAGATTAGGGCTGCGGCTGCCTAAAGGCCTGCCTGCCTGGCGACACTCTGCATAGACTGGGTGACATCTATATTAACACCACGACAGCAGAAGGCCCAGTCTGCTGCGCCTCCTGACAGACAGAGAACGTGGATCACTGACTGTCTGGCTGACTGTCTGACTGACTGACTGACTGACTGACTGATAGAGGTTTTGACATGTTTTAAATGGGGCTAAGTTATCTGGGCATTTAATGGTGATAAATATTAACGGCATAACACCGACTGTCTAATTCTTGACAGTGTGTTTTTTCCTCTGGGTACTATTTAATGGTGATTGTGTAATCACTATCTATTTTAAGAAATACAGACTCACTGTTCTTGGAAATAATATCACTGTCCACTGTTTGATTTTTTTTGTTTTGTTTTGGAGTCAAGTCTTTAAAAATGCAAATTTGGGCATTTTTTGAAAGCACAAACAGATACCACCACAAGCCTTCAGCTTGTTGGTCCAGTTTTGTGTTTGTGTAGACGGACATATCTGGAGGCTACCACTGTAATTGCTAATCAACTTGGCTGGCTGAGTTAAGTGCAGGCAATCCAAATTACTGCCAGTGAACATAACATCATTACCACATCCAAGAGGGGAAGAACACAAAAGATACTTCAGTACAAAAACAATTAGAAAATATAAACATATTACCAAACGCATTTAATAAGTTCAATATGAGCAAAAGAAAAAACTTCAAAGTCCTTTGCAGAGTGATAATGCAGAATGTTAGTATAAGGCTTGTATTTTGATAAACAGGGATGCATTGTGGATGATTTTGTCTTTTTGGAACGGTGAGTGTAAATGTTAAAACTCATCGTACTTATTGTGTGACATCTGTGGTAAGTGAATGGACTGAGTCCACCAAGCTGTCAGGGTGATGGAGAGAAGAAACGAGGAGTGCGGTTCACACGGCTGATAAAAAGGTCATCACAGCCATCATTCCCACTCGCCTTTAAAATCAATCAAAACCATAATGGAGATAATAATTCAAGGGATTTCTTGTCTGGTTTTCTACAAAAATTACACATCAGGAAAATGTACTGTACATCATGAGTAATTACAGACAGAAAAAGAGGGTTAAGAGAAGAAAACAGGACAGAAAAAAAGGAAGGACAGTTGAGCTGAGCTGGTCCAGAGCCGTCTACCTCTGCTCCTCAGTGTCCAGTAATAGACAGAGTGAAGAAAAGTGGAGAAGAGAGGAGTTGGTGGGCGGACACAGTCATCTACCCGGGGTTGTTTTTCTTCCTTTTATTTGGACTGGGATTGGGATCCAGTTTCAGCTCTCGGTACTGCACCTGTTAAAACACACAGAAACACACCCGGAAGCACGCGCACACACACGCACGCACGCACACACACACAAACACAAACACACACCACCCGGTCAGGTGGAAAGAGCAAAGGATGCTTGAATAGCACAGAAACCCTCCAGAGGCTCTCTGAGTCCAGCTGTGTGGAACAGTGGCCTAGGGGAAGGGATTACACACTGATTACAACACACACACACACACACACACACACACACACACACACACACACACACACACACACACACACACACACACACACAGATGCTCGTGAAGACGTTCACATGCACACACACAATCCATGTGTGTGTGCTCCAAATACTCTCGTGCTCGCACACAAACGCACACAAATATACACGTACGCACTTACTTCCACAGATGTGGAACAGTGGCCTAAGGGAAGGGATCACACAAACAAACAGAGAACAGGGCAAGGGCTCATGGGAAAGCTTGGAGAGACAACAGAGTCATCTCAGCATGGCAAGATGGTGAGGAGAGAAAGGGCAGAGAGATGGGAAGAGTGTAAAAAAAAAAGAAAATGCACTGTAACCTTTGAAAACCGAAGACTGTGCTTCTCTCCTATAGGTACTACAGCATCAATACATTACTGTTCACATGTAGCTTGGTACATGATGTGCTGTGTTATCAGGCGCAAATTCATTAACTCTCAGTGTCTGTGCTGTTGAATAAAGAGCCAATGATAAAAGTTGAGCAGATAGACTTCATTCACTGATAAAAAACACTGTTATTTATTTATTATAAAATGTATATAGATGTGATTTACTGGCCAGAGATGTTAACAAACAAGTACACTAGAGATTTTCACTGTTTGCATTATGGTACATTCAAGGTACTAAAAACAATAATGTACAATTTCCTCTACACCTTTTTCTCTCCACTCAAACTGGCTGAAGTGCAGTTAGCCATCAGAGAGTCTGTCTTAATGAGTGGACCCTAGAGAAGAGCTGAGCTGGTGAGTCTCCTGTCTGTCAGCCATTAGAAGCAGCAACATCAACTTGGAGCTGCAGCTGGAGGAAAAGAGTGAAGTCCACAATTTCTGCATTTGAAGGGCACTGCACTGTAGTTGAAGGTATCATGCTGCACTGTGTGTGCCATGCTCTAGCTTTTTAAAACCTGTTATACAGGTTTTAAAAAGCTGAATTTTATTTTCTTTAAAGCTTCATGTCATGTTTTGGTAACAGTTATGTAAGTAGAAGCTGACCAAAACTAACTGATTTGCTGTATGCATGTCTTTGTACTCTATGGCCCCACTTTAGCCAGTCTTTATGCTATGCTTAAGCTAAGCAGCTACTAAGTGTAGCTTCATATTTTCATATTCAAATCTTCTCATCTATCTCACGGCAAGAAAGCAAATGAGTGACTTCCCCAAAATCTCATAACTATTGCTTCAAACAGACGTTTTAATGACACATTGCAATCACTTCAGAACAGGTTCAGCGTTATCACTGAGGGAGTGTCACCTATTTCTCCTTAAGGGAACTGATTCCCTCTTGACGTGATGCTTTGCAGAGATGGCTAGCAGAGCTTAGAAAGAAACTGCTCTTAAGTGAGGGACACTCAGACGCAACAGCATCACAGTGGCTGAGCATCAACAACCAGAGACTGTCACTCTGGCAGTCTTTCGCTTTCAGCACAAATACAGTCGCTAGCCTAGACAGATTCACGACACTGACAAGCACTAGCCACTGAATCAGAATACTAATAGAATAAAAAAAAAAAAAAAAAAGACTTAACAGTCACAGCACCAAAGAGCCAGTATTGTCTGTGGGATCCCTCCTAGGCTGATGTACTGTAGGCTACTCTGCCTGTCTGACTGACTGACACCCCCTCTGATTCTCCAGGCAGACAACAAACTGACGTCAATATGGTTTCTCTGTTCTGTCTCATGGTGGGTCTGTCTGCTGTGGACGGGAACAGCAACGTGTCTCAGTGCTGGCTGTGAACGAGCCTTTATTATCCATCTTCTACTGGTTCCCACTGTCGCTTCAATGACACCTTCCAATATCCTCTGTCTGCAATGCACAAATCTGAGATGCAGAGACGTGTGTGTGTGTGTGTGTGTGTGTGTGTGTGTGTGTGTGTATGTGTGTGTTCAAAAATGAAGACACATGCATAAAAAAATATTAATACCAAGAAAGAGAATGTACACACATACATCCCTGCACCTCCCTCATCATGCAGAAACACAACACACTGCCATCATTGTATCATTAAAATCCCATAAAAATCCACACACTGTACATACACACATATGCAGTGGGGTATTTTTGTTCCTCTGTTTCACAGTGGTGGTCACCAATGTCCCGTTAAGGTGCTTACGGGGTGGTTAGGCCAGCATGTGTTGCTCTCTACGCCTCACTAAGCAGCCAGACTGCACTGATTCCTCACTGTCCACGAGGCAAACTAACATCCTGCTAAACAGCTGTACAAATACAACTGGTTTGTTGGATACAGTGAGAGAGAAGGGAGACTAGGAGATAGTCCGAAAGGCGGCAAGGAGGCAATCCAGGTGGAGAAAACACAGGAAGAAAGGAATGATGAGACATGAGAGAATGAAGGGACAGAAATATACAGAAAGATGAAGGGAGGAAGGGCAGAGAGCGGGACAAACCAACAAAGGAAACTGGAGAGAAAACAATGAGACTGGGTGAGACAGAGGGAGATCAGCGGACATTCGGGTGATGACAGATACTGTTCTCATGTGGGTGTGGATCCTTTTATAGCCCTGCCAACTAAAGCAGACAACGGAGCAAAAACCCAGGGGACAGAGAGGGGTTTATATGGTCCCATCTGTGTGTCTGAATGTGTGTGTGTGTGCGGTGGTAGTTTGGTTAAAGGACCATGACAGTCCTGGCAGAGTGCCCGCATTGACTGCGATCAATGACAGTGGTGCATTCATGGATGAACATGTGAGTGAATGGTTGAATGATTTAATTCACTCATGAGTAAAGGAGTAACAGCACATCTGCATGTAGCGTAGTAACAAGGACATGTATCTGTTAATATCAAATAATTGCAAGCAAATTCACAAAATCAAAAAAATCAGCCTTTATCAAAACGTTTCTCCATATGAAACTCATTCTCAATCATTGTTTGCTGCAAGCTTCAAACAAACTACCACGGATCCAAAAGTAGGACAGATATTGTGCGGGATCATTGGCTGTTAGTGGTCCCATTATATGGCCAAACGCCTACAGCAGCAAAAAGGAATACGGCAATTTAATTCTGAGCATTGACATTCCTGTCCAAACAAAACTCTTTGTCAGTGCAGACACACAAAGAAAAGTTTGCATGACGGGAGAAAATAGGGTTTTGTTTCTCATGAAGAGTAGCGAAGGGGATCGACAAAAAGAAAGGGTGCGGGAAAAAAACAATATCTCAATCAAACAGGAGTTTCTCTGTGAAGAACTGCCAGCCAGGAGAAATGGGGCTCATGCGTCACAGGTTCAGTCCCACCTTACAGGTGACAGGCCTGCCTGATGCTATACCCTTGGCTCCCCACTCACCTCACCTAATAACACACGCAAACACACAGGTACCAACCTGATGCAGACAACAAGAGCTAGTTAAAGTTAAAAACGGAGGAAAAGGCAGAGAAGGCGAGGAGAAAGTGGGACGTTAGCGAAATAAAAGAAACCGGAATTGGGTGAAAGTAAAAAGTGAGGTAATGCGGCAAGCACATAAGCAATTTGGTACACGAGCGGGGAGCTTAAAGGGAACATCAACAGAAGAGGCAGTGGGTAAAGACCCAGCGCTGCTCAAAGGCTGCTCCACCCTCGCTCCTCTCCTCTCCTATCCCAAATGTTGACAGTACAAGTGCAAAACAGGCTTTGAAGTGTGCTCTGCTGAAGGGGCGCCGTGTACCGTGCATCGTGCTTCGTTTAACGGCGTTACCCACAAAGCATCCCGGGACCTGCTCCTTTCTCAGAGTCTCTCACTCTCTCTCTCCTTCTCGCATTGAACCTTTGACAGTGTTTTGATGATGCCGGTGTGGGCAGACAGACAAGGCGAAACCAAGGTGGGTGACAGTGAGCAAAAGAAAAGGCAAACAGGAAGGTAAATAAATGAAGTCAATAAAAAACACGGGGGCTACATTTTAATGATACTATGTTATTCTGTTTTTTCCGGTCCTTTCCAGAGAGCACAGAACTCAGCAGGTTTCATCTCATGTGACGCCTAACGGAGCATAAGGGTTATTAAATGTTTCCAAGGAAACACTATTGGGTACAGTTCAGACATCTGCACATTGGAGGATTCAGCACTTACGTCTATTGTTGGGAAAGAAAAGGCATGTCAAGGTGACATAAGCCAGTGAGCAAAAAAGGAAAAAAAAACTACAAAGTAAGGAAAGTTTCGCCTATTAGCTGCTGTGGCACGACACATACTGAATAGTGACTAATTGGCCACCTCCAGTGAAATGTTTAAATTTGTCACAAAAGTGTGGAAGGACAAAGCAAAGGAGAGGGAGACCTCTGGTAGACATGAGTGATGGCATCTGGCAACATTTCAACCTTTAACTATCCTGCCTTTGACCCCTGTATGTCCGGTGAGGTTTCACCCCCAACATAAATGTTGTCTAAAAATATTAACCCAACTCCCTGCCGTTCATTAGGCGCTAAATTGGAATTCATGCTCATTTTTGTACTGGGGGTTTGATCCAGCTCCTTTACACCAATCATAAAGGGCCACTTGGCAAGCTAATTGCCTTTGCCTTACTTATGCACTCTGTAGCTCACATGGCTAATGGTGTCATAAAACATACTAGTGCACTGACACCTCCCAAACGGCAGGTAGGGAATACTTAGCGCTATAAAGGTGCTCAGCTTGGCCTCGTTTAAGAGGACATGAAGGATTCCCTGATAATGACCATAAAGATAGCCTACACTGGTCAAATAGCCAAACCAGATACAAGAAACTGTTAACCAGAGAGGGACAGTGACTCTCTCACACACACATCCTCCACACACCATGCCAGCCCTTAACGTTGCTGCTCACAGAGGGACATAATGATTTAAGTAAACTGTTCAGATGGTAAAAAAGGTACCTCTGCTTGTTGCAGCTTCCATGCACCACTGGGGATTTGGTTTTTAAAGGGTGTTTGACAGTGCTGTTAGGGGCCCAGTGTCAGTGATTTGAAAAGCTTGGTTTTTAGTAAAGCACTTTCTGCTAAATGTATGACTGATGAGAAAGGTTTGTTGTTGCTGTTAAATGCAAAGTTTCTTTTATGTACGTGAACTCTATAAAGACCAATGAAAGATGAGAAAACTGAGAGTCCAGAAGCTGTTAAACAGTGGCTGTGTTGCTGTACAGCTATATACAGTACGTAATGATGGTCTGTGGCCCAGTGTGCTTGCCCTTTGCATATAAAGTCATTAGAACCTCATCAGTTCTGGCTGCACTGAAGCACCTCCAAATGATGCGGAACAGTACACTGAAACACCCCCAACCCACATCACATGTACTATTGCTGGGAGAGCATGTGTGTGTGTCATTATGTATGTGTGTTAGGTCACACCGGGGCCCTGAAATAGCACTTCATTAGTCATCCCGGGTGTCAGGCATAGTAGGGCCCTGCACCAATGCCAATGGGTGCCGTGTACACGTGCCCGTGAGGGGACGCTCCATTTGGACCCCAGCACCTCTCTGCATCATCCGAGAGCCTCAAGGGCTTAATCCCTACAGACGACTTTGACCCAGTAAGGCGAGGGCAGGCAATGAGGTGAACCCACCACCGGAGGCAGCGGCGGGACGCATCGCAGAGCAGAACGTTCTGGTCTGTTTTTAGCCAACAACCGCAGAGCAGGGTTTCTTTGCAGAAAACTAACCTTTGGATTCAGTGGGAAAGTGCTCTCAGTTCTTTATCAGCTGACTGAGCAGTGATTCTAAATTTCAATGACCTTATTTTAAAATAAGACTACCCAAAACTAAAGTGTACTTGCATTTTCTGCACTCCGTATTCTTCCTCGCATTTCTCCATTTCATCTTCATCTTTCATTGCCAATATCTATTCTTGCTCCTCTCCCCTGGTCTTTCACCTACATTACTCAGAAGATCTTCAAACTCAGTGAAAGCTGGAAACAATTACCAGTCCACCAGCTGCAGCAATAACTGTTACAGTAGCACTTACAGTCTTACTTATACAGTAGGCACAACTCCAGCAGTACGGGCACCAGACCAGAGCAGCATGTCTGCCCCGACCTTCCCTAGCCAGCAGGCACTCATTAGGGGCCTTGTAAAGGCCTCGTACCTGCCGGGCCTGGGCCCCATCACCACTCCACTCCTCCAGGCTCCAGGTGTGTAAGGTGGCTGCACTTTACCAGAGGGGACAGCTTGGGCTCATTTAAGCAAATGGCTACCTGCCCTGTGCCTACTACTGCAGCAGGCCCCAGTAAACTATGAAACTGTAAAACTGCACGGGGGCCGAAAGGGGGAGAACACGGGGGGCTGGCAGGGGTGTGTAGGGGAGCAGGGATTATGACCCTGTAAAGATGAAAGAAGTTGCAGGCAACAAGCGATCAAAGAGGAAGTGTGTCAGCACTGATGTGGCAGGGGATTGGTCTGATGTGGCCCCGGGTTGTTCAGCCTCAGCCTGCGTGTGTATGTGCGTTCATGTGCGTGTGTATCGAACTCACCACAGCAGGGCTTAACAGCCACAGCGGACGCCACCGGTGCTGGATAACACAACGACTTTCACAAGCTGCCGCTTAATTGCAGTTTAAACTGCACTTTGTCCTGGGCAGCACAGCACGTTACATTCCATACACACACACACACACACATCTACACAAGTATATTTTACCTAACGAAGCATCTGTAGTCTTCAGCCACAGAGTTAATCTGATCTCACGGTTAATGTAGAAGCAAAACCGCATGGGGCTGGTTAACTGTTGGTTTACACTCTGTTCCAATTACTAGCATAGCTGGGAAACAACAGCTTACTGTAATTGTGTGTGAGTGTATGTGTATGGAGTCAATCAACCTAGTTATATGCTGGGCACTAAACTCACTTGACCTTGTTATCATATTACACAGCTCCAGCTATGTATGTGGAAATTGAATTCGACTAGGAAGCTATTAATAAGAAAACACAGAAACGACTTTGAAACAATTATATTAGATGTCTGTGTGGCTAAAACAATGGATAGTCAGTTCATCCTACATGAAAAATACAACAGTGAAGAGCCAGTGTCTGAGAGGAGGAAAAAGAAAGAACAGACAGACAGAGCAGATGATGATAAAAGAAGCCCTAACCCTTGCCTGTGTCTGGAGCCATCAAAAGGACAGAAAAGATGAGGCAAAGATGAAAAAGGAAAGTTCACCCACCACTTGTACATCTGAGGGCACTCTGGAGAGAAAGTCTAACAGCTCGTTGTTGTCAATGGTATAAGGGTCTCGCAGCTTCTTGGTGAATTTATTAACCCCTGTAGAGAGGAAAAACAGCAGGGGCAGGTAGGGAAGAGTTGGGGAAAGACAGATGGACATCAGCACCTACTGTAAACAAGAAATTAAAACCTTTATGATTGTTATGCTCTGAAAATTTGCATTGCACTCACTGAGAGTGTCAGGAAAAGTTGAAAACTCTGACATCAATACTGTCCATAAAAAGCAACATGGAATAAAGGCATTGCTCTACCACAGATTTACTTAGAGACTGTACCACATTTAACTATATCTTTTAAAATACTCACACTTGCAGTACATGTAAATAAACATTACACATTTTTGACATTAGCTCACCCCAAGCCAACACAATGTATCGTAGAGGGATGAAGTAGATGATGATGGTGGCCACTCCAAGAGCCACGATGGCCAGCCAACTTAAGAAAGGCACAGTCCAGTTAAATGTGCTGCAAAGAGAGGAAAAAATGAGGCTGTAAAAATAAGGAGACATGGCAAATTAGAGTCCAGCCAAACATTCTGACAAAAAAAAATAAAGAGGAGTCAGGAAGGCCATTTTAATAGTTTCTTCACACTCACTGGAACTGTGCAGAGGGAAATAAGTTCAACCAAAGTCTTACAGGTCAGCATTGCAGGGTGAAAATGCGTTATGACTCAATGCTATTCACACTAACAAATCAGCAAAATGCTCTCAGCGTTATAAAAATATGGCTCACACATGTTTCAATTTGATTTAAAATGTTTTTACCTGTAATTGAAGAAAGAACCTGTGGCCCGACTCTTTTCTTACTACAGCTTTTAATCAAAACAAAGGCCCTTGCCTTCCCTTTGCTTTGACTGCATGTGAAAGGGAGGGTCTGTGGGTATGCAGCAGTATACAGTAAATAAATGGTTTTGTGTGTGAGCCCATGTGAATGGATGTTTGTTTAATCGAGAATGTACGTGATTCAGTTAAGAGGTCATGCAGGGTGAAGTGAGTGGTGATGGACATAAAAACAGACTGCCTGTGTTTGTGTCTCGGGGTTGGGTGTCACACTGGCAGTGTTTCCTGAGAGCAGCACTGAGTTATTCTCAGTTAGGCTGGCAAGGGGAAGTGGGGCAACCTGGCATTGTGGCAAAAGCACTGGGACGTGCGGAGCAGAGTGGAGCGGGCCGGGTGCCGAGGAGCGGGCTTACGACTCACTTCTTTATCCTCTCGCCATAGGAGGCCACTTCATCCAGTGCATTCTGCACGCTGATGCACACGTCCTGAATGGCATAAAGCTTGTTCATGAAGCCCTTTCTCTCCGAGTCCTGCAAGAGGACAGATAGAGATGTAGGCGAGGGAGAAAGAAAGCAAGGGTGAGGGAGGAAGGGATGGGGTGAGACAGAGAAGAGACGGGGGGAGAGAGAAAGAGGAGAGAGAAGACAGAGGCTGGGCACAGGCATCTTTGCAAAAACAATGCATTTTAAATAGCGTCAAAGATCTGGAGTGGGGAGCCAAATCACCGGATATCCTGCATGAACTGACGGAGTGCTTTCATTCCAGCCAGTAATAGAGATATAAAGTCGGCAGAACAAATCAAAATGTTTTCCTCCTTACAAAAGCTCACACAGGAAAATTTGAATATGTGAATAGAGAGGCAGAATTAAACTGAAAGCCGAATGGATACATCAATCTTTGGGTGCGCTTTCTCTCTCTCTTTCTCTCTGCCGCTGCCAAGACAGCTAGGAAGATCGGGTAGAGCCCGCTTTTGTTCTGCTGGCTGGCACACTGTGATGATGTCACCTGCCGTGACATCATTATCATCCTTATTAACGCCGTCACCCACCATGAAGAGCTCTTCCTTTTCAACTTTTGATGGTTGAGAACTTAAGAATATTGTGGGGAGTGGGGAGGGGGGACCACAAACTAGGCAAGACAATCTAAAATCTACAATCCTCCGCCCTCTTACTGAAACAAAGTGAAGAATTTAAGAAGTCATGCAACAGTCAACGAGCTGCCTGCTGACTCACTGACTGACTGACAGGCAGGGACAGGATGAGTCTGGACAGAATGAGGTGACAGAGAGTGATCGAGATCCGTTAGCTGAGTGAGGACATCAACACGCAGACTGATTGTGCCTGGATGTGATTGGTGGGCATGCTTGGGAGACAAAAGGGGGGCATAACAAGAAGAGGAGGACCATCTAATACAATCAGAAGGAAGTTATTGTAGTGTCCAGTGGTACAATCATGGGGGGTCAGTTTACAATATGGCAATAGCAGGAGAATATGAATAAAGACTTTCATCAAATTCCAGTAAGTTATACAACACCAATTCTTTATCTTGCTAACGTAATTTAGTTACAATATATCTTTTTTCTTTTTTTGAGGGGGGTGTAAATTGATGTGCCCTTTCCCCTATTCTTGAGATTATTTGTTAAACACCTGCGAATGAAAATTAATTGAATGACTCCAGAAACATTCATACTCCAGATAATCTGGATTTTATACAGCTGAGAAAACAAGGATATTACACAGTTGTTTGAAACTTTAATTAACTCCAAACAGGACAAAAAAGATGGAGCTTACGTTAGAAAAGTTTAAGAGAAACCAAAATATTATGGCATAACCCTCCATGGCCACCAACTATTATTCATTTGTTGGGGTAATAGCATGTGTAGCAATGGCTGTTATTGATGAAGATGGATGGACATTGTTAGATTAGAGAAGTAAAACTCTGACTAATCCTTATCATTATACTCAAAGAAGACACTGAAGCAGTCAAAGACATGAAACCTCCAGGACCCCAGAGGCCTTTACCACATTTTGCTCCTTGCGGCCAGCCCCCCCTCCTCACCACAACCCTCCCACTGAGACCCAAACCCACCCTCTTCTTTTTGCTCTCCATCCAGGATCAGATAATGTGAAAAATGAACCATAGAGCAGTCAGGGAGACCACATGGCCTCCCCAGCAAAACCACACAAGACAAATAGATATAATTAGACAGCGTCCCTGGGTTATTTTTCTTCGCAAATATTTTACAAGACTCCCTTTCTTTCTTCCTCCCTCTCTCCTCCTCTTCTCAGTTCTTTCCTCAGAGTCCATCTGTTTTTCATTGCTCGCTCAAACAAATCTCAGAACGCAGGGTCTATTGTGTTGGGCTGGGTTAGGCCAAGCCGAGTCGGGCTGGGCCAGGTCAGGCCGTTTTATTTTCGGGCCCGGACTCAGGGGAGAGTGTTTGAGGGCCAGGGGAGTGGTGTGAGAGAGCAGGCGGGGGTGGAGAGAATAGGTCAGAGGTCACTTGAGTATAAACCATTGCCACATGCCCCTCGGACTGCGGTCTGACTCCTATTTCCTGTCTTCAAACACGGCTCGGGGAGGCGGGAGGTAGCAATAACACAGAGGGCCACGGAGAACCTTGTTTTCCCAGCTTCCCCGCACACTGCGCACATATGGAGCCAGGGAACCTGTTCTTATAATGCAACCTAATATGCACACAAACACACAGACACACAGACACACACACACACACACACACACACACACACACACACACACACACACACACACACACCCTACAGCTATTAGATAAGGTTGATCTGCACACCTGGTCTTGCTGTGTGACTCTACAAACGATATTATATCCCGTCACAGATTAGACGATGTAGGCCCTTGACTTTTACAAGCAGTTTCTTTCATACTGAGCAAGTTTGTTTTAGACTGCAATGTCATCAGCAACATAGAGGGAACTTATATAGAAAGATGTGGAGAGACACAGAGCATTCACACGTCACAGCCAAGGTTAAATTAAGTTTTCTGTTGATGTAGATATTTAACAAAAAGGTGAAATATTTGAACCAGGGAGAAGAGCTTTATAAGACACACATTCACACATCCTCAAGAGTAGATGTATCACTAGTATCAGAAGTTAAATCAAGGACTCAGTTTTGTCATGCTTTCTGTGGTTTTGTGAAGAATGTGTGTACATGTGTTAACCACTAGCTCACATGCAATTTGCGATGAGAACATGGTTTTTCCAGTCCCGACCAGCTTCCAGTCTCACTCAGGATGAGAAGCAGAGTCTTTACAGGAGACTCAAGGCCTGTATTTCCATCTGTCTCTTCCTGTGCCTGTCAAGAAAACTAAGTGGGTTTGTTTGGAGACCTGAAGGCAAGGCTAATAAAACGAAATCTCTGAGGTCTCTCGCTTTGACTTGGCTTCAGTTGCAAGTCATGTTAATGCTCAAAGTATGCTACAAATTCCAGCACCTCTGACAATAGTGGTCTGATTGATGTTGCTACACGGCTTGAATCATTCAGACAAATAGTGTAATAAGCCTGCCTAATGAGTTGAGCATCATGCATTGTAACAGACTGCAACTGTAGGTTCATCTGCAGTGTGTTACGCAGACATGTTAAAGTAACCACCTGTTCAGCTGTGTACTACAAATGATCACTGCCATTAGATGACAGAACAGTCATTCTTGACAATTTCACCTACTGTAAAACTTTTCTGTTAGGGAAACATGTCACGTTTTCCTGTATATGAAGTGTAGTACAGTACAGTACAAATACAACTATGTGCAATGTCATATAATTGCACTTAAGAAATAAAGGAAATCGGATACTGAGATTAATTCTAAAGATCTATGGCTTACGCTCTGTTACACCTGCATCTGATATAAACCAAATGCACCACACAAAGGATGGAAAAGGACTGTATATACTGTACAGCTGGACCAGTAACATTACATGAAAAAAAATTACAAGTGCAAAAATATCAGAAAACTGAATACAATTTAGCAGGTTGACAGACTAAATCCGAAGAGAGAATATATAGTGTTTTGATTAATTTTTTGAATGCCCATGACCATCAGTACTCTGTTAATGCAAAACATTGATTTGTATGCCTGAAATACACACTCCAGAGTGTCTAGCTAATATTAATAGAGAGGAATCTGGAGGGCTTTACACATTTCTCTGTCTTTATTGTTCATTCTCTTTGTCTTTTCCTGTGTGGTGATTTATCTCTCCTTTGAAAAATCATTTGTTTCATAATCTACTGTATAGCAAAGGGTCAGAGTGTGATGTGAGCTCTGGGTAAAGTCAGTAGAGCAACATACCACTGTGTATCAGTTTATCCTGTGAATAAAATGTTTCTATGTATAGAAGAAATTCTTTGACATCAATTAATTCTCATCAGGCTCGTAGCAGAAATATTTTCTGAGCCAGTGTCCTTTGTTGGCAGTGAGTTGCATGTTTTAATTGCATGTATGCCATTTAAAGACAATAAATACATTTCTGTGGTTATGTCCAAAGTTTGCATCATTGTTTGGATGTGTGTGGTAGGATATGAAATCTCACCCAAGCACCCATCAGCTTAGCAATGAGCTATGTATGGAGCAGGCTGCATCATGGGAGTGCTCCCATCAGGGAAGACAGAGGTGGGAAGGCTTGTTAAAGTGATAAGTTGTTTGCATGTGTTAAGGAGAAACAACCCTCAGTGACACCAGAGAAAGCCCAGGGATGTGCGCGCACGCACGCACACACACGAACACACACACACACACAAAAACACATACATACTTAGAAACAGCCAACTCAGGCTAACCACATTGCACTTGCTGGTAAATTGTGGTAAACAAATGTGGTAAACTCCTTGAAACACTTGATTAAATATTTAACAAAGGAATGATGCACGATGCCTCCGTGTACTCCAATGCTCCATTTCTCTTTCAGAGAGACAGCATCATGGCAGAGTACATCTATATGCAAAAGTGCAAAGTGAGCAGTTGTAAACTTTGCAAAGACAGTTTGTTCTTTACTGACCCAAGGCCTAGAGCTAAACAAAGGAGAGGTCACTGAGGACTTAGCCTGTTACGATGGACTCAAATATCTGTCCTATATCTACCAGGTGGAAATAGAGAGAGCCATTAGAGACTGTTTTAACCTCTGATCACATTGTTCTCCCTGCTGGGTTATGCCATAAAAATGATAAACCTAACAGTTATAATGCAGCAGCATATATCCCATCACACCACAAAATGAGTCTGAACCACAAGTGGCTGCTGCTCATTGCTGCTGTGCTAAAATTGCACCTGTTTTTCTTTGTTTTTCTTTTTTCCTGTCTCGCTCTGCCAGCACAGTAAAAATTGAAATGTCATATAAAACGTGACAGGATGCTAATATGTGGCTCCCAGAGGGCATTTGAAAGCATTCTTGTTGATTTTGTAACTGCAGAGAGAGTTGGTATCCCTCCCATTTCCACCCCAGGAAAAAAAAAAAAAGGGGGGGGGGGGGGGGTGCTCAAAAGTTGAGCAAGTTGAGGAATGCTTTAGGGGTGACACAAATTCAATTTCCAAAGCCTGTGCAAGAATTAGGAATGACAGAAAAATAAATAGTGCATACAGTCAGCATCTGTATATTTAAAACTAGATGTGTCCCTGAAAAATCAAATATGGATGAAAGAAACAACTTACTGCAATTAAATAAATCTTGCGATGGGATCACACCAGCTGTAACATCCGTCAACATTTTGATGTTCCGACCTGCTCCACTGATGTCAGACCACACCCATCTCAGCCTTCATTTTAATCTCAACTACACACCTGTAAAGTTTCATGTCTGTGTCTTGCAGGTTGTGACGCTATCGTGGTGATAAACTCTACAGACAGACAGACAAATAAACATCTGCCAGTACTCAAATGTCACACACACACACACGCACACACGCACACACGCACACACACACACACACCCACACACACACACACACACACACACACACACACACACACACACCCACACACACACACACAAGGTGAAAAGCACACTAGACCTGCTGTTGTGGCTGGTAATAATTTCGCGGTTGATGAAAGGAAAGGAGACTTTCATTCACATCAACTGGTGGCATACAGTTCAATCTAGCAGTATTTTGTTTGGTTCTATAGATGAGTAACACTTCTGACTCTACAGTTAAATGTTCATATGGCCTGTCTCCAAAATGAAGCAAGCAGGAACACTTACAGTAGGTATATAGCAATGAACATGTTCTGATGGATTAATTTTTGACAAGAGTCGAATGCAGCATGGAGTACTTCATTTTTATTATGCTGACCATTGAAATAGTTCAGATCCTAAAACAGAGGCAGATTATGTAAGCAACAACTGCCCATGAAAAAAAATCAAATCTGTTTCATTGGTGTCTATTCCAAGTCTTACCACCTCCACTCTTCAGCGATGAGTCACAGATTTTACCCATTGGGAGTTAAGAGAGGTCCCTCAAGGGAAAGAAAAAAACTGGGGGACCCAGTAGTCTAGAAGAACATTTCCCCTCTGTCAGGATATGACAACAAGATGAGACAAAGGCCCTGCGGCCAGTCTCAGATACCACCATGCAATCTGGCACCTCGCCAGCACCACATGAAAGAGGCAGATGTTCCTTTTTTTTGAGGCTGCAGTTTTAATAAATAATTTATGCCACACAACACCTAATCCATGAGCAAATGTGGGGAATACATCTCTATTTCCCTCCCTCTCTTTTTTTATCATAAACACATAAATATCTGTTTAACTAGGGTGTTGAGATGCGCTGCACGTCCTCCTGGTCCTCATCAAGCGGCTCGCACACACAAGGGCCACGTTAAGATGTGAAGGGGCATCCCACTCCCACAGGCCCAAATGAATGAATGCGAGTGCGTATATGTGTATGTCTGTGTGTATGGGATGTACACACAGATTTCTTCACAGAATATCTGTGTGCGCTGAGGGTTGCTCCCACAAAGCCAAAGTCAAACTCCAGTTAAGACTGTCAGCTGAAGGTGGACCAGGCAGACAATGCTTTCTAGTACTAATTAGTCTCTTCACCCAGCCTAGTCCCATAGCGAAGATAAATATACACATATGTAACAGAGAGGAAAAAAGGGAAAGAGTGAAAGAGGGAATAAAAGGAAGAGGTGGTGCTGGTGGTGACTTATTTTCAGTTTGACCTCTGCTTCGTATTCTAAAGAGAAAGGTTTCTGGTGTTATGAGTGTGCACTGTATCTCTAATGTGTCAGGGTGGCAGGAGGTTGTTTGCCACTGATCATCTTTTCCCATCTCCCTCTGGGGCCCCTCATCACCTCCACCACACCAGCAACTCCATCAGACTCAAGGTCGGGCACACACACATACACACACACATAAATGACTACCACTCCACAACTTCTGCGCTTGATCACTTCCCCTTCCTCGCCTCCTGCTGAACGCCACCGGACCCCTACCCAGCGTGCACCCCCACCCTGCCCAATTCTCCCCCACCTTGCCTCACCTCTGCTCCCCTGCTCCTGCTCTCTCCTTCCCCTGTCCTTCCCGGGATCCAGCCTGGCAGTGTGTGATGAATGGGACAACATTACTCTTGTCCTCTGTTGGCCTGATTTAGCAGCTCCGGCCCACCCCCCGTCTGTCTGTCTGTCAGTCTGTCTGTCGAAGCGTTCGCCTGTCTCAGTCTCTGTCTGGGTTTACTTCAAACATATGCCACTGCAATCTAAACTCTGAATTAATTTGTTTAGACCATACTCCAAATTACAAGGTACATACAAATGAGTTTTTATATCTTATAGATAAGGTACAGAATTTCTGATAATTATGTTAGAAAAGAAAGGTAATTTTAAAACACATATAGGTTTTTTTTTTATTCTGTAAGGTGATGTATGTGTCCACTAATTAAGTGTTTAACTAATTAAGTTTTTTAAACTACACAATATTTAAACTTTTTTCATTAATTAAATCATATCTCACTCTTAAATTACATCTGATTCATCACCTTGGTCTGTAAAGCTTGCTAACTTTGGCGTACCTTTAATTACATATTCATGTTCAGATAGAGAGAGGCAATAGAAACAGTTGTAACATCCACTGTTTTAAACTTTGTTTTGGAAGAAAAAAAACGACAGAGCGAGAGTGCATCGCTATGAAGTGAAGGGATCACGTCTTCAAAAAAGTAAATAAAATATGCATCCTCTCTGTGCTCATTACAGATTTATGACTCTTGTTAAAAGAAAAGGTGGCGGCTGCCTTCTTACATGTCTGACTTTCAAATTCAGACGACACTGCTGTCAAGTGTTGTGCTCCACATTCTGTCCAATGAGAGACCGGGAGGGCTGAGTGTGTGCCATCTTCAACATCCTATTCGGTGAGAGTCTCGGAGAGAGTTACTTTGGGTGGATGAGAGCACAGAAGAACTCCTCACCTACAGTGCAACGAGTGCTCGTCGTAATCCTTTGATGCATAGTTCATCAGTCAAAAAGTTCAGTTGCTTCAGCCGCTTGTGTGTACGTGATTCAGAACAATAACAGTTGGGGGAGTAGACATTGCTGCATTAGGCATAATGAGCATTGGGATTTGCTTCAGCAATATGAAATAGTTTTGCTGTTTCTGTAGCAACTTTTAAGAAAAAGCGATCACAAGCACATTCAAATCACCCTACCACCGCCGCTCACCCACCCACACACACACACACACACACACACACTCTCTCAGGGCTGTGAAACTCATTAGAAAATTTGTTTGTTAGGTGCTCATTATCGGTGACTTAGGGGTTACAAAGTGTGAAAACAATCATGTTTTTTAAGAGAAATGTAAATACTGCTTTTCAAAATATATCTAAATGTCTATTTTTGGTTCAAAAAAAAAAAAAAAAAAAAGCACCTTAAAACCACTCTATGAGATTTTACTCCCTTATGGCCCCTGTCACTTCACAGATTATATTCAAAACAAGTACGAATACACAAGTCACTCCAAGTGTCACCCTTTAGTACCCCAGAACCACTCCCACCAGCAAAACATAATTGACACACCATCACACCTCAATCTACAGCTGTCACCTTGCAGTGTAACAGGTCTACAGTGCCACAGGGAAGTCACACAAAAAGACGGAAGCAGCCTTCCATGCTGAAGCCCCATTAGTTTCCCCATCACCTTAAAGAGCAGGCAGAGGCAGATGCCTCGAGGTGGGGTTAGGTTGAGGGCCAAACGTGCAGTGCGTGGGTGTTAATTGAGACGTGGACAGGGAACAAGCACTGTACACAAACCCCGACAGGACGGCAGACAGAGGCCGTCGGACAGATGATGAGCCAAATAGGAAACCGGAAGACAGCGACACACATCGTCAGGAGTCAGTGCCAGAGCCACACACATGCCCACTTACCACCATCGTTCGTATCCACTCAAAGTGCCAGGAAGCCAACATATCCTCGAGGATATGGTTTTTATCACAGCTGTCCTCCCAGGGGCCTGGTTTAGGGTCCTTGTGGATAGATTACAGTGAGATTTTCTCTTTACAACCCAGAGAAATTAAGGTGAAAGGGTTAAAGAAAAAAAATTGGATGTTTTACAACGGGGGTCTTGTAGTTGATCCAATATAACAAGGTTGTAGCATGTGTGTGTAACATTGTTCTCACTAAATGCACTGCAGAGATTGTAAACAGAAGCACTGCACTGGTAACAGCTTTAGCTTTGTAATGCAGGGGACACTCCTGATTGATTTTTTTTTTCAGTATTCACCTTTGCTTAGACCTCAAAATAACTACATTTGATAGTTAGATTAAAACTGGACAGATTGGACTATTGCAAAGCTATGTGCAGAGAAACACCCATGTCTATAACCTCTACAATGATAGTGGTGAGTGTATGGTGAACTGCGTTAACCTATAGGTATACTGCACAAAACTACAAAAAAAAAAAAAACCCATGGTACATAAAAAAACCCAACAAAATTTCATTTAAATAACAAAGGCCAGAGTTAAAAAATGGCAGAGAGTCAGAGAATGAAGGAGAAATGACAGAAAGCAAAAGACAAAGCAAGAGATATGTATCTGGGGGGAATAGAGATAGTGAGAGATGATCCACCTGATGTGTGTGTGTGACAAAAAGGAAAAACAAACAAACAATGCAGTGTGTTTTGCATAGAGAGACAATACCCCTGCATGCCTCTTTCACCCTCCTTTTTGTTTTCATTCCTCCCTCTATTAGCCAAACATGATTAAAATGCAGTTCCTACCAGCGTCTCTGCTGAACAACGGGAAAAAAAGACAGTGAGATGGGAAGAAAAATGAAGCGGAAAAGTCAAAAGCATCTTTTACAGCGTGACGCTTTTCATCCTTCACAGGCGGCAAGAAGAAAAGAACACAGAAATTCAAACTTTTCTCTTCCCCTTTCTCCCTCTGTCTCTCTCTCCCATTCTCCTCAGCAGCTGAAGACACCCCCTGATACCTGAGGACAAGCCCACTGCATCACAAGCTCAATAGCCTTCAGTCACACTTTTTTTTTTCCAGAGCATTGATATAATTCCCTCTGCTCTCTTTAGTCCAATTACATTATGCCATGTCACTATCTGAGCGATCAGCGCAGTGCCGTGACTGGGGCTGAGAGATGAGTGCCAGGGCTTGGGAAGGTGCTGCAGAGCTCCATATGCTATCTGGAGATAAATCTGAAAACTCTTTTTAACCATATTCACACAGAGACAAAGTGTGCCGCTTACTTAACATTTCAATGAGCAGAGAGCCTAGGCATTTGCTTAATGGTACATAGAAGAAGAGACAGAAGCTGAGACAGAGATGGGGAGACATTGTTAAAATCAGCAGCGGAATGGCTGTGAGGCCTGCACAATGAGCAATGGATATGTGTGCTGATACTAGCCCTTCACCAGGAGTTATATCCTTGCTAGAGAGCCATTGATAAACACACATATATGGGGGATTGTGTGTGCATGTGTATATACGTGTGTGCATGAGTCATACCTACAGGGAAAACTGCGGAGGGTGGAAAGGCTGCCTCAGCACTATAGATGAGGAGGATAAAGAGATACTGTGGTGTAGGAAGATGACTGTGTGGCAGGAGAGATGAAGAAACGGAGAATCATGTATGCTTAGTCTTGTATACACAGTGGAGTCATCAATACGGCCTCCACATGATAAAAAATACTATATGGCACTCATAAAACTGATGAAACCAGATGTGCATTCCAACTTGCTCTAACCTTTTTGGACCACCATTTGGGTGGGAATTATTGTATGTCATGCAAGACGCACATAAATTACAGAAAGCTTCAATTCTTCCAAACTGTATCATAATCCCATATGATATAACTATGATAAGCTGGTGCCTAAATAGGTCAAAAACAGCACTGAATAAAGTCTATAGATTTGACCTAAAACTGCATGAAAAAAAATATGGAATGCCTTGAAGAACTGGGTCTGTAAAAGACTAAATAATGACTACAAATTCTGATTTTACAAATCAAGATAATGAAAGATATCTACTTTATATTTACCATTGATTGTGCACATGAGGAAGCGATGGAGAAAATGCGTGAGAAATGGGAAAGAGAGATCTTGTAGGTGCATGTGTGTGTCTGTATGTGTGTGAGTGAGATACAGACAGATAGACGTAGAGAGAGAAAGAGAGAGGGAGTGCACCGAGCAGTAAGCCCGTGAGCAGGACATGATTGCAGTGTGTATCTTATCTGTGTCAGGTCCTCCTGAGGCTAGTGGAGCCTAGCTGAGCGGAGCATGAGCGCTTCAGTGACCAGTCAACCGTGTGAGGGTAATCTCCTCACTCGTTCAGTCTGTCGCTCTCTCCCTCTCTCTCTCCCTCTCTCCCTTTTTCCAGTAAGCCCCCCCTCTGGGAGGCAGCTGAGCCACTCTACACACAAGCGAGAGACGCTCACACAAACATATTTACGTGCACAAACACTCACACCCATGCAGAGCCCAAGGTGATTGCCTCATGCCAGCTCTGGACAGCCACCCCACAGGTGAGGGGAGACATCACAGGCTACATTGCACACTGAAGCCCCTGCAGCCAGTAGCCTGTCACTACAGGGCTGAGTTGCACTGCCCAAGTCTCACAATGTTGCTTCAAGCTCAACTGGAAGATACTGAAAGGCACTTAAAGACACAGCGGGACAAAATTAAAGGAAATTATAAACATATATTTGCTTGATTTTGGGGTTGAAGGGATGGTGGAGGTGACAGATACTTGGATGTGAATACTTGTCCATGTTCTTGAAAAGACCATTTTCAAGGCAGATATTTTAACAAAACGCTCTAAATATAATTTTCCAAAACAAAGTTAATAATTTTCACTGACAACTACATTTCTTTCATTACTTCAGTACATTAAAATGAGTGTCACTAGGGAGGTGATGTACATGGCACAATGGCAGCTAACTGGATTACAAGTCAAAATTAAGATACAGTTGGATCTACATGGTTCAATTACTGTAAGGTTTGTGAACTTGAGCAATTGCTTACTGTTTACTGTTTATGTGTAGGATTCAGAGTTCATAATGTCACCGATTTATTAATAAGGTGTATTTAGCTACAGTATATTGGATACATATTCAGGACACCATCAAAAAAGAGATGAAAAAAAATTATGGTCCATGATTTCAAAACTGTCTCAGTTCAGTATTTCTTATTATGAAAACCTATTCTTAGATTAAAGTCAAGATTAACAGTAAGCACAGTTTTTCATTAAATTACATTGAAATACATCAAATGTGTGATTCTGGAATATTTGAATTTCCAAAAACCCTATTTACAATAAAAAACTTCTTCATAGGACCACTGCAACCTCCTTTGATGTGGAATATGTATAAAACATTTTTTCTAATTCCCATGTTTTTTTTTTTTTAACTTTGTGTTACATCTGTGTATGGCATCAATAAAGGAAAAAATGTGCACCTGCGAAATGCCACTATGTTTAAAATTAGTTTTATTGAAAATAGAGGTTAAAAACTGGGGCAGTATACTGTTAACATATTTTATGCATGTGTGTGTGTGTTTGTGTGTGTGTGTGTGTGTAGGCAATAAGAATCAGGCAACATTCCATGTTGAAGGTCGGTGCACACACACAAATGCACAGTGTGAAGGAGTAGGGGAGAGGAGAGGAGGAAAAAATAGTTCATGTCTAACATTCTTTCACCCTTCATGTGCCTGCCTGTTTGGCTTTAACAACTGAGCCGTCCCCATCAATTAGTCTAGATGCTGGACTTTCATTGAGATTAAGTGACTAATATCAGTGCTTGCTCACAAGAAAGACACTTTTCACGTCTCCCCAACAATCTGTTAAGTCGAAACACATGTGGTGATCCAAGGCAAAAGGCCTGCAAGGGGTCCTCTTTGCAATGAAAAACAGGTGCTCTACTTTTTGGCCATGTAATACCCCATTTAGCCTCTGGAGCAACGGTTATCCAGCTAATAGTTGCCTTGTGGTGCACTGGGAAGAGCTGTGCACATGGCTGGAGTAAACATCTGGGACGGATTGTGCATACTTGCAACATATGCTTCAAGTTCAATTAAAATGAGGCCTTGGCACATTTATTAATGTGCCAAGGCCCCCCCCCCCCCCCCCCCCCTCTCCTCTATAGGCCTGTGCCATAAAAGAGGCCTCCTTCGACCCGTCCTTCATACTTACTCATACAATCTTAAGTTACCTCATATTCAATGTAAAAGACCTAATATCCAATGTAAGAGACGAATTTGTTAAAACTTGAAACTCCATTTGTTCTGCACTTAACCAGGTTGAAGGGAGAGTAGAGTGAAGAGAGAGAGAGAGAGGGAGAGAATATGTGTCAGAATGAAAGAGAAAAAAAGGCAGGGAAGCGGACGATTGAGGGAAGGGTAGAAGGAGAGTGGGAGGGGAGAGAGATGTAGGTGAAGAAAAAAGAAAAATGCCCCCCTTTCAACTTCCCTACAGCTCAAATGAAATGCTAACAGTTGAGGGGAGCAATAGATCAAAATGTATGAAGCCAGAGTTGGTAAATTGTAGCCTTTGTGGCGGCTGTGCTATCCAGCATCCCAGCCCTGTGTGAGCACAGAGAGCAAGGCCTTCTTATGTGGAATAATCAGTTTGGCGCCAAATCTGACGGAGGCCGCACAAGCTGCCGCTGCACCTCATTTCAATATGAAAGTCCAAAATGTATTTCATATAATCTGCAGCTTTTCAAATGCCTGTATTTTTATTTTTCCCCTGAGAGGAGGTAGGAAATGCAGTGATGGCAGGCAGACGTTAAGAAGGAGTAAAAAAAGAAGAAAATGGTTCAAGGTTGCCTGGTGCATATCTTCAGTCAGTGGCCCCCTGTACGTTTCAGCCTTGGAACTTCACAGGCATGAAACTTTGCTTCGGCATCACTGTGGGAGAGGATGTAATGCTCACGTATCTTTGTGTGCTCATCGCCCGACCGGCTGCTTGGCTGACTGATTGCCTGACTGGCTGACTTACTGGTGGGATGACTATTTGACCATCTGCACTATAAATGTGGTTTTCTATTTTAACCCTTTTGTGCCTTCTTGCACTTATGACCCTTAAAAAACAGGAGAGGTTGTAGTGAGGTTGAAGTTGCATAAGTAGATTCTGCATACAGTGTCCTCAGGCAAAATAATTCTCAGATATCAAATTGCCTGGTCAAAGGCTTTGACAAAACAAAGGCAAAACAAATTGCCTTTGACCAGGCAATTTGTTTTGCTCCAAAAAGTTTACCAATCCAGGTCATGCAAATTACCACATCTTAGCCTGCTAACCTTTATATTGCTGGAGTGCGGCTGTAAGGCATCAAGTATCAGCTCAAGTAATTTCAGATTCCAGATTGTTCAGTCACGGTACTTCATAGTTTTCCCATGCTCAAGTTATTAACTTGTTCAACACTGCTTGAGTCTGATCAGACTGGAGTATCAAACAGAAAATTATTTTTTGCCTCACCCAAATCCAGACAACACAGTAGGTGGATAAAGAGCTTTAATGTTTCAGTTAACATTCCTAAGTGGAACATTGACAAGGTACTGTATCCTATCCAGTGGCATTTGCTTCAGTAGCTGTTCCTCCAGTGTAAACGAGCAGAGGCAGTAAAGCAGCCACCTGTTGTTACCTGATAGTGTCTGGACAAGCCCAGATGCTGTTTTACTGGGACATAAAGGAGCAGTGAATGGGCCTAAATAGCTAACTAAGCACTTTATAAGGGTGAACGATCTCAGGAAGCTGAAGAACAATGTTAGTAATGTAAATTCGACTTAGTGTTGCATGGAGGGAAAAATAAGGATTGTGCACCAAACTGCAGTAAAACACCAGAGCAAAGCCAACCACAAGGAAAAGAGGTAAAGGATATGCTGTGTATATACCTATAGAGAAAACTTTTCAAAAGGTTAAAAGGTTGTGCAATCTTTGTACACATGTTTGCACCTCAGGCAGTGAGAATAACTGAACAGAGGAGAAGATGGGAGGAGAAGATGGGAGGGGAAGATGGAGTCATTTCATTTTGTCTGTTTGTGTTTCCGGTCTGTGAAGCAGTGTCAACCCTTCCTGAGGCAGTGAGCCAGTGTATGTAAGTGTGTGTGTCCATGTATGTGCTTGTGTGTGTGAGCGCATATGTTTGTGTACGTGTTTGTGTGTGAGTGCATCCCTGACACAAGACATAATTACCTTGTCATCTTTGTCAAAATCCTCATCCTCGTCCTCCAGCAGGTCCTCCACTGCTTGCTGACAGTTGCAACAGAGAAAAGAGAAAAAAAGAAAACAAGAAATAAAAATGTTTATGCAACAGCTATAGTACAGATAAACATTAGATAACACAGGGTTAACGTCATCAGAACAGCCAAAGAGGCACATTAAAGCTGATTGGTTATGCTTATGTCGGGCAAGAGTTTGTTAATGAGTATGGATAGCACGCAGAGAGCACAACTATTGGACTGGTGTGTGGTAATATGTCATGAGCTTCAGAATGATTTTGAATTACAATTTAATTTTAGAAACAGTCTGTTGTTCAAATGTGTTGACACTTCTGGAAATGTAAGCAAATGCTCTGGCTTTGAATTTCAACGGGCTGAGGATTAAAGTCTATTCATCCACTCAAATCGCATTTCACAAAAGCATTCAAATCTTACAACATTCAGCGGGACGAGATAGCAGAACTCTTCTTCTGATTGTGCTTGGTCTCTGCTGACCTCTTTAACCTTTGCACTCGTCTCTAACCTCTACCTCACAATTTCTATACATTTATCTGTCTGTCTTTTCACATCCTCCCACAGAATGATGCTACATGAAAGAAGAGAGAGGAAAAGCCTGCAGCACCGAGAGCAAGTCACAAAGAACAGCAACTATGTGCTTCAGTGGTCCACAACCAATGAAACAAGAGCTAGTGTAGCTCTGGAGCCCCAAGATACCATGTATGATACATACTGTACAAGACAAAGAAAAAATGACACATGACAATGACACAATGATGTCAGAACCAAAAACACAAAGGCACATATGGATAAATATACTGTACAACATATCAACAGTAGACGCAAGTTGTAGCCTTTTCTATTCAGTAGCAGAATTTGACATAGACATTAAGAGGCACTGAAATGTAGTGAAGAAATAACTTTATGGAAGCAGCTTAGACCTCTATCTGTATGTGAAAGCAAGCAAATAAACAAATGTCTTGGCATATATGGAAATTCTTGCCATAACAAAATCAGCTTGGGTAACTGTGTTTAGTGATATTACTGTATGACTGATTACTGTCTAGCGATACAGTACTTGTGGGTATTGTGAACATGAACAAGTTCACATGTAATGTGATGTCGCCAAATCGAAAACCCACAGATCCCCTCTGCATCCTATCCACCCTCTTTCTGTCAATCACGCATCAAAGCTACAAGGTCATATTGTTACTTCCAATTTACATAAACAAACACCCATATCATAAGCCTTACGGCTGTCAACCTCAGTATTCATCTGCTCCCATTGTTGTATTGCATTACCAGCCCCAACCCCCAAACCCCTGAAAACCTTTGCCCAGCCTCAACATCAACACAACCCCCTAACCACCTCCAGAACTGCACAAACTAGTTTGGAGAAATCCAAAAATCATTACTTAACAAGACAATAGCTTTTGTGCTTTTTGTTTTTCATTGGAATAAGGGGGGAAACTATGTGGCGGCTGACATAAGCCTCTTATGTAAATTCAGCTTCCCACACAAACAAAGAGGAGTTCAGAACAGCAGAGTTGAGAGGGTAGAGTCAATAGTGTGTGTGTGTGTGTGCGTGTGTGTGTGTGTTTGTGCGTGTGTTCTATCAATAGCTCAGAGTCACTAGGGCAAAGTGTTGTGCATGTATGCATGGCGCTCCTCATTTTCACTGTCTGACTGTATAGCAACTGGTTATTCCCAGTTCACTTAGACTCCATCACTGTCTAGACAAATAAACTTGACTGTTCACACTTCACAATCTCTTTATTGATACAGAATACATTTACTACTATACTAAACAAATACCGGAGAGGGAATTGTTGTGCTCAGCTGAGGCAAAAGATGTAGATATGATACTGTAAAAACGAAAGCCTTCTGGCATCTCTAAACAAATGGACTATAACTGTTTATAAAGTCATCATGGTTCCTCCTAAATCCTTTCACCCATGCCAAAATACAAACATAATGGATTCCTCCACACAGAGGCTTTAGTAGGGTATGCCTGGCACACGCTCCAAACTTTAAACAAAGGGAATGAGCATGAGCTAGCTGGAGAAGCATGACCTAGAGAGACAGAGAGAATGATAGAGTCGTTTGTCTGCCTCTGCTCTCCGCTCTGCTCTCTCCCTTCTATCGCCTCTGGTTACAGAGAGAAGTCATGTTTCCTGCAATGAGACACAGTGTAAAATTAATAAATAAAAAGACATGGAACATGTCATCTGCCCTGAAGATTGCCACGGCTAAATGCGCGCACTGAAGCTACTGTCTCAGTAAGGGAGGATATAAATTACCTCGGTGCAGCCGCTGAATTCCAAACATCTTTCTTTCTTTCTCTCCCTCTACCTCTCTCGCTATTTGCCTCATTCTTTCTCTCTTTCTAAGACCTGTTTGGTGTATGATATCATTTGTCTGCTTATCCCCCCATTATCATGTTGTTTGAATTACTATCATTACAGCACGGCAGCATCAAAGCTTTGCTGTCGACAGGATCGTGTAGAGCGCGCATTGCCTGCAGAGCTGCTCCAGTCAATTCAATATCTACTGAGGTGGGGATTAACATATTCAGACCTATTCAAATGATACAGGATGATGCAGGCTACTCTTACAGATTACACTGTGTCCCATAAATACATACAAAGATGGTGATAATATAAAAGACACACAAAGAATATAAGTGAGTACAATGACATTGAGAGTTCAAATGGCTGTGAAAGTAGGAATGCATCTGTTTGACCTAAGTGGCTTGAAAGAATTGAAAAGAAGTTTCTGTTGCACTGGCTCAGATCTAAGCAAAAACTCTGCATCCTCTCTCACTGCTCTTCCCCTTTGATGCAAAAAGTGTTTATGACAGACGAGTTGCTGTGATTTAAATTTAAGTGGAAAAATCAATTGTGCATTATCTATTTTTACTCTGAAAAAAAAAGTGTATTCCTCTGCATGTAGACGTTTTGTGTGTGTGAATGGTCTAATCTTTAACGATGATACAGTCAAAACAGTAAGGCAACAAAATCAATGCACAGAGGTGGTGTAGTAGTGTTAGTAGTTGTTTTGGCAGCTGGAATTCTTAAGGGCATCCTTGCAAGACTATTGCTTTACGATTTAGTGACTGATTCTTGAGAGCTACAAAGCTTGAACTGTGACACTTGTATGCATCTACATGTCATGAAATTTACATTCAGCCTTAGGAGCCAGATTTGTCTCTACCACTTACTGTTACTCTCTGCTAGCTGAAGTGTATGGTGCTAGCTAAAGTCCGTCTGGACTGAATTTGAAAAAATTCTGACAAAAGGAGTCCATAGTGTTTGGATCTGAGGTTTTCCTGTGTGAGAAAATCCTTGCTGCACTGATTGAGCTGTGATAAACAAGTTGTTAGAGAGGTAAAAGGGAATAGCAAAGAAAAAAGTTTTAAGGAACTGTCTATCAGAAAGAAATTTATGATAACCTATTGATTCCTGAGAGCACAACTTTTATGTTCTTGGCTGCTCCTTGCACTATATCAGTGGCACAACAGCTCCCCTAGTGCCTTTTCAAGGACAGAGAGGACACGCTGAGGGTCACAAAAGATCATTACTGTGACCTTCATCTTACAGGACACACTCGTGGCTCTGTAGTGTTATGGTGAATGTGACAGCAATGGTGATAAGCGGTCCTTTAACTTAAATCAGGGCAGCCATGCAGTATCTGGAGGACAATGTCTTCAATTTAAAACTGACCAATCTTGACTCATGTCAGATTGTATCCTCCTTACTTCCATAACTCAAACAAAGTAAACTCTAAGTTTGATGTTGGAGGATTACTTACTTAAGTGATACAAATTGAAAAGAGCCACAGCAAGTTTTAAACTGAGATTACAGGCATGGATAAACCTGGTTTAGAAATATAGAAAATCTATACCAAACATTAAATCCAAAGTATTACGAAATGCTAACTAAGTAATTAACTAGACATACTTATTCATATCCATACAACTACACTGTATGAGGACACACAGGAGAGTTTAAACCTAACTTGACAAGTCAAAAAATTGCACTTTGATGGAAGTAAAACAAAACAGACCCTGTCTGAATCGATGAAACAAGTGTATACACACAAATACACACACACACACACACACACACACACACACACACACACACACACAAACAAACACACACATGCACTCCACTGAGGTAAAGTAGAAATCTACTACCTGAACTAGTCTAGTAGCCACATTATTTTCACCCTTCCTCTGAAATGCCTCTGTACTCACTCCACTCTTTCCCTGACTGGGCTGAGTTCCACTATCTCCCCTCCTAACCTTCCCAATGACAGCCGCAGGGGGAATTGACGCCGAGGCAGACATCCCAGTGAACATGAAGATATACTTTCTCCTTCTTTTTTCTCCCATTCCTCTATCCCTCCCTCCCTCCATCCTCCTGCTGCTCTTCCTCTTTGATACGTGAGGGGGTTTTAACCTCTCCAGCTGCTGAGGTTTGGCCAACTGGCTGGCTGGGGGATCTCAAGGCCCTACTTTGTATGCACTGTCCATGAGTGTATGTGTGTGTGTGTGTGTGTGTGTGTGTGTGTGTGTGTGTGTGTATGTGTGTGTGTGTCTGCATGTCTACATATTGCCTACACCACAGTTTCTACAGACTGGGGGAGGGTTGTGTGTCTGATAAGGGCTGCTGGCTGAGCCTGGCTGACCCACACAGGCCCTTCACAAGCTGTCAGAGCCGTGGCCCTCAGAGGGGGGCCCTTCCATCTGCACTGCCCCAGCCAGGGCTCACCCAGCAGGGGGCTAGATAGGGGTGAGGCCAGGGTGCTACCGGAGCTGCAGGCGGGGGGTGGGGGTGAGAAGGGCGGCTGCAAATTCTTGAAAGCAACACCCAATCTGTGAGCATTGCAAAAGCTTGAGTTACAGGACAATAATGTAAGCACTGCTAACATAATTTACATTTCTCATGGCTTATTTGCTGACAAATCAGCAAGTATGTTTAGTCAGAGATTCAGCAGCTATTCAGAGGAAATCACAATTTCACGCATTGTTGAGTCAGTAAATACAGTGAATTCAGTGATACCATGTTTGTCCTTCTCAGACAGATGATACTGTCTAGTCTTATTGTTTTTTATACTCAGTTATGGAAAAAAGAGGCTTGAGCTGGAACATACTTGATGTGCACTCTATTGCACACAAACTCACGCACATCAGTAGGTTTATGCTCAGAGTTTAAGCTGAAAAACTTGCAAACAGCTACAGCGGGTGTACTGTATAGACAAAACAACAACAAGCACTGAGGCAGACACCCTGAGCTGCTGACGTTGTTAGCAAAGAGCACAGACAGTTACAAAGGTTCAGTGTGATGAAGGGAGTTAGACAAATGGAGGGAATGGAAGCGAAAGAGAGACAACATGATGAAAAGGGAGGCTGGGAGGATTCCGCAGTGGCATTCCTGATGCTCCCGATGCTCCCGTCCCGCTTCAAACTATGCCCGTTGCCTGTCTTTCTGCCTGCCAGCCTGCCATCCAATCTGGCAGTTTAGCAGAGACAGAGAGACAGCGAGAGGAGCAGAGAGGAGCAGAGAGGAGCAGAGATGAGCGCGGTGATGCCGGGGCGGCACGAGGGAAATCAGCGGGGCACAGGCGCTCACAGTTAAAAGTGACATGACCTTTTGATTTTGTCACCTGTCACCAACTGCCATGTCTGACTCCGCACTGAGGAGTGCCTGCCATCCACCGCTGCTTTCCTCTGCCTCTGTCTCTCTGTCGCTCCGTCTCTCTGAATGCCTCTCTGTCTTTTTCTGTCTCCTGCTCCCACTCCATCTCCTTTTCTCGTTCTCCTTTTCTTTCCAGAGTTGCAGTTTTATGGGGGAAAAGTGGAGGTGTGACTTTCTGGAGGAGTTGAGGTATAATAGGCAGCCTTTCCTCTTTTCCTTCCAACTTTCCTAATATTTACTCTTCTCTACCTGTGTTGTGTGTGTCTCTTAATGAGGGCAGATGTCATGGCAGAGTGTGTTTAGAGATGCAGAGAAGTTTTTTGAGATGCAAAATCATGGAGAAAATAGAATAGATAAAATTGGCAATGAAGTACAATATTCAAATAAAATCAGACATTACTGTCTTGGAAATAAACCAGATTCTTTTTACACTAATGAACAATATACTGCTGCTATGCTGCGTGCTTCACAGTCAGGAACGTAAAGATTAAACTAGTACTAGTACATGTAGAACTACATGGATTCAAACAAATACAAAATGACAAAATCAGTAGAAAACCTTAGTCAATTATTTTATTTTTAAGGGTGACTTAGTTTTATCAGGGAGGTTAAACTCTATATTTGTTTTTATGGAAATGCTCAAACTTAGAATGTAGAGTGGGTTGAAAGTATTCAGCTCTATATCGCTGTAGGAGGCATGTCTGTAAGTGTGAAGTATCTTCAGGCCATTAAGGTCTTCTCTTCTGTAATGGGTTGGCAGATCCAGTGGGTGAATCTATGTAATGGTCTGAAGTATGGGATAAAGAGGATGGTCCTCCAGTGTGACGAGGCCTAATTGCCCATCATCCTGTGGTAGAAAGAGACATCACCATGTTTCGTATTTGCCCTCTACGACAGCCTGCACAGAAATTAACACCTTCATAACATCTGGTGAGCGCCTTTCTGGGCCAACAGAACAGCAAGGAAAGATTTCTGTTGGGATGTGTCCCTGCTCGTTAATCTCAGTGCAGATCATATACACTCATGCAAGCAAGCGCACATATGAATATGACACACTGCTATGAAAAGAGACACACATGCATGCGCACGCGCCTTGCAGTCTTTTTCTCTTGCAGCAGAGCTGCCTGTCCCCTGATTGACCGAGCCCAGCCTACTGGCAGCTTCCTTTGCAACAGGCTTGGGATGGATCTCAGCCCCAAACTATTCCAGGTTTCAAAAACAAGAAAGAGATGGAGAGGAGATGGTAATATCATTAAAGTGCTCCTCCACCTCCCAACAATGGGGGACTCCACACAAATGCACAATGCCAGGATGAGCCTTCCTTGAGAGCACATTATCAGTTTTGAATGTCAAAGTAAATGCAGTACCATCCTCTGCATATATTCAAAAGCACAAAGGGTCAACCTCTTTGCTTGTCTGTTTCATTGAGCATGTTACAGCATGGCACACAAGTCAGCTAACAGTGTTGAGGAGTCAGAGTTCACGGGTCAGAGTGCTACATGATAAGAGAGGAGGTCGGTGACCTTGCTGGTGCGTCTCCTCCTTTAATCGCTGTTCTGAGGTCACTCGGACTGCTTAGCAGGTACCGGTCAAGGTTGGGGTGAGGGTAAGGAGCTCTGATCTGGGATCTGTTTGCAAAGCAGCATGTAACCACACAACAGTCAGTGACCCTGAGTGGTAAGTTACAGCGTGTAGAGAACACTGTGTTTGTTTATTTGCTATAGACAGGGCTATGGACTGTGGTTGTGGTGTAAAATCGGAGAAGGATCCTCACATTGAACCCATCAGATGAAGCAAGGCTCTTCACTTCATTAGGAAGTCTGTACTCAAGTGTATACTTTTTTTGTTTTCTCTCTTTCTTCCCGCAGCCTATCTGCCTCTCTCTCTTTCACCCTTCACAGTGAGTTCAGCAGAGATTCCTTTGGCATTACCCTCACCCCAGACTGCTGGAAAACCGCAGCGCTCCGGATGCTGACCCTTGCTCAGCTCAGCACAATGCTTTAATTTGGTGTGTTGTTTAAAGTAATTAGAAATCCTTTTTCCCCTGTTTTCTTTTCTATTCTTTTCTGTTCACTGCCAAGTGTGAGAGGGAAACAGTGAGTCGTCCGTGACTTCAGCTTGATAAAGACTCGGAAGAGGAATCCAGGGGACCAGGAGAGGAAGCAAAGAACGTAGATACTGTACACACTTCGCCTCTGTACTGCTGCAGATTTGGAAACTGTCTGAAAACAAACAGGGACAGGACTCAGGGGATACTTGTGTCTGAATGTGTGTATTAGAGGGTGTGTGTACAGCATTTGCAAACACAAACGCCTAAAAATAATGAATGCTTTCACCAATGCACATTATTTTCACTGTATGAAATTCCAATTTGACATAAGACATAGTACTGCACAACTGAAGGAGGCAGTGAATTGATGATTGAGGGAGAAAGAGTTCATCACATCCACCGATCTTGAGGCAGTAAGACCTCAACGCCGAGACAAGCGAGGCGATGATTGTCAGAGAATTGTCTTTGTGTCGCCCGTGCTGCTCTGTACTGTTCAGCACAACTGTCAGAGCGGCAAGAAAAGGAGCATTAGTGGTGCTGATCTTTGACAATTAATCCCACTTTCATCGGATATATTGCTGCAAAGAATGTCGCACACTCTTGCAGATGCATGCTCTTACATGCATACATGCACACACATACATTTTTCACACAGACAACTTTTATCTCCACGTACATACACACATGTGAAAGCACCGCACCCCTCATGCACCTGGAGTGACTCATGCAAATGGATGTGTGTGTGTGTGTGTGTGTGTTTGCAAGAGCTGTAGTTCTACACTTTGCTTGTGCCTGAATTATAACCTTGGAATAAAAGGGAACACACCAGACTACATCAGACAGCAGAACACCACCATCATAACACACGCGATATTCAGTATTCATACACCATGCAAACACCTGCACGTTTACTTGTAGTACATATACTATCATATACTCACCAACAGCACAAACCAACTTCTCCTCAGTGCTTCTACTAGCCAATATCAGCAATGACGCTCAAATCCACACATATCAAGACTGTAGAGCACTCACTTAAACCCATTGCTGACTGTGCTCATATCAGACAGTGGAGACATTTAATTGAAAGAAGGTCACATATGAAACTTTGAGGCAGTGTTCTCATGGCTAAAAAACTTTCCTGACATTAATGATCTATTCAGACCAGTGTCCTAGGTAGATGTGTCCTTTGAATTCCAGCAGATACCCTCAAACAGCAAAAACCACAAAAATCCTTCAGCTTGGACTGTAGCTCGGCAAGAAATCCAAAAGACTAACTACAAGATGGACTAGAAGAAATTAAACTAAAATAATAAACTAAATACCTTCAGTTATAGTTGGTGTAAAAAATATGCAGTCCAGGATTCTTGGACTAAATGTGGAAGTACATGTCAAACAAAGTTACAGTGCTGTGAAGCTACCCGGCCAGTAACAAATGTTAAAAACAGTGAAAGGTAAGATCCTATGACAGTACATTAATAAGTATCCATATCTCCTCTCGTCTCTGACAAAGTAGGACAACTTTGTACAACTGAGCAGAACAGTATTGTCACACTAAAAGGCACTTGCCATATAAGTATCAATGGTATCAACATGTCTTAATGTTCCAACCAATTCCTGAGGTACTTGAGACACAATAGTCCCTTTCAAGAAGGAAAGAAAAGCAGTTCTGCAAGAAGTGGGAGTAACATGTACTTAGTTGTATGTGAAGCGAGTGGCACATTATGAGAATATGTAACCTTTGTTGCCTCATTTTAATTAGAAAGTGCATGGGAAAAGAATATCATTAGGTCTAAATAAATACAAGCAGCAGGTAGGGGGACAAAACATCATGCCAGGTTTTGTCTTATGGCTTGTGTGATTTTTATTTTTTTGTCAGGCAATGTCGCCATCTACAGGCGGGGAAAAGGGTCCCAAGTCTGTGTCATTCACAAATTAGGGGTTTTATTTTGTCTGTGAACCTATTTGCAGTTGCTAACCCTCAATTCTAAGTATGTATCAAAACCTACTAACCTAACCACCAGGTTACTGTTAAGTAACACAGTGCTTGTAAGTGTCACATATGGCTTGTATTTTGCTGGTTATATTGTCAACTTTTTATAATATGGAAATAGAGGCAGATAAATAGAGAATCTTAGCTCTGAAGACTTACCTAATAAATACATCTCTAAGTTATGTACAGATCACATCTAATTTAATTTCTATGTGTAATATCACAATGACACAGAAATTCGATTTGATTATAATGACTGAATTTAATATGCCTTCTAAGTCCAATCCAATCTAACTCTAAGAATTCTTATGAAGAGATAAATAAACACATATAGCAGGTGAGAGTCTGTAAGAAAATATGAGGTCTGTAAACTGAATATTTCTGACTGTGTCTAGGAAAAAGGCACTTATTAAAATTAATCACTTCATTGTTCACGCTCACTCCATAGTCCGGTCCTCTCGTTTTCACTCTCTACTTTCCAAATGTGCCTGGCCATGATTAAAACATGTCTGTTTCTCCATGACATTGCTTTGACATCATTTAATTGGTATAAGAGATAAAAAATAAATGAATTAAATAAATATACTACCAGGTAAATGGCGTAACGTAGCTCAAGGTGACAGCCTATTATTTCTCCCTTTTCTTTGCCTGAAAGAAGGCAAAGTGAGAAATGCGAGATTGCACTGAAAATGCAGCACCTCAAGGGGCAGATGGAGTTATTTTAAAAAAATTTAGCAGAGAGATTTTTTTTTAAATTAAATTCCAATTTGCTCAAAGTTTACAACTGCAACTTAATCAAAAAGTATATTCTAAATGAGTACTATGCTCACTTTCTTGTTGTTTCTTTAAAAAGTATTTTGCCTTCTCACTCATCTGTATGCTGATAATAGTCGCGTCACAATTTTTACATCACAATTATGTATTGTTTGTTTTAAGTCCAGTATCAGAGGAATGAAATGTATGTAAATGTAATTAATGTCGTAAATAAAAGAAGAGCAACATGTCGCCATAAAACAATGGTGCCTGGAGTTTTAACCCTGCATTGTCTTTGGAAAGGGGGTTTTACAGTGACATGAAAGAAAGGCGGAGGGATATCGAGAGGTGAATGGGTTACTCACCACATCTTGCCTGGTATCCTTCCCTGACGCGATGAGGATGTAGTTCCAGGCCAAAGGCAGCAGCAAAGCCAGAGGAATCATATAGAGTTCAAAGTTCCAGACGACGATGACAAAAAGCTGATGAGAGAGAAAAAGACAAAACCGTCAGCAAAAGAAAAGCGAAGACAAAAACGTGAGAACAGTGTGGATTTAAGAATGTATACATTCAAGACCCCATATTGACCCTCATGAGGCAAACCCCTGAGAACGTACGGCGACCATATGTGCAACTGGAAACAACACACATTCAGACACATTCATATGCAGAATCATAACCACCAAGGAACAAAGCGTAAAAATAAGGCTTTGCTTCAACAAAGGTACAGGCCTGGTGTCAGTGAGCCTAGGTTCAATACCCTGACCCTCAAGGCATTCTGGGCCTTCAGCTGAGGAGGAGGACGATGAAGAGGATGAGTACAAGCCGTCAGAGTCTCTTTCCTCCACGCCAATCATCCCAGAGGTTGAGGTCATGTACCGCTTCAACCACAGCACGTCAACGCTGACCCTTCCATACTCAAGCCCAAACCCCAGCATCTGACCTCCCACACCCCACACCCCGACTCCCTAACCCTGTCACTCCAAGCCCGAATACCCTCTCTCTTACCCCAAAAGACTCATATGCCCTATTTCTAACCTTCTCTGCACCCATCTGCCAAAATCATAACCTCTTTACCTCCCCTCTCATCACCAAACAAGCAAAGTACCATCTGAAAATTAACCTTTCCTAAAACCCTGTATTCTGGTCTTGGCAGGGCTCTTTAGCCTCTGACAGCAGATTATTGCGGTGGTCGGGGGAAGATATCTGTGGGAAAGTGAAATTGCTAATGATGGAAGATTGTTATTTTATGGCAGTATTGTGTCAATAGTGAGAAAACAGTTTGCCAATTGTTGTGAAAAAAGTTAAGATGGTAGAGATGGGATATTTTTGTGAGAATAAAATCTATCAAATACAAATAAAACAAAAGTATATTTATAATATTTTATTCTTCTCTAGTAATTACATGTTTAAGTATACAGAGAATTTTCATCGTTGATAAAACCTCGGCAGCAATTATTAAGAAATGCTGAAAATCCAAACCATGCCTAATGCTCAATCTTTGCTAGCAAAACATATCTATCAAATACAAGTACAACAAATCCATTATTTCAAACATGAGCAAAGAAGATTTGAAATTAATTACTCTCTTTATGGAAATGCATCCCTGTTTAACAATCAGTTTTGATGGGAAACTTTTAAGAGTGGTGAAATTGAGACTATTACTGTATAAAACAGATTTATTGGTCTGTGTACCAATTATGATCTATCCTGTTTGGCTGAATAATATCAACAACAGAGATCGTAAGCTTAATAATCAACAATCAAATTGTTTTATTTCTGAGTGTGCGTATGTGTGTGTGAGGGAAGGAGACAGAGAGCGAGCGGAGGATAAAAAAAATCAAACTCTTCATTATGTTTACATCTAAGGTTAATATATGAATATGAAGTTCAACAGCCCCCCAAGACTGTGTATGCAGGTCTGCTGTGGAGCCAGTCGGACGCTAAACTGCACACACACTCACGCACTGTGCTGTCGGTATTTCATATTCCTTTCACCCATCCATCCACCCACCCACACACACACACACACACACACACACACACACACACACACACACACACACACACACACACACACACACACACACACACACACACACACACACGCATCTGAATATCAATGCAAACAGCTCTTCACAATAACAACACAATTAAACAATTCAATTTTCTCAACTTTTCCCCTTCTCACACAGAAAAGTTTGACAGGCTCACATCCAAACTTTTGAACAGAAAAATAACTTCATGTAAAATTAACAGACACTGAGTGTACAAAGCAAAAAGAGACATAAATTAAATATCAGAAATGACCAGTGTATTTGCATAATGCTCACAGCAAAATATCATCTTCAAATAAACCTGAATGGCCTTGGTGCAACAACAAAATCTCCCAAAAGGCTCAAAATCTTTCTCTGTCTCTCTCAGGCTCAACTTTGCTTTCTCACATACACAGAGTCTTTAACTCTAATACAGCTGTGTAGGAGTATTAGAAAGAATCTATTTAATAATTCATATTTGTATACTAATAAGAAACACAACCATTTCCCTTCATTCATCATAAAAAGCTGTTAGGACCGTGAAAGCTCAGCAACAGAAACACGCACACACAAACATAACACATGTTCACACACACAGTTTCTCCACAAAATGTAACCATTCCAAAATTATCTATCTTCCTACAATTTTTTATAATTTTACAAAACTGTATCATCTGTAACACTGATAAACACTGGGATAATCCTAACTAAACAATGTGCCATAGAGGTGCAGAAACATGACTTCAGTCAAACGAACAAAGGAGCTCACGTGTTTTAAACCTATTTTGGTAGACACTATAAATAACTGCACAGTTACAAACATCTTTCTGCATACACACACTGCTCCTTTCAGATACTCTGATATATATATATATATATATATATATATATATATATATAACCAATAGTGGCCGTGTATTGTACTGTCAATATATTTACTGTCTGGATCTCTAATTGCTCGTAGTATCGCTACCACACAACGGACAAATTAATTGCTCCTCACTGTCCTGATGTTTATATGGAACCTTAAAACCATCTTTTATGTTTTTTTTTTTTTTATCTCACTTTCTTCACCATGTGCCTGAGGGTGTTTAACCTGTTGTCCCCCTTCATCCTCCTCCATTTGATTATAGTAGCTGAGGGCGAAGTTTTGACTGGCAGCTAGAGGAACCGGACACCCAGGCTCAGCAGTGGCCAGCTCTGCCCTGTCTCCATACCCCCCGGCAGGGTAACAGGGGCCCTGCAGTGCCTGGACCTTTCCACCAGGACTGGGTGATCACAGCCACCCCCCCATCGCGTGCTACACCAGATAGCAGGTTCTTAGCCTGGGGAACAGGGAGTGGGAAGCAGCCTGCTGTGGATGTCAGTGACCAGAAAAAGGCAGAGAAAAAAAAACAAAAAACGATGAAAACATGCTGGACTGAGAAGAAAAAGAAGAGGAAAATGCTAAATGAAGCTCCAGATGTAGTCCATTGGAATAATTTGAAGATGACTCTGTGTGGTCAGAGACACATTGTGTAGTGGTCGGTGATGGTTCATAGTGAATATCTGAACACGCACACAGAGGAAAGCTCACCATGTCCCTCTCTTGCTTTTTTGTTTAAATACTGCTGAATTCTTACCTGTGTGGTAATGTAAAAATATAACTCAGTCAGTGTGCTTGCGTCTTTGTATATAAGCCTCCAAATTATTATTTACATGATGCAAACTTTCAAATTTAGTTTTGAGCCTCAAACAGAAAAGTAATGATGCAAAAGAATGTGTAAATGTGACCAAAACCAAAAAGGAGTATTGTACTCTTTCTCCTGGTTGTGATACTATTGTATAAAATATTATCTCATCTACCAAGAAACAGTAGTGATCAATATCAATTTAAAGGAGAGTTTATTTGTTTTATGTTGGACATTTGATTGTGTTTCCAAAATTACCCGCTGTTGTGAAAAAATAAAAAGAACTCAGGAATAATAAAACAACAATTTTCCTTTATACACCAAATCTTTTTTGTCATAAAAATGTATCATAACTTATTTCTAAATTATTTGTGCTTCAACAAGTCTTTGGTGAAATCCATTGAAATGTAAGAACAAAACTATTCACTTGTCACAAAGCAAAGTAAAACAATATTTTGCACTGTCAAATCTGCTAAACCATTTCAAATACAGTTAAAGGCTACATTTGAACTGGGCAAACTTCACATCTGAGCACAAGCTGAAATTCAAATAAGCCGTATTATTAAAATAGACAATCGCAAACATGAACAAAGCAAAGCCATGGCAGTATAATTTGTAATATTTTGGCTAAAATACCCATACACAAATTTAGTAAACTAAATTATTCTGACAAGTCTCTGTAGTTGGATTTCATTTCATTATTATCTTTGATGCTTTCTCTTAATATTTAGAAATCCCCTCTACACAAGAAGATATATTAAAAACCTTGACAAAACAGAGAAGTCAAAATGTTTTATTCAAGCACTCAGTGCGGCACATTGAGAGTTGTATCTTGCGTTATTTGTTTCAAAACACAAGCCGTGTTCTTACGGCTCTGCGCCGCAGCACTGTGGGAGGGTAATATTCAGTACTTTGGCTTACATTAACCACACACCAGGCTAACTTTCCCCTGCTCTGTCTCAGTGGAGTAAAACTGAAGTTTAGATTTCAGAGTTCCCCTTTATCTCTCTTACATCAATTTCCATGCTGGCACTAAGTGTTGCCAGATACCAAGTAGAAGTCCTGTTAAGTTCGAGGGAACTAGAGAGGGAGGGAGACAGTGTCCTGTTGGTGACCGGACCTTCCCATCATTCAGTGGTGCTAGACTGCCCCCTGCTGTACTCCTGCAGAATATAGATATACAGCACAATTAATGCTGTTCACCCGATAAAAAAGCTGCCTGAATCACTAAAATCAGTGTCAAGGCCAGTCATTTTGTAATAATATGGAAAAATAAAATAAAGCGTCCACCATTTTATGGCCACAGTACTGCACACTGGTACCTATGAGAAGTACGGATGCTGTATTTCCGACTCCTCAACAAAGGACCTTACGCATTTTCTGTTCAGTCTCTATCTCTGGTGATTAAACTCTGACTTGGTATTCTCTGTTAGTCATGCCACTATATTTCAACTATCATTCATTTTGCAAATCAGGAGAGCAGTAAAATGTGAAAGTAGATCTTTCAAAGCTGTCCCTTGCTGTGGGCAAAGACGAAATCCAGACTTTAAAACTTTTAAAAGTTAGATAGGTTCTTTGAAGAGGAGTCAAAGGAGCAATTTAAAGAGACCTGGAGTGGTGTGTACCTGTGACTGCTATGGCGTCTGTGTGCTGAGTGTGTGTATATGTGTGTATCAAACTACCAGCCAGACATGTGCAAACACACACATACACACATACACACACACACACACTCCAATAGTTGCTTCTGTACCTGTCTTTGCTTTTTTTTCCCTTTTTTTATTTCAGCAGGGTGAATTTTTATCTAAATGCAAAGCAGGTGATAGGTGCTCCAGTTTCCTCTAGAAGTAGCTCCCTTGTCTGGGCTCTCTTCCTGATAAGAGTCCTACTTTGCCTGACATAAAAGAGCTTGGTATCATTTCCCCTGCCTCCCCAACAACCCTCAGCTCGCTGCCCTCGCCCTTCCCCAAGCTTCACAAAGCTGCCTCTATTTGCTCCCAATTCAGGGCCCAATTGCAGATAAAGTTACAGCAAATTTGTTTGGAGGAAGAGCTGCTGAGGCCTGCGGTCCCTGGGGCAATAACAGCCTTGTCTTGCAGGGGCCGTGGGGAGAGCTGGCAGCAGCAGGAGAACAGAACCCAACACCGCTCAGCCCCACAATGGCCTCGACTCTCCGGGAGGGAAGGCAAAGGGAGGGGAGGGGAGGGGAGGGAAGAGAGAGAGAGATAAAGAGGGGCAGGGATGGATGGATGGATAGAAGGGAGGGACGCTCAGCTTGCAGGTGTGGAGAAAGGAAGCAGACGCTTAACCTCGAGACAGGGAGACAGAGACACTAAAACTCACAGATACACACACACGCACACAGACACCACCCATCATGCAGGACAGGAGGTAACTCCAGTCCCGTCCATTGTGCCAACGCCTCAGGCAAAGCTGCCACGGTGGCTGATTCACTGTCGGGATGGGTGGCTGACAGCAGTGTGGGTGTGAGAGGGAGAGAGAGAGAGAGAGAGAGAAAGAGAGAAAGGCTGCATGTGAGACTATGCGATATCTCTCTTTCTCTCACATGCACGCAAAACACACACGACATACACACCAATCACAGCTGGTACTAATAGGCGGCTGGCATTGCAGAAGTGGGCAGAAGGAGAGTAAGGGACCATGAAGAAAATTTTGAGTGTGTTTGAGGAGGGAATGTTGTGAAATGTCACAGTATGACAACTGCATTGTACTTTTGTGTTCATAATATCCCACAAATATATGAACACACTTCAATCCACCCCCCCAGGCTTACTAAGCAGTTAAGAAGTGCACACATTTGTATGTTTATAGCTTGAATTGCCCACAACCCCACCTCTGTAGCTACAGCCACGTAGGAAAGTTAAGTGAAACATCTGTCTAGAAAGACAGCCAGACAGAAACACACGTGAACATGTGAACAGACACACATGCCCATAATCACACACAGCCGTACAACTTCATGAATGCACCACCTTGGCCAGATGGCCCCCCATAAAAACCCACTTAAAGAGATGAGCGAAGTGATTAAGAGGCCTCTCAAAGTGAGGGAGAAATGAGAGAAGGATGAAGAAATGGAAGGGAAGGGAGGGAGGGAGTACCTGTGTAGAGAGAGGCCCTAAATACTCTGATGCTTTTAGCTAAGTGCATACTCCTACCATAACAGACTCCCAAAAGAGCGAGAGAGGGGGGGGGCACAATGACACCTAAATTTCAGACTTTGTATAAACTATAAAACGCTATGTCCTTGGCCTAGATACATCCTTTATCGTCATCTGAATACTCTGAATTTAAGTGAGTACAATGAGGATATGAATAGTTGGCACTGTTACTTGGAAATGGATGTACTGTAAGCTGTGCTTTCAAAAAGGGTGAAGAGCTATACAAGGCATGCACACGTGTGTGGTGACATGGAGGCTGCACTTTCCAAGGCTGCATCCTCCATTCACCATGTAGATTGGCAATTCTGAAGTGACCTCGTTTTGTGTGAATTCCTCGACATTTTTTTTGTGTGACATTTTCATTTATTTCTAAAAGATGAGACATGAGGGCTTGCGCCTCATGTCTCTCTTACAAGAGAGAAAATGCAAACGTCCACACATGAGCCAGGCTCATACCCGAGTATGTTCGCACACACAGAGGGAAAATGTTAACTGATCAATACTATGTCTCTTCTGACCCATGTCTTGTGATGACACTGTGACCCGCTGTACAAACACACACACACACACACACACACACACACACACACACACACACACACACACACACACACACACACACACACACACACACACACATCCAGCCTCTGCAGAGATGAAACTAGTTTCAGTCAGCCAAATGCTGCTAATGTCTAATGTCTGCTGTGGAGACACTTAGTGCTCCCATGGTAAAGGGCTGGGGCGGGGCGGGTCCACCTGTCCTGTACCTACTTAAGTCAGGACACTAAACCAGACAGGATTAAATGCCTGCTCTGTCATCTTTAGGGTAGGCACCTATATGCAGCCACTCACTGCCCTGCAGGAGAATGTCTTTTACTGATAGCTCTGCTGTCCAATTACACTTCACCTTTTAATACCAGACAGAGATGACAGGAGAGAGAGGGAGAGAGAGAGAGAGAGGGTGGAGAGAGAGAGGATGAAGAGGAGGGTGATGTGAGAGGCTGCCATTTCCACTGTCTGCAGCAACAGCTTGTCACACTTCAATAGATTGTTGTTGCATCTTCTAAGTTTTCTAAGATGTCTGAGGGTTTCATTTAAGATGGGGTATAAGCCATAACACCAACTCTCAACTCATTCCCAACAACAAAATACACATTTGCCAAGTGTTTACAAAGTGTGCTTGTGAATTTAATGCAAAGCCGTAAAAAGAAGTTAATCGAGATGATCACATCAAGATATTTGAGTGTGTGAGTAACAGTGAGGGGGGGGGGGGGGGGGTTACAGTGTGGGAACGTACTTAACTGTGCTTGAGACATCAACAGTCTCTCGTGTTTGAGTGTGCAATTACCAGTGAGGGATCCATACTTTGTTAGCAGAACTGATCCTACGTCCTCTGTGAATATGTTACTGTCATACTGTGTTTTGTGTGTGTGTGTGTGTGTGTGTGTGTGTGTGTGTGTGTGTGTGTGTGTGTGTGTGTGTGTGTGAGAGAGTGTGTGGATATTAACCTCCTTAAAATGTGTGATCAGTGACATATGTGACATATATTTGTCAGTATATGTAGAAATGAGATTTAGATCAATGAGATTGGGGTTTATTTAATTTCTAAAAGTGTGAGCTAATATTTCTATGTCAAGAGGTAAGTCCAACTACATTTGGGTATGTTTCTGATAATGTTAATAATAATTATAATAATAATACTGCATAGTCGTCTATGTGGCTGTAAAATATTTGTTCCAAAAAAGTTATAGATAAAGTCCAGCTTCAGTTCTTCATGTCTGGTAAATGTACAGATTTGTAAATGATATGCTACAATTTATGGCGCCGTATCTGTAAATACACCTCTACGTACCACAAAAGCACAGATGCTCCTCTGTGGAGAGTCCCATTCGAAGCAGCTGTTGATGTAGCAGCCTGTGTTGATAAGGAACATGATGCAGCGCCTGACTCTGTTGAAGTTGCGCAACAGCAGCTGGAAAGGAGACAAAGACAAACAAGTGAATGTTTTATACAAGCTAAGGCTCAACGTGCTGCAACAAGGAGAACAGCATCATGGTATATACATGATCTCTTGCTGAAAGTGGTACATACAGTACTTAAACATGTGGACAGTGTGTATAAAAGACTTAATAATGTACTGTACTGTAAATATGCAGGTGACTGATGAGACATAGCATGTATCATTTAAACCTAACACTAAAACATATTAGGGAACTCTGATCTTTCCACATTAGCTGCACATATATACCGTTTGGAAAGTCTTATTAAAAGACAAAGTAAAACAGGAGCAAAGTGACTGGACCACAAACTAAGGCACAGCTACTCTGGTCCCTCTCTCGTTAAGTTTGTGAGGACTTACCGTTAAAGAGGTAATTTCTCTCTCTTTTATGTTTAGTTAAGATGCAAATTCATCACAGTTTAGTAAGTAAATATGTTACATCTCATATTGATTACCTTCACATACTGTCACTAACTCTTATTACAGTAGGTCTAAAGTCTGTAAGCATCTCATTCTGCTGTCTCTCTGTAAAGTTAACTGGACCATTTACATGTTACAACTTGAGATTTGTGGTGTTTACCCAACTTTTGCTTCAATATTACAGCACTGAGGACATTATTGTGTTTCCTTCTTTGGATAACTCTGCATGGATGTGGATCAACATATAAGACAAATGGCTGCTTTAAGTGTGACAAGCTGACTCACGTTGTTTCTTTAAGTGTACTCTCCCAATGATAAAGTTAAGTACAATAATAACAATTTCCAACACAGTCCCGGGATTCTCCTCCCTGAGGGTTCTTCAGGCATTTGGCCAGAGATGAGAGAGAACTGGCTAACTGCTGTCCTCCCCCTGGGCTGCCAACCATTCAGGGAATAGCATAACAGCAGCGCAGAACGCAAACCACCCAATCAGGTCACCACCAGGAGAAAGTGCTCCCAAAGGACAAACTGTCTCTGCAGATTGCTGCTCAAAAAATTCTAGGCCATTATTTTACTCTTTGGAAAATTATGTGTGTGTTTGAATGTGTGTGTACTTGTGGGTATGCAGCATATGTTTGTAGCACTACAGTGAACTCTATTGTCTGCATGTGTGCATTTCCGGGTAGATTTGCATGTGGCTAGGGGTGGCTTGGCTGCTTTGATGCTAGATGAGAGGAAGATTCTTGCCTCTCTATGTATAATTATGTGAAGCTTTTTGTTGCCAAACTGAGGATGACTGTATGGTGTCCTGCTGGGGACACAGAGACCCTGAGGACTGCAAGACTGTGAATCATCCATTTCAACGTTCCTCAGTGCATGCACTTGATGTACACGCTGTACTCTTCTTGGCTCATTATTGCCATAACTGCCTTGATAAGAATATTTCATTTTTAATGAATTATTTCAAAGAGTGCCTTGAGTTATTCCGTAAAAACGCTTAGAAAAATTGTCAAGTCATTTACTAAGTCAAATGTCATAATTGCAATTAAATGCTTGTTTTTTGCGGACAGCTTATGTGTTTTTTAAATTTGTTTTATTTACTGTGTGTGTGTCTGCACGCTAAACAGCGAGCAACAGCAGGGGAGCTGCTAGCACACAAAAGAGCCCTCATGGGGCAATCCCTCCAAAGCAACCAGTGACATCATCATTGCGAGACGTTGACATGGGTCATCTCTGTGAGTCAGAGGTGAAATGGAGATGAAAAAAGGATTCTGCACTTGGGAGAAAAGCGTAGAGTGGGCTGCGACAGTGAGAGAGGAGGCAGAAACAGTGCGGAAAGAAGGGAATAGATGGAGGGCTGACAAAAGGGTGGTATGGGAGCTGGTGTGTGTGTTGTGCTGAGCTGGGCACGGCTGTGCTCGGCTGTGCATGGCGCAGCATTGACTGCTGAGCCCAAACGGTCACTCATATGACATGTCTGATGTGGGCCAGCCCCTACTATTCAGTCCTTTGTGGTGCCGCCACACTGAGTGGCGTGACAATGAAGTGCAAAGCAGCAGTGGCAAAGAGGGCCAACTATAAGGATGGCCAATCTACTTATGCACCCCACAGCTGACAGCTTGACATTTCTATTCACCACTCAGAGTGGATGCGAGGGGGGGAGAGATGAGAGAAGGGAGAGAGGAGGGAAGGAAAAAAAAAAGAAATGAAAATGCTGTTTTTCCTTCAATCATCCTGTTATATCTTGCCCACACAGTTGTTGTGCTTTGCAAGACGCCACTCTCCAGGCCCGTTGGTTTTGCTTCAGACAGTTAAGCAGAATAGCTGGTACAGTGGTGGACATAAATAAAAATGAGGCGGAGTAGTAGAAGAGTCGGATGCTGATGTACCTGTTTGGACACTTTGGGCTCCTCCTCAATATACTTCTGCTCAATGGGAATCAACGTCCTGAGACCAGCCTTCACCTGGAGGATGGAGTGAACACACAATGTCATAAACAGCAAATGGTGAGACTGAAATGACACTCATTTAAAAAGGATCCAGATAAGTGAAATGATAGAGATGAGGATAATGAATTAGCGAGGGAGTATATTTGGATTGTTTTGACGTTTTTTTTCTGACACATTGTGTACTGATATAACATGGCAGCACATGCGTAGAGCGTGCCCCATGTCAGAGGCTAGAGAGAGCAAGAGAGAAAGCTGTAAGATGGCCGCTATAGGACACACACAGTGATGGTGAATGGGCTAACAAAGGCTGCTGAGAGGGAGTCTTCGATAATTAAAGCCAAAACGAGGACGAGGGACGAGGGACGAGGGACGAGGGATGAGATGGAAGCAAGGGAGGGGGGGGACAAACAGAATAAAGACAACAGCAGGGCAGAGGGGGGGAATGCTGGAGAGAACAAGAGAGGATGGAGAGAGAGAGAGAGAGAGAGAGAGAGAGAGAGAGAGAGAGAGAGAGAGAGAGAGAGAGAGAGAGAGAGAGAGAGAGAGAGAGAGAGAGCATAATGGGGGTGGAGGGCAAAATAAAAAAAAAAATCAGGGAGGAGAATCAAAAAAGCAAAAGAAAGACTTACAGCATTAAAAATCACGTCTATTTCGAGAAAGATGACCCCTTTTGTTGGCCCTGTCAGCTCCTTGCTTTTCAAGGCGTAGGCTTTGCGTTCTCCATTTTGGATCTGTGGGAGAGGGACATGACAGGCGTCTGTCTGGCAATACCCGGCTGAATCGGCTCCCCGGGCCACCTTTGAACCCCAGCTGCTGGCGCTGACAGGGAACCCAAAACAACTGTGGCAACTCTGACAAGTACCTGTTCATTACCCACTGCAGCTCGGCTCTGTCAAACAGAAATTAACTATCCTGGGGAATCATACTGTACAGCAGAGCATGGATATATTAGATACACAGTTCTTTCGCAGGCTATCTCTATTTTTTCAAATATAAGAGACACTGTTCTTTCTTTTTTCTCCAAATCGCAACGTTCCATCTCTCGATCAGTGTCATTTTCATATCATCTTTCATCCCCTCACTGTCTTTCTTCTCACCTATCAATCTCTTCTTTCTTCTCAGCCTTTCTTCCATTTTTTCTTCTTCCTGTCATCTCTTTCTCTTTGTGAAATAATAACAGTCTCATCTGTGGAGTTGCAAAAATAACCTCTGCTTTTTATATCTTCCACTGTGTGTTTTCATTCTTTCTGTTCCTCTATGTTCTCTCCATTATCCCCAAGGGAAAAGGAAAAGAAACACACACACAGAAATCTATCTTTGACTCACATTTAGTAAAGGAATGGCCACTTTCCCGAGGAAATCTGCACTTCTGTCTCGGTCCTCGTCATAAACAGTGACCTCGAGTACCGAGTGGATGTCCTTCACGTTACTAGACCACACACAAAGACAACTCCGCTGACATATATACTAAAATATGGTGTACAGTGTGAAAACGATTACATCTTGCGCAAGCCTCTTTAAATATTAAAGACACACAGAAAACAGTTTAAAATCTGTAACACTATATGAGGCATAACAAATGGCTCATATTTGAAACCCCTCTATTGCATCTACATAAATGTTTAAAAATCACCATTAACATGCATTATGTGATGTGCTACTACATTATTGCATGAGCTAAGTAGAACTAAAGTGTGAAGCTCAGACGTGTCAGCTCTTGAAAACTAGGCTAAGATGGCTGATGTTATGTATAGAAAGGAGGCTATGAGAAAGATGTGCACTCAAAGAATGACTAAATTAACCCGTCCCATCACTGGGAATTCACAAGTTCGTACTGTGGAAAAAACTGCATCATGAAGAATTAGATCTATATTAACGTTTAACTATAGCCACAGTATAACTATATATTTGAAAAGAAATCAATGAATGAATAATTAAATAAAAAAAATTTTTTATAAGTCTTCTATTTGACTAATACTAATATCTTGTCCTTGATTTTCTTGTTGGCATACAACATATTTTAAAACACAATTAAATAAATAGTTGTATTAACAATAATTGTGAATATCTAAGTCCAAAGTTCAGTAATAAATATAGCATTCCACACTGTAACCTGTGATCAATATATATTTTTTCAACGCTCAGATCAGTCAAAAATAAATTTTACGAAACAGAAATTAACTGTTGAATGTAATGAATAAAAAAAAATGTATTATATTTCATTCTGTAGTGAGTCTGTTCATCTGACCTTTCTTTAATTCAAAGATACATGCCAGATAAAAAATAAATACATTTTTATTTTCATCAATGCAGTGAATACAAACTCTGTGTGTCAGTGTGCATGGACAGACATATATTAAGCCACTCACAAAGTGAAGACTTTGTTCCACTCTGGGTTGAGGTTTTTATAGACGGTGTGAGTCTGCAGCCGATCATTACTGAGCTCCACCACACAGAATGGGTCACTCTTACCTGCCGAGCAAAAATACAAGAATGACCTTCTTAGTGAAAAGAGAGACATAAAAACAGTAGATACTAAAGTTCTTTTAGCTTGAGGTTGAGAATCATATGTAATTCCAACAGCTTTTGTCTATCTCCTATCCTTCATGTTATTAAGACAGATAGTATATAGCATCTTCCCCTTATACCACATGACAGCTCCAATACCAAGGACTTATCAGAACGGCAATAATATGATTCTTTCATTTTTAGCCCCAATGCCGTATATATTATACAACAATATATCAGTGGAACAGCTGCGAGCCGTTTCTATCAACACCCTGGGAACATGGACAACTAGAAGATAAGCTCCAGGACAACTGTGCCCTGGGCAGTCACAGGGAGGGGGTGGGAGAGGGAAAAGAGAGAGAAGACTTTGAGAATGGATGGTGCTGAGAACACAGAGGGCAATGTGGCTCTGAAGGCCAGAGAAGTTCAGGGTAGAAGATAAAGACATGTGAGCAGGGGTGTGAGAAACGTAGCTGGTCCATGATTAGGGATTCCAAAGCGAGCAGAGGGGCGGTAGCGGCAACGACGCAAAGATAAAAATGAGTGAAAGCAAGAACAACATGAGAGTGAAATGATGGAAGAATCTGCAGTGAAAGTTTTTGGCTATTAAAAATTTAAATTTAACTATTTATTATAAGAAAATTACTGCTGCAATACCAGTTTCATTAATATAACACTGGCAATATTTTTACAGTGATAATAACAAAACAACTGATCCTACAGAGTAAATAATTTAAAAAACCCCAGGATCATATATAAAATAATTTGAGTGGCCTGTCGCTGCCAAAAGATAAAACTTTAATACACTATGTGAGAACTTTAAAGACCCTTAGATGTTATAAAACACAGATATGATATATGGTTCACTATAAATCATATTCATTAATGCTAATTCATTCAAACAAAACTTTCAATTCAAAATTTACTACCGTTATGCAACTGAGTAAAGAGAGGCTGAAAGAGACCGGGATGAGAAAAAAAAAAAATCACAAAGTTATTTCGTCCTCTTGAGAGTAGCATACTGTACTATGTCCTATATATTCTCTATTTATTTACTCTCACATTCCAATTTCTTTGTACACAGAAAGGACTGAGACCAGCTCCCAATGCCTGCCAGCCCACCTCCCCTTCAAATGCTTCAAAATGAACTAAAAACAACAAAACTCTTAATTCAGTCTTTGATCATTTTTTTTTTTTTACTAAAACTATTGGGAGCTGTTGAGCTGTTTGTTCAAGATTATCACTTGAAAAGGCTGGGTCAGGACGTTACAAAAAAATATGTCCTACACAAATTCCCAGGGAAAATATTGAGGATATTGAAATGTTAGTAAAGCCGCACTGTTGCATAATAAGACTCGATAAAGTTGTGATTGAGTTCAAAGACCCCTGTCACATTTGTGTATGTGCTTGTATGTGTCGATCTGTGTGTGTGTGTGTGTGTGTGTGTGTGTGTGTGTGTGTGTGTGTGTGTGTGTGTGTGTGTGTGTGTGTCATGGGAAGTATGTGTGTGTGAGTGTCATTGATTGGTGTGATTTTCTTCAAATGTTGTGACAAGGGCAGGACATTTAGTGGGTGTGCAAAGTAAATGTCACTGTGATCAATGCTGAGCCGTAGGTGTTGCCTTTCATATCTGTTTGCGGTGCTCTATTGATGTAGAGTGTTTGAAGTGAATATTGGCAGCTATGACTCCTACGATAGAAAAAAAGATACATTAAAATAGACAAAACACAACAGAGTCAAGAGCATATTTCTCAATGGATCTCTGTGTACCCACTTTGTTAATCATGCAAATTGTCTGCATTGCACATAAACTATGTATTGTACTAAAATGCAAACTAATACACACAAAAAATGCATTTTAAAATTGTAAACAAGTAAAAAATAATATTTTGGCAGCAATTTTCATTCTGTATTTTCACAGTAGTGAAAATTTCAAATCCTTCTTAATCATCCCGGCTTCCAGAGCATAAACAAATCAGGTCTGATTAAATTTAAATGCAATCACCCAAATTAAGACATGGAAATTATCTCTGCAGAACCCTGTCCCTCCCCCATTTTCTCTCTAATATTCTGCTTTTAATGACATGGCAGGCTGCGTTGCTGCAGACAGCCAGTTGTCATTGGTGATGAACTTTCACCTTATTGGCCAACAGCACCAGAGGCAGCTGTCTTAACCAATTACACGCTCAGGTTTGAGCGCCACTCAGCGATCATCCAGGTAATGTCTGAGCAAAGCTCCTCCCCCCTCTGGGTCCTGTCTCTGTGGTGCTGGCTGAGGGGCTGCAGCGAGGAGCGCGCTCAAACTCATTTCAGGGTGCCCTAAGATAAGTGTGGAGGATGAATACAGTACGGAGATGAGGGAGCACGCTGCAATTGCATCGCAGGAAGCTTAGTGTTAGTGAGGGGTGAGGTTCGGAAGGGAATGCACGCTCTCATGTTCCTGAATAATCACAATTAATTATTATGCAGACTTTAAAATGTAATTCAATTGCATTTTGCATTTGTGTTGCATTTCTTATTTCATTTCTCTGTCACTTATAATAGGCTATAATCTACAGTATTTCCCCATGTGTCAATTGAAAATGTATACTTTACTGGCAGCTGACTGACAAAGAGTCTACACATACTGTGGTGCTGCTGCTGGATGTGCCAGTGTGTGTGTGTGTGTGTGTGTGTGTGTGTGTGTGTTCTACTGAAATGTTCTAACAGTATAGCATCCACTCAGAGGGACAAGAGCTGGCAGACAAAAGGGATTGTTGGTTTTAGAGACTATTTTCAGTTATCCTACTCGGGCTGGAGAGGAGCTACTCCACAAAAACACTTCAATTAGAGAGAGAGATGGCCAGAGAGGAGAGAGAGAGGAGGAGGAGGAGGAGGAGGAGGAGAAAAGACAGGAGAGGAGACAGGCAGCATGAATGGGAGAGAGACAGTGAACTCTTTCTCTCTCTCACTGACCTCCTCTCTCTTTCTCTCTCCCTGTGTCTGTTTGTCTGTCCGCCTGTTTCTCCATCACCTTGCTCCTGACCCTCTCTTGGTCTGGGATGTTAAAATAGGGTGTTCATGCGGTGAGGGCTCTTATGTGGCTCTTACAGGGCTATTGTTTCTGCCAGTGACACACACACACACACACACACACACACACACACACACACACACACACAGAGTCAGACTCAAAACAGGAATAAGCTGTCTAAAAACAGCCCCTTTGCCTGTCTCTTATCTGTATCAGTTCACTTACTGTATCTGTCCGAGAAAGGTTCGATTGACTGAAAGAAAATTTTCTGGAGAACAAAATAAAAATATTTGCTTTGTGTCTGTAAGAACATATGAATTGGGCTGTCTAAATATGAGATCTCTTTGGCTATAACAAAAATGTTGTGTGTAAACCCACATATGAAGCCAAAGGAACTCTTTCTCGTGTAAAAATACCTTGTTGAGTATAATGTCTTTGAGTAAAAACTTATTCTTTACCTCATTAAAAGTGGTGTCATGTCATGATATCAAAAAACTAAAACTAATGCAAAATAAAAACCCACACTGAGTCTAAAAAAATTTCAAATCTTAATTCAACACTTTTTTCCAATTCTTTAGTTTTCAGTTATAGTAGTTTCTATGTGATACATTAGTCCTGAATGGCACCACGAGACAGACTGCACTTTTACTTTGAAGTGAACCTGTAGCAAAAATTCAAAAATCATCACAGACTCTGCTCTGAAATCAAACACATTCTCTATGACCGTGTTGAGTCGGCAGAAGACAAAGTAAAAAGCCAACAGACAATATATTTCCACAATTTTAGTCTTGATTTTATTTTTTTTCAAGGATCCATGAAGCTCAGACTGAATGATGAGCTCTACAACGAGGTCATGGAGCAAATTTCTGCTCCGAGTGAAATACAAGAGCCATTAGCCCTGCACTCCGGTTGCTGCGGTCGCTCCATGCAATAACCCAAATCAACCAGCTCCACTCTGTATTGGCTAATGGGACTGTGGCTGCTTCAAATGGAGAAAAACTCTAGGCTCTCTCTCTCTCTCTCTCACTCACACTAACACACACACACACAGACAGACACACATACACAGACACACACATTTCCTTCTCTCTCTACTAGATAATACAGAGTGAAAAACTAGGCCTGTCCACTGTAGACCTAATTAAAAGTAAGAATTAATGGAGAATGGAGGATTCAGAGAGAGCAAGCAGAGAAAGAGCGGGAGGAGAGAGAAGGAGGGAGAGAGATTTGTTGGTTCAAATGTGCACTTTTTCTCTATTATTCAAATGAGCAGCCTGCATCTTTTCTAAAAATGCAAAGACAAATTTAGTGTCCTGCACAAAGTAGACTTTAACTCTCTCTCTGAGGATTCTCCCAGACGATCATCCCTTAAACCAAAATTACTCCCTGACTTTATCTTTGGCTAGATTTATGGGAGATTGCTGGCGGAGGGAAAACAGTTCAATGTCTGGATCTAAAACTTAAGCAAAAGTTATTTGAAGCAAAAAAATACTCTTTTAATTGATAGCATTACCTATCAGTTGTTCAAGTAGAGTTCACGCAGATAGAAATTGCAAAACAACAGCAGAAATGGAGGCTTATTTGTCATATGGCTTTAAGTGAATGAGTTTATGAGCATGAATACAAGGATGAAAAATGAAGGCACTAACTTCAGACAATGCGATGAGAACTACAGAGGGTATACTCCTGTTGTTTAGACTTAAGGTCACTGCCTTACCTGTGACATCTGCTGCCATCAGTCCCTCAGCCCTGATGACCTTTACCTGCACCACACCGACATCTTTCAGGTTGTGGAATGACCTCCACAGGCTCTGAAACATCACAGGAACAGGGGTGAAAGGTCAAAGAGGACAGCAAATTAGCATTGAAGAGAAAGACAGGTCAATAGCCTGACATTTCATTAAGAGAGGAAAGGGTAGAATATGTCCTTTAGCAGTCCTAATTTGAAAATGCAGAGCTGGCATTTATATTCGAATCTAACGGAGGACAAATGGCCGAATTTTATTTCACTGAATAGTGGTTCTTGCCTGTTTGAAATGTTCCCTAACTTTTTACTTTTTAGATAAAATGAAACTTTACTGATTTTGGTAAAGACTATGAGCAATGCAGAAATATATTTTAAAAGGTTACTGCAAATTTAAATAGCACACAGATAAATGCAGAACAAAGACAGGTCATTAAAGAAAACAAGAAATGCAAGTTCAATGTCAAAATATATTAAGTAGATAAAACAGAACAGATTTCAGTAGCGTAGTTATTCCTAATATACAATCAGAAGACTAATTGGAGATGAGAATGCATGAAAAACAATAAGTTAGTTACATAGCCATTTACAGAGGAAACTGTGGTTAGTGGAGAGTATTGTATTGTATATTGACCATGAGGAGAGCAACAAAATAAACAAAATGCTAAAAGTCTGACTGCAGTTTTAACAAATATCTGCAATTTTGATGTGTATAATCTTAATGAATTACGTTTTTTTAACCAAAAGCTGCTTCACTTCCTGCTGCACTCTCCTTCAGTCTGGTAAAAATTTCCCTGAAAATCCTTGCTGGTATTTACTTTTCTACTGTCATTCAACAAATTGCTTCCTTGCAATGCTGTAAGAAAAATAGGTGTTAAGATGGTGTGTGAATAGTAGTGTTAGTATCAGCAGATATAGAGAAATATAGACAATTGGAAACAAGAACATTTTTACAACAATCAAAAATCTCTGTACGTGCAATATACTGTATAACAAACTAGGAAAATGATGAAAAATATGAAGAAAAAATGTCCAAGAAATTACAGCACATAAGCACTAATTGCACGTGATGTGATCTTACTGATAGTAATGTGTCTGTGTTTGCTTTATAGAGATACAGAGAGAGAGTATTAGGCTGATAATGTGATAATAGAGCTACTGTAGAGAGTAGACACATCCAGTGAAGCGTGACTGGCAGAGATATCATAGTTATGAGGCAAACACGCACACTGACCTCTACACACGCAATCCAGTTGAAACATAATGCAAACACAAAAGAAAGGGGGTGGGGGCTGTGGGGAGGTCACACTGTGATTTACGGTAAATAAACACATCAACTGTAAAACAAGAACAGCCAGCCACGCAAGCCTCCTCACAAACACTGTACATATTCCCACTTGTTGTTTTTCTCCTTTTGCATGCTTACACACCATAAACTCACATTTACATACACAGCCAGGGGTTGCCATGAGGCCCTGGGATTGTCTAAAATGAGAAGGGGAAACACTGCATGCACAAGTTTTTAATAACCAGGAGAAAGAAAAATGACTGTGTAAAAACAAGTTTGTAAAGCTGACGACTAAAGGGAAACCTGTGGAGATCTGGGCCATGAGGCATGGGCACACACTGACACAACACACACACACCCACACACACACAATCATAAACTCATGCTTTTGTTCACACCCAAATGCTCAGGTATAAACACATGCATAAAAAAAACCTACACTGAGGCCAAATTGAGTAGCATGTCGGCGTGTCTTAAAAGCTGAGTGGAAATGCACTTCACTTCAATTTATTTCTCTCTCTCTGGCAATAACCCCTTCCATCCCCACAGGAGTAATTATAATTTAAATTTCAGAGTCAGGGCCAGGCTACAGACTTAATTCATTATTACCAACTCTGTCAGACTCTGCCTGTTTCCAGCGATATCATTGTCCAAAAGCTCTCTAAAGGAGATGAGAGGGGAGTCTGTGCGAAAGAAAGAGAAGGGGGGGGGGAGACATACAGAGGGAGAGAGGGAGAGAGGGGACAACTCTCAATTTTAAAGCATGATTTCTCTGAAGATACAGCTGCTTGTTGTGATTATTGGGGGGCAGTCGAGAAGAGAGACAGAGGGAGGGAGAGAGTCAGAAAGAGGGCATGAAGGAGGCAACAGAAAAAGTGATGAGGGCAAACTACTGGCTGACTAGTTGAGAGTGTAAGTGTTCAACAGTTGAACACTTCATGATGCTGATAATGCAGCTGTAAGGCTGTACAATACTTTGTTGATGTAGTAATGAATGTCAAACACTGTACAAAAAGTTGGCTTCAAGTGTCTGGTCAGATTGATAATCTTCTTTACTTATTATTGAATCTGATATTTATGAACATACCTCATAATCTAACCAATTTAGATTGTGTTTAACTGGTCACATTTGTAAGTTCGGCAACTTTGGACTGTATTTGGTTTGGGCAAACTTCTGTGGCTGCTTGTGTTTAGACGTTTAACATTTGAAATACTTTGATTTTTTGTTAAATAGGAAAAAAGCTTTTCTTCATAGTAAATGTATTCCCTAAAGTTCAGGATCGAAATTTTTTTACATTTTGGTACTGTATCAAGATGCAGATATTGCACCAGCACTAGTACTGTAAAATTAAAACACAAAAGATAGCACAGATATTGAACAAAGAAAATGAGACAAAATTACATCTTTAATATATAGATGCAGAGAATTTTTTTTTTCATCCCCCAACCAATTCCCCACTCTACATCCCTTCCTCCTCCCACTATACAGTCTCCCTGAGGGGACATTTAGGGTTCAGCCTCAATCCATGATTGGTGTAGAGTACATACCCATCCTCCACAAGAATTCAAATCCCCATCAGAAAGATAGACAGCAATAGATGGACTGGACAGACAGACAGACAGGTAGAGAGAAAGGGAGATGACGGGAGGCCAAGACCGACCCCCACCCCCTCACTTATGTCTCCAGACACCCCCATCAGCATGCACATGGAATGATGGGCATAAGGAGATGAAAAGGAGGGATGAACAGAGAAGAGAAAAAATGGGAGGACAGAGTTTGCTTTCATAAGACAAACCCCCGCCCTGTCTGTGACTGACATCTTGTCACTGTGACGTCTTCTCCCCATCTCTGTGACACTGCACAGACACACAAACACACAAATGAATCAACACTGCTATAGCCTTATGACTGACTGTCATCTTTGCATTGTGTCACCTTTCATCAGACACACACACACACACACACACACAAACACACAGAGCATCTGCCCAGCAGCCCCTCAGTTCAGGGGACATTTGATCAAATGGCTATGAACACTCTAACACAAACCTAATGCTGACAACTTCCTCCGATTCCCTCTCCTGTTCATCAGCTCAGGATCACTGTCTGTCAAGAGCCTCTCCCAAAGTTTGCTCTCTGCCCGTCCCACACTTTACTGCAGCCCCTTATCGCACTTCCTGTCCAGGTTGTGTCCTTTCACTTCACCTTAGAGCAGTGCAATGGAGTGGGTGGGAGAGGTACTGCACGTGTGTGTGTGTATGTGTATGTGTGTGTGTGTGTGTGTGTGTGTGTGTGTGTGTGTGTGTGCGCTATACAGTACATGGGGGTGGATAGTGAAGTGCCACCACTTCAGCAGAGGTCACCACGTCCTCCTTCTCTCATCCACTCATCTTGCGGCCACCTCAGGCCCATTAAGAGCCATTAGTGTGTGTGCCCCTTTTGCCATCATAATGCATAAATCTCTTCTTCTCCTTCCTCCTCTGTCCCTCTCTACTTCTGGGAAACAGTAATTAGGGATGAAGGAAAGGTTACGGTGAGCAATAGTACATCTAAGACAGTTGTCACTGAGTGAGTGTATTGCACTGAGTTGCATAAAGCTCTGCTGCATTCAAAGTAGTTTGCAAGAGAAATTCATGTGTACCCATTCACACACATACATGCTGAACATGCAAGTCTGCAGAGGCACATGCAAACCTGGCAGACACACACACACACACTGGAGAGAGAAAGCCACCATAATGCAGAACAGTGAGAATAAGAGAGACATTAATGAGCTCTCAGGTGTCTATTATCCATTTTCTTCAATGGCCATAGATTGATATGGGGAAAAAACACCTGCCAAATACAGCACCGTGACCTTATTCTGACCACATGTGGTGTGGTGTGAATAAGTGTTTGTGTGTGAGACAAAGAGACAAGGCATTTCTGGGTTTTAAAATCATTAATGTCCTCTTAGAAATTCAGGCTATTAAACTAAGTGTACATGCACGTAGGTGTTTTGTTTTTACAATAGTCACTCTTTGCAATCCACTGCGACAGATTGCCTTAAAGTACTCGTGTGTGTGTGTTTGCATGACGAGCAAGGTGGGCCATGCCACTGAAGGTTGGGACAAGAAGACGATTTCAATGGTTTTCTCTTGCTTAGCATTGTTTGTGAAGGTATCTGTTATTTAAAGCTGTAATGATGACGGCATGGTACTGGTATTGCTCTGCCAACCCCAATCTTGTTATTAGACAGCTGACGCAGGTACTGTTTTTGCATCTGTCTGTGTGTGCATGCCTGTTTGTGATTAGCAGTAGTGGATGTGTTGTGCAGGCTTGTGCTGGACAGCTGATTTCAAGCTAATAATACTAGTCAGTAAAACTGCGCCCAAGTACAATAACATACACCTACACATGCACACACACACTGTACAGATTAGTGAGCTTTGAGCAGCACTGTTAGCACTGTGGTGGTACTTGGTCTTATCAGCGCTTTTTGATAAGGTACATCTTTATTGAATTCTCCAACTGAAAGACAGCCAGTCTGGGGAAAAGGAATATGTTAATAGGTAGAGACCATTCAAGTCTTCAAACCGACCTCACTGTGCCCCTCCATCTGCAAGCTCCCACCTTTCACCACCCTCTATCTCGCCATCCCTTCATCTAATGGGAGCCACAGTGGCAACAGAAAAAGAGCCAAGGCTGATGGGACAGCGGGACAGAGATGCCGAGTGTGGGAGAGAGAAGGAGGCAGGAAAAAAGGTAGGCGAAGGAAGGGAAATGTCTCGGCTTCAGCCGAGCAGAAAAAAGGGGTCTGCACGAGTTGTGAGAGAGGTGAAATAGCTTTTTCTTTTCATTTTACACGCCTTCCCTTCCCGCTGCAACCCTCACCCTTTACCTCTCGCCCCCTATTACACACACACACACACACACACACACACAAACAAACACACACACACACACACACATACACTCATGCTCCCCGCCCTCATTTTGTGACTGTGAGGAGAAGCACAGTGTGTGCGTGTCTTGGTCCTAGAGCTCCCCCCTCTGATCTTGGGGGGATGCTGCAGCGCGGAGCACAGTGATCGACCTCCTGCAGCTAGCCAATAAGGCACCGGCACGGTTATGTAGGTCGTGGCACCCGTGTTCGGCCTGTGGAGCCTCGCTGTTGGTGTTTATGCATACACCAAAAGATGCAAACCAGAACACATCCTATAGGCTCTCAAACACAAACAACAAACAGCTATTTACTGTACGTGAATATACGCTCTGTATACCCGCACATAAAAAACACACGTAACCAAGTGGTACTCATGGGAAAATGCACTCCTACAACTCTCCTAGACAATTCATTGGAAGAAAAAATCTGTTTTGTTATAAACTCTTAAAATAAACTAAAGACATCAGGTGAATAAATCTCACATTTCTATTAAAACAACTCAGGCAAATATGGCTGCAGAGTGATAACACCACATATCAGTTTGTTGATGTGCAGAGAAATGTCCTATGTCAAAGCTGCCATTGACAGTGTGTGTGTGTGTGTTTGTGTGTGTGTGTGTGTGTGTGTGTGTGTGTGTGTGTGTGTGTGTGTGTGTGTGTGTGTGTGTGTGTGTGTGTGTGTGTGTGTGTATGTGTGCGTGTGTGAGCACGTGTGTGAAAGTCTTTGTAGCAAGGAGTGAAGATGACAGGGTGTGAAGGGTTAACTAGGCTAAGACAAAGACATAGGCTGAAACCATTGTGTTGAGTGGAGGGCCTCTGGAGCAGATGGGGCCTTAGGGCTCTCTCTTTCTCTTTCTTTCTCTCTCCCTCTCTCTCTAATGCTAAGCTCAAATCAATGACAACTGGCTAACAAGCTAAGACATTTTAGACTGAAATAAATAAGCCCACATGCATTAATCATAAATTCACAATATGCACAAATCACTGCAGGACACTGATGCAAATACCACACAATAATGTGGTGTGAATCATAGCGACAGAAACAAACCAGCCCTGTGAGCCTGCATCCTTTCCAAACAGTTAATCCAAACAACTCTGCCTGACAGACATGTGATTTCGCTTCTCCCTCCTTGATCTCTATACCCCTGTGAATCTTCTTCCTTTCCTTTTTGTGCATCTCCCACTCCTCTGCTCTCCACTTCTAACCTCAAATCACAGCAGCTTGGTAGATTTAATTTCAATTCTTCAGTTTCTCAGCACATTAGCTTGTAGAAAAAAGACTGTTCCTGATGAACAACAGAGATTCTTCATAAATTAATAGATTTGTTGTTTGACACGTTGATCTGACTCATTCTATTGTCTTTGCAATTTAGACATGTCGGCACTTGTCACACAGCAATCAATCCAAGAGAAGAAGCCGCAGTATGAGGTAACTGGTCATCAGTAACATAAAGGGTGACGGCATAAAATTTGTTCTAGCTGTGTGTGTATTTGGACATGGATTTAGTGTTCAATTGTATTCACATGCTCTATTCTATTTTCAGTGTTTTAATAACATTTTGTCAATAAAGGTCGAGTCAACAACACAGTAATGTTGGGCAGGTGTGACTTCCTCTAAAAGGTCTGTCTAATGTTTAGGTCTTCCAGTTGAGCTCTCACACATTGCGCCTGTCACAACATAATATTATCTTAAACTCACACATAGAAGGCCACTCTTACAATAAAACTAACTCACATATCTCTGCATGATCTGGTGTCTCTCATGCGGGTCGTCCAGCATGTTGATTGACAGGTCTGAGATAGAAACGGCAGCAGAAGCAGTGAGCGTAACCAGCAGCACAAGCACGCCTTCGCCTTCTTCCAGCAGCAGGTCCAGCTTGTGTGTGTGTTCTTTACTAAGAAGCGACAGGTCGATGGTACACCTGCGCACACATGCACAAACAAATACAACCAGAAACAGAATTACAGAGTTAATATATTGTACATTTTGTGGGGAAGCTGATCATGCTGAAAATAGGTTGATAGTAAAAGAGGAAGCTAAGTAAAGCCAGAGGGGCCAATACAGACTTAACTTAAACAGATGCTAGTGTCGCTGTTTTGGGGGCTGGAGTTTCTAAGTTGTTTGAAAATTGTCTGTAAAGTAATAATTATCACAGAACATCTACAAAGTTAAAGCATGCAGTTAAAGCAGTGTTTACTCCATTTCTGAGTTATCATTTATGTCCTGGAGCATAGCAATAGCAACAACCTAGCACAGCAACAGTATACACATAACAAGCGTTGTGTGTATATTATAAGCAACTACGGACAATTTAGTCAAAGCTGACAATTAAAACCTTTTATCTTGAGGGCTTCTGAAATTATTTCCTGGCATGCCCTTGATCTATCTCTGGTTAATATCAAGGCAGGCTAATATTGGACTTGGGTCAAAATGTTCAAAGCAAATGCTTCTTCAAGGGCCTCCATACCGATGAAAACTAGAAAAAAAACTGTTTCCACATTAAATGGCTCAGTATTTACTCAGGGTTTAAAGTGAATGCTCTACTTTGCAGTAATCTATGCTGGATATTTAACAGGAGGGTAAAAAAAAGGTTAAAAGTTAAGGTTAAAATGATTAAATCCATACAAATTACACACACAAACATTTTGGACTAAAATGATTGCAAAAACATTGTGCAACCTTTTTCTGTATGACTTACTGTGCCTGTCAGGTCCCTAAAAGTCAAAGATGTCGAACAGCTACATATCCAGAAAGACGAAGACCACTGTACCTTCCCATGAAGTCATCCTTCTTGCCAGCATCTTTGTCCCAGACTGTGATGTCCACATAACCTCCCTGCTCATCATACAGGTGGAAATCAAACTGCTCTCTCCACTGGGGGTTCAGAGTTTTGGGAATTGTCTGAGTAAACGTAAGAAGAATATTATATAGCTATGATACAGCAGATACAGCTACTAAAACATGGATTGTTCACATACTATGTGAATTAAGAGTCATTAACTGTTGCAGAATTAGAGGACAGACCAAGACAACTGACTGAATTCTGTAACAATACACACAGAAATGTGATTCATGACATCTTCCTGCTATGGCATAAGTAAAGTCAACAATGAAGAGTTGAGAGAAGTAATTAAGAACTGTGTAAGTTATTAGAAATGTTTATTGTAGGTTTATTGTGGGAACAAGAACAACAAGGGAGCAAATACTTTTCTCAGTGCAAAAATAGTCTATCTACAAAGACATACAGTATGTGCCTCAATATGTTTGGAACATTTAAATTGTTTTTCTATTGAGATGAAAAAATGGAATGTAATGAATAATTAATTCTCAAGCAGCAGTGTGTTTACATTTACATTACATTTTACGTTTACATTTACTCAGACGGACACCACGACAGCTTCAGTGCAGTAGGAGACCTTGAAGTAAGTGCTATGTGCTAAATCTGTTCCATAAGGCGAAGTGCAAGGAGATCAGGTAAAGAAGCAAACTCAAAGTGCATAGTAAGTGCTAGTAAGGCACGTTAGTGTGTTGGAGGTGTTTACCTTGCTTTTGTACTTCTGGTGCCCCATCCTGAATTTGACATATGGGTCACTGAGGCCATTGGCATCCATGGGCTGCAGGCCGCGACCTTCTATCAGACTGATGCTGACTATACCTCGCCACAGCTGGGCTTTTCTGTGCACATCTGACAGACGCATACTCTGATACTGCAGGAGGCACACGCGCACACACAGACACACACATTCAAAGAAACATTTACACAAACGTGCATTTACACAGACAGCACGTACACAAACACCCACAAAATACACACATACACAGACATATGCCTTAATTAACCCCAGGATAGAATTATGGCTTGTGTGTACTTTGTCAACAGGAAAATCACAAATACCAAACAGACAACACAGAGAGGAGCAGGCAAAACACACAAGAAAACACTTGAACACAAAATGAAAGTGATCAGATTAACCCCTGAGGTGTGAGCTCACCTGACCAGAACATCACCACAGGTTACAAGCCAGGGTATCCCACTATTCTGTCAGTTACAGTGTAAAATTATTTGGGAACGCTGAGTTACATGATCACTGTTGGTAACAGCACTTTGTCCACATTCATGGATAAATGAAAAACATGTACTGTGACTATCTTCTATCTTTTCTAAATGTTTACTTAAAATCTAGTGTTGACAAAAAAGTCTGCGCAAAAAGGTATATATCACTAAATCAGTTTGGCCTTTTTTGTATAAATTTAAGTGATTTACAGGCCGTCTTATCTAAAACAGGCAGACCACTGAGGTGCTGATCCAGTGTACCTCTGTAAATTTCTTATTCCGTCTGGCTGTGCTGTAAGTTGACAGCTCTGCAAATTCAGATTGATGATTATCCATATTTTAAGTCCATTTTTTCCCCAATAGTTTTCTCAGCACTTACAGGCCTATTTAACCTCCCTTTGAATCATGTCAGTATCCTTCACTAAAACAAAGAGCAGGGTATTTATTTGTCAAACAAATACACCCCTCGCTCGCTCTCTCTCTGCCTTTCTCTCTCCTCCTTCCTCGTTAGGGAGAATTTATTAGCATAGCTTTTGTTTTGCGGGTGAATTTCATTAAACTCTGAACAAACCCTGCCTCGCAAGTGCAGGCCTTTGATCTGGAGACGGAGCCTCTTAATTTCCATTCTCCAGACATTAAACAATGCGAATGGCTCCCTGCAATACAGCCAACCTCCCATACAGCAACTCCCACATCTTTCATTTCTCCTGTTCACTTGCTCCTAACACACTGTATGCCAACGATGAGAGGTCGCTGTTATGTCCTACTCAAGCACGAACCTAATTGTTTCCTTGTTTTGTTGCTACATATCTGCTGTTACAGAAAACCATGGGCTATTTGCATTGGGAATCCACATCCTCTCTGCCAGAGCACAGCAGGAACGAGATCATGCACAGAGATGTTCGGAGGCTGAAAGTCTTACAAGAGATGCTAACATACAGTTTAAGAACTAATACAGCCTTGCACACGGTTCAACTTTTGTCAGTCCTTTGGAGGAAGAAAAATGTTTGAAGTGCCAAAATAAGCATTTTGTATTGTGGTAAAAGTTAGAGAGACCTGAATTCAGTATGCCTCTGACTCATAATTATTATCTCAAACTACTTCTTGAATAGTTTGTATCTCCTACTGTGGGTTCAGCACTCATATATGCTTCATTAAAAAGAAGTGATTGTGTAAAAATAACCGTGTAGCGTATGCTGTCGAGCACGGAGGCAGGGAGGCACTCAGGAGCAGCGCCTTTTTTGGTGGGGTAGCACAGTAGCTAGTTAGTTAGTGTTTGAGCTAATTCCCGAGTCACAGGCGGGGTGGCCCAGTTTGGAGGCTTCAAAGGCTTGGTTTGGGGAAGCACGATACAGCAGGACGTCTGCCCAGCTCCAACCAAGCACACTTCAAATGTGTATCTGCGTCTCTTGGTGGATATCAAACTTTTCACCATTAGTTAAGGAATCAATCAGTGTCTCTAGGTACAATTTAGGAAATCAACTAAAAGTAAAACTGTGTTTCCAGATTTAACTTGTTTCCTTCTCATTGACAACATGTAAAGATACATAAGTACCTTTTTAGAAGTGAAACATGAGCAAACAAGGCTGCAAATAAACTCAACCATGTGCACAAAATTGTCTCTGATACTCATATCGCTGTATTTGGCTAAAAAACATGATAGGAGCTTTATGCATGCGCAAATAAGAAGCAGAGCCTCGACCAGCATGCTTTGTGTTTGACCTGACAGCCAACAAGAATCACAAAAACCAAAACCAAAAGGTAGCAGTCTCTTACGTATGGCGAAATGGTAACTCAAAATAATGTGAACATCAAAGATTTTCACTTGATGTAAAGGGGTCTAAGAGTGTCCTATAATCAGTCAATAATCAACAAACTTTCTTATTTCACAAGTGATTTGCTGTACAGGACTCCTTTAAAACCCCTAAAACAAATCAACCGCTTTATTTTCTCACACGGTAGCTGCAATACACAATGCAGATCAAAGGTGGAAGAAGCACGAACATAAAGTATGATACTTGGAGCTCAACTTGAGCGGAAGCACTACACAATTTAGACAGCTCAAAGCACAAAGTTCAACAGATTCTTTTAATTGTGATAAAAAATACACAGTGAAGCCAAATTACACTACAGTCACTCTTACTAATGACTGATTATCACTGCGAATGGCTCCACTTTTGGCCAATTTGTTTCAAAACATATCAGAATTCAAAAAGTGAAATAAAACGAAAGAACATCCCTTATAACAATGGCAGTATATGTATTGCATTACTTCCACCCTTGGCGTATATATATGGCTTATAGCTTGCCTTCACATATACTGATCACCTTTAGGCTTAGTCCCATTTTCATTACAAAAAAAGAGTTTACATCACCTCAGGTGATGTAAAAAGCTGGTGGTATATTGCAGCTTGTGGAAAATAAGCTGGTGACAATGAAAACTAAAGAACTGATCAGAAAGGAAAATTGCTAATACCACTGTGGAAGGAACAGAAGGAGGGAGAGAGAGAGAGAGAGAGAGAGGGCCAGGGAGGCTCCATCCATGTACCAGGACACCAGTGAAGGGTGCAGGATAGGTGAAGTGCGGTTGGTAGTGGGGTTACAGTACAGTTGGAAGTTTGTGGGTGGGGTGGGGTGGGGGGGTTACATGCTGTTTTAGTTTACCTTACTAGATCGTTTCCAGTTCCTTCTCAAAAGCATGGTCTGTAAATGAGACAAAGCGGTTACAGAGCGCCCCCCACTGTCTCCCCCTTAAAGCTGCAGGGTCAGAGATTAAAGGGCATGGGGTGTATGAAGTTCATATGTTAGCCCTGGTCTGGTGCAGGGGGGGTTAGATGAGGAGAGTGGGACAGTTGTCATTCATGCAAGTTAAGTAAGCAGGAAGTGTATAAGAAGCGCTCTTAATTGTCATATGGTGTTATGAAGTATTTGCATGTGTGAGCATGCACATACACGCACAGATAAACATGTATGTATACAGTAGCTGCTGTGCCTCTCACACAGTATCAACATCATTTTTATACTTGATACTTTCACAATGTTCATTTCCATTCCTTGAAAGCAAATGAAATAGCTGCTTTCTTGTTTGAGTTGCCTGTTTTTTTTTTTACCTCATTGTTTGGGTCCAGTGATAGAGAATCATCTTGAAAAACAGTTGTACTTCACTGAACATAAGAGTAAATCCTTTTTTTGTACTGGCAATGAGTAAGGATGATGGACATGTCCTCAAAATTGATTTTGTTGAAGGTGTTATGACATGTCTCTAACTTAAGCTTCGTGGAAAATTATTTATGTGATGTAAATATAATCATCAATGCAAAAGTTTCAAATATAGAAACAATAATTACATGTGCGGACTATTATTTACTCACACAATCCCCTCATGTCATCCCAACACTCGTGAATTAGAAAACACACATTATCAGATGACCATTTACAGAAACACTTTTGATTCCGCATAACTAAAATAACCAGATTATTAGCAGTTTAATAGAGGATTAATTCCAAAATACACTGAAGTTCTGTATTTTCCCTTACCCTTCCATACCAGTAGATGGCAACAGAGAGAGTCATCCAGAATGTACTTGTGCAACCTTGTACTAATTTTCTTCACAGTTGGAGAAATCCAAAATGATGCTTAACCTAAATAGAGTTTATTTGTTCTGTCAAATGTGGACTCTCTGAACCACAGTACTAAATAAGCAGCAGAATTAAGACATCAGATCAAAAGGAATAAAATATTTCCCCCATGACTCTGCCTTGTTCTGGATAGAGCATGCAGGGGTCCAATTAACCAAACAAATAATTGAACAGAAATAAATGCAACTCTGAAACATCGAGCATGTCCACAGAGGCGCGAGCCAACATAATTAAGAAGAGAATCCAGTGCTCTTTGAACAGGGAACTTTTCCACAGAACATATTAATTACAGTTGTGTTTATGCATATGTATTTGCTGAGTTGAAGAGTTTCCAACAACTGAGGCTGAATGAAGCCAGCACATCCCAGTTCAACAAATCCTGCCTGAGTTTCTGATGTATGGAGACACAGTTCACTGAACTGGAATAACACTGTTGCAGAACTTTAATTATGAGTATGATGAAACTTCTAATATTGATGTGTGTGATTTTGTACTGAAAAGCAGATATGCTAAGTTCATCAGCAGTTCTATATTTGGCTACAGTATATCAGACATGATGTACAGAAGGGTGAGTAAGATAGAAAAGAATAAATAAAGAATAATTCCCCTGAATGAGGAGGAAATGCAGTGTGTGCAGGAAGAGAGAGAGATGAATGAGTAATCTGACTGAAAGTTCATATAGCTTTCTTACAGCATCCCTCACATCTCCTTCCTTTGGTGACAGAGTGACAGCTAGTTCCAGGGTGCCCAGGTTATGTTCGGGGTACTGTGGGTCCTTCAGGTCCAGAGTCACATCCAGTGTCCTACAGGGAAGCACAGTAAACCATGTTCACATAAAAATTCATACTGTGAAGGATGGATACTGAACATTCATTTAAAATAAAGTGGATACACATATTCAATCAGTTCAAGTCTGACATTATGGATGTGAAGAACTGACATAAGCTGTCCCACTGACTAACTGACATTCTTGCTCTTTTCAGTGAGTTACAACGACAACAAGTAGTCCATCTCAGAACAATCTTAAATTATGCATAAGGAAGAAAGGAAGGAAGTACATTGACAGCAGGGCAAGACATTTTTATTTACAATTACAATACTGTCTGTATCTCAGGCTAGACCTGCTTTTAACAATTTAGTTTGAAGTCATAATCCCTAATCCAAATGTAAGCCAAATGGACGAGCTTCCACAAAAACTCAAAACACAAGATTTTGTGACCTGCTATCACTCTCAAGTTGATTGGCAGGTCTTTAAATACAGGTACTAACACTAATCAACAGCAAAAGTTATGAAAGCTTAATGGTGTTGCTGTCATATGGAGACAGTCCTGACCATGTGAGACTAATTTAATTATGATATGTGATTGTGATCTTAATATTGGGAAAAGACAGCTCATTGGAGACATACAGAATAATGTCTTTCAATGAAAATATGAATGAAACCTAAACTTTCCACATAGTTTGGATCGTATGAAAAAGCATTCACTGAACACACTGACTATTTTCGTGTGAACATTAAAGTCTCTACATGCTACACTTAGTCTACCACCATGTTTTAACATAAGTCATCATTTACAACATCGCATAATAGGCCATCAAATGAAAGACATTTTGACATTAAAATGAATGACAATATTATTCATGATAGACAATTTGATTTGTCATCGAAGGAAAAGCACAGGTGAGACTGGTGTCGTGAGCCATGCAAGCGAGCCAGCCTGGAAAATCCCAGGGCCCTGGAACAAGCTTACCTTATAGACTGCACTGTTTCTCACATCACTTACACCTGTGCTTTTCCTGCTACGAAATGCCAAAACGTCTGCTGTGAAAACAGTCTGTTGTGCATACTGGCTGACTGTCACTGGGACACTTCAGTAGACTGGGGCCATTATTAATGTTATCAATAACGCCTGTGCTTTTCACTTCCATGTCAACACCAAATGTGTGCAGTGAAGACAGCGTGTTCTTAGCACAGTGTCACCAGACTTCCACCTCATGAGAGGTGTAATCAGCCAGAGTAGAAAACACAGCATGTGTGTGTAGGGCTTAACACATGGTAATATTTCTGTTTAAGACAAAATAAATGATGGACTTTCAATTATTAAAATCCTCCACATGCGTCTATATACTCTTCTATACAGTCAAAATGGGATATAGCCCATGCTTCATGAGGTATGTGGTGTGTTTCCAAAGATTGCCACTAGATGGAGACCACAGGCTATATTTGATCAAAATGACTGCATCAAAAGTAAGGAAAGATGCTTGGAGACAGCTCTGTGCCCAGTTAAGGGAAAGGAATCCCAAACCCTTAACCTCACTTTTTGATGTCCCTTGACATGCAGATATTAATACAGTATGTATCAAATACAATCCGTGGAGACAAACAGTACAGGAGACAGTTCAGTTAATAAGGGGGCAGAGAATTGAAGATGCTCATGGTGTTACTGGAAAGAAAAGGAGTAATAAAAAAAAAAAAGAAAAGGCAAAAGAGACAGAGACCTCTGATGTTCCAGTGACTCCAGGTAGAGGTACGCTGAGCCCATGAAATCATCCTGAAGTCCAAAGTCATAGTCAAAAACCTAAGAAGAGACAACATACAGTATAGCAACTGTCAAGAGAGGATCCTCAACACCACACTGCATATGATGTTTGTCTCAGACATTTTCATATTGACTAAGACTTGAGGAAAAGGGAGCTTGCACAGGGAGTCGTCCATCAAGATTTAACAGTTATCCATAATAAAGCAGCAATTTATATTACAGCAGGATGAAGGTTGAAGCTCGGCACTTATCTGCTGTACCTTGACATATAGTGGGTCCCTCAGGGTTTCCACATGTAGGCTTACTCTCTCATCCCACACTGGGTTCAGGTTCTTATGGATGGTCTTACTTCTGAACACCTCCTTCCCTGCAATTTTAAACTTCACATACGGGTCACTGGTGCCTACGGTGAAAGAGAGCAAACACAGAGAAATAGGGGAAAATAATGGGATTGAGAAGAGTACCACAAAAATTATGATGTATGCTACCTATTCAATGATCTATAAGAAACAGTGTTAGGGTCAAATTGAAAGTGTAAGCAGGTCACATTCCTCAGCTTGTATTGTTGGTCGTTGGTCAAACAATAAGGACATATAAAATATAAAAAGCAATCAAATCAAACAAGTAAAAAAAAAACACATCCTATATTTTATAAGATGTTGAATGATCCATTTCCAACTACACAAATTATATGTTTGCACAATTTATACAAATATTTTGTACCATGCAGTTATTTCATAATAGCCTATCTAGAACAGTCACAAGGCATGTCATGTGATCATGTGATCACCAGTACTTAATATTGAATCTGGGGCCTGTGCTCTTGTCCCATACAATGCCTCTATTTGAACACTAGGTGGTGCCATTGATTTACATTTGTTTGTGTGACGCCACGCTATGATTTTGGTGGAATCAATAAATCGTGTGAAACTAGTTTTTCTTTTTAATAAGTATTAATTAACATTCATTAGGTGAATGCTAACAAACAATTCATTCCTCAACTGTGCACAAACCAATACTTAGGCTTTTGTATATAAATGTAAAGAGACAAATATGCACTTAGGCCTGTAACACACGTAAGGTACAGTGTACTCTGTGAGACACATGAGCATATACAGGCTGCAGGTTCCACAATTTATTATCTCTATGCATTCAACATTCATCATTATGACCAGGAGTAAAAAGAGAAGGTGTGTAATTCTAAATCTTCATTTTATTACCATGACAAACGGGCATTGATCCCCCTGTCCATTACATTTCTGCCTTATTCTACCATCCTATTCCCCGAGGTCCATAAACCTCAGAATAAAGTCAATTGTTTTGACAGGCAAAGAAAAACCTGAGACAAAGACCAGATGCAGAGGATTTACTAGTTCAGCAGTCTGCTCACATTCAGGCTCAGAGAACAGAAAGTGACTAAAGGGACCTGAACAAGACTAATCACAGATATTTTACAGAAAGTTAGTTATTGCAGACACATACAGTGCATTTACTTGAGAGGGAAAGTTTGTCCAAACTTTTGACTGGTACTGTAAAGTACACACAAACAACACAGGAGTGCTTTTTTTATATGAGTACTGTGTTTCTCCTTTCACAGTGTAACACACAGAAAGCACAATGAGTGAGAGCTACAGATGTGATGTTAGCAGGTGAGAAACTCACTTGTAAGCAAGATATACAGTAATGGTGGCTAGGCCATCCTTTAGGCATTCAAAAACTCAGTGTAAGAATTTAGCATATATAATTCAATATACTATGAAACCAATGTAACTGCAAGTCACATGAAGATAAAGCATATTTTCTCTGAAAATAGGATTTATTTGGATGCACAAAAACACAAAGCTAATACGCTTGATAAAAATCTGTAAATGTTATATTTATTAAATATTACTTACAGTATATCACACTATTTACAATGAAAGGAACTTGCAAGCAAGGTGTATATCTGTTCTTTGCACAAAGCCGAGGGCCTTTCTTCTTGTCCTTTAACCATCACTCCTTCCAGTGTTTATATATATGTAACTGTAAGGATGATGTGCCACAACTTCCAGTGAAGCAGTAACCTGAACTGATCTGTTTGTTGGTGCTATACGTGTCTCCAATCAGTGACATGTCATCATGCACTGTGACCAAAGTGATTACTTTTAAGCAAATCACAGGAGAGGGAAGGAAATCCTATTATCAAACAATTCTCGCCCTCACACACAGTGCATATACACTGCCTATGGTTTATCAAGTAAATATACAGACATTACAGCACAGTACCAGTGAAGATCACAAGCAACCACGGTCCTGTGATATATTTACCTTACCATTTACCTTATATGGTAATCTGCCTGTTTTCTGTTTGGCAGCCTTGAGGGCGGATGTGTTGTAAACACGTCGACACCACATCCAATACAAGACTAACAGCGAATATGCTAGTTGATAAAAGGATGAGCTCCCTCAGTGTTTGCATGTATCATCAGTCAAGAGCCTTCCTTTATCATAAGCAAAAGAGTAACAGCAATTACATTATGACCTTACTGATGGATACTAGCGACAATAAGGAGACTGATGACTGATGGCAAGACCGACAGTGCTTATTTTGTCATTACAACAAATGTGATACAGTATTTAAATGCTTAGTATTAACAACATTAAACCCCTAAGATCTCCTGATGTGAGTCTCAGCTGCCAGCAAGCTCTGATGTTAAGAGTGGCAAAATATGCACCAACACCGGCCAGCTGGGAAATAATGTCCACTTCTTCACTTTTAAAACAACCTCAGGCAACATCATGCGCACCAACAGAGCTACTTGAAACACTTACACTTAATGTTCATACTGTCAGCCTTGACATATCACTGCAGAACAGCTGTAGAAAGGAGGCACAGATGACAGGATGACATTACTGTGTAGTGTAACAGACAGTAAATATATAGGACAACGCAAAATTCTGTGCGTGCATCATGAACACTAGATGATACTTTACAACCAACATACAGATAAGACTTAAGGGAAATGGTTTCCTACTGCGCCATGGAGGCAAAAGCCACCAATCTCTAGAACTGCATCAACGCACTCTCTCTCTCTGTCTCTCTCTCTCTTTCTGTGTCCCACTGGGTCGATATTCCCCAGACACATCAGTGGTTCAGTCTCTGCACCCCATAGTGCCGGCTTTATGGTGCCATAAACGCACACAGGCTGAAAGTATGAAATGGAAAAGGCTGGTGTTGTAAGTGGATGGTGGTGTGGGTACAGAGAGCAATCATCACAGAGGTGCTTTCTTGGAAATCAACCACCTTACAGTATGGGACATTTATATCATTTTTTAAAACACTTCCCACAGCTGGGGAAAGTCCATGAAGAAAGAAAGTGAATGTTTGTCCCATAGGGCTGGTGGATGGATTAGTCAATAAGCAATAGGTATTATAAGATCAATAAGCTGTAGAAGAATGAATAGTGGTTGAAGTGAATGCCTAAAACCAGTTTAGGTTCAAGATAGTGGGTTTGATGGATTGGTGGACCCTATATGTTTGTCCACCTTATGGGCGGTAGGCTGTGAAATGGAAGTGCTGAGTAAGGGGAGAATGGGTATAAGGAGGCAATGTGTCACACACTGATGAAGTGGCAAAGGTAAGTAGGTTCCACAGACACTGAAGTGCAGCCATGGAAGGTAAAAAGTGATTTTCTGTCTTTCTACTATTGAGTGGCATTAGTGCTGATGCTTATGGGCTAAATCAAAATACCCCAAACTAACCTGGGCAAGAATTAGTCATCTGAACTCCAATAAAATACAACTAATCTTCCAGAGGCAGTACTGGTGAGACCAGGCTGAAAGATATTAAAACTGGTTGACTTTCATGGCTCAAAGTTCAACTTCTAACATGATGTTTACCTAAGAAGCAGCTGCTAAGTTAATACGTCACATCCCAGGTTAGTTACAGGGGATACAGTGCATTCAGAAAGTATTTTGATCCCTTCACTTTTTTCATGTTTTGTTATGTTATGAGAAAATCATTTAAATAAAATTTTCAATCAATCTGCACTCAACATAAATGACACAGTGAAAACAGAATTTTTGCTAATTTATCAAAAAGAAAAGTCTTCTTGCATGTGACGCACAAAATTTGCACAACTGGATTTGGGGATATTGGATGCGGACCCTCGGTGGGAAGCTGTTTTCAGGTCTCTCCAGAAAATGTTCGATTGGGTTCAAGTCAGGGCTCCAGCTGGGCCATTCGAGGACAATGAGAGTTGTATGTGAGCTGTTATTGGTGTGTGCTTAGATTCATTGTTCTGTTGGAAGGGTAACCATTGGCCCAGTCTGATGTCCTGACAGCTATGATTTTTTTTTATGAATATTTCTGTATTTTGCTCCGCTCACCTTTCCCTCAACCTTGACCAGTCTCCTTGTCCCTGGCAATGAAAAACACCCCCACAGCATGATGCTGCCACCACCATGCTTCATCGCTGGCATGGTATTGGGCACGTGGTGAGCAACGCCTGGTTTCCTCCAGACATGATGCTTGGAACTGAGGTCAAACAGTTCAATCTTGGTTTCATCTGACAGGAGAATCTTGTTTCTCACAGCCTAAGAGTCCTTCGCAATCCTGCCTCCAACCTCATGGCTTGGTTTTGGCTCTGATATGTGTGACCTTATATAGACCTTATGTGTGCCTTTCCAAATCATGTCCAATCAGCTGAATTTACCACAGGTGGACTCAAATCAATGTGTGGAGACATCTCCAAGAAGATAAAGATTAATGGGACACACCTGAGCTTAAGTTCAAGTCTCACAGCAAAGGATTTGAATAATGTGATATTTCAGTTTTTACCTTTTCAATTAATTCCTGTAAACATTTCTAAAATTCTGTTTTTACTTCATCATTATGGGACATTCAGTGTAGCTTGATGAGGGGAAAAATGAATTTCAATGACTTAAGCATGAGGCTGCAACATAACAAAACATAAAAAAAGTGAAGGGGTCTGAATACTTTCTGAATGCCTCTAGGTTACCATAGTAGCAGACAGGGACAAAGTAAACCCTATATCAGGGGCTTTTCTGTGAGAGACCATTCTTAAAACCGGAAATCCAGGATTTCCCTGAATTTTCATATCAAAGACATAGTTAACTCCCTAATCCTCCTTTCTGGAATAACCCCTGGATCCACAGACTGGTGGGTGGATTCATGAATGAGGAGAAATTGCCAAGGACACAACGAGACACTGAGTGGTTCATATAAAGGTGTTAATCTATTAATCTTCTATTATGCCACTGAAACCAACCACTAAATACTGTATTAGTAGCTGAGAGTATAAACAAATGTGTTTATGAGAGGACCCAGTGGTGCAAACAGCTGGTAAATTTGTGTTGGGTGTGGCACATAGGCAGATCTACAAGCCCCTGATAGACTTGCTTTTGATAGCTGCTCTCTGTCTTCCTGACAGGCAGCTGAAAACATAATCCACCACACATTTATCTCTTCTGAACCCCTAATGGGCAGCGGCCATAAAAAAACTGCTCACTGTGTCTGTCTGCCAGTAAGCCAGGCTGCCCTGCCAGACACCTGAGAATGCAACAACAGCAAGCTTAAAAAGCACAACCCAGTGATCCAACTGTAAACTAAAGCCCCCACTAATAAAACCTGCTATAACCATTTGAATGGTTATTTAATACAAGGGTTAACGCTAACAAAATATTTGTTAGCTTTTGACCAACAAAACCTTTTCAATTGTAATTCAGTTTCAAATTAACCAAATATATATGTTCAAATATTACAAAATATAGTACAAAGGTACAATTCATTTGTGATAACTGCTGTCAGGGTCTTGTGCACATGTGCTGTTTTTTGCATGTAAAGTATGTATATGTGTCTGTACATTTAGTGTACATTTGGACTGCTAACTGCGACTGAGAAGTGAGGGAAACTCAATGACAAAGTCTGCTAATACATATGGTGACACAGTAAGACACATCATGTTATTACATGTTGATACTAAATCCAAGGATTTTCTGTTATATTGGCAAACAAAGCAAAGTGATCACCTTTAAGTTTCTCTAGTCCAGGATGTTTGGAACAAAAGCATCACACACAAACAGGACCGCCTGTGCATAATCATACTTTGCTGAAGCATGTGATCATAATGTGCACACACCTCTGTCCAATTCATAATATACCAGTTGTTACCAATGGGAGGCAGTGTGCATCCATGCACAACATACACTCACTCAGAGGCTATGTCTGAATAAAAGTCCCTACTCTGCTTATTCAGTTATTTTTTCTCTCTCTGATCTGCAGTAGCTTTTAATTTTATTGATGCACTTGACTAAATCCAATTGTGCCATTTATTTGCCCGATTTGGTTTGAAGACTCAACTTCTTTTGATGCTCTCTCTCTCTCTCTTTCTGTCTGTCTGTTTCTCCCACATAAAACAACTTCCTTTCTTTCCCCATCTTACCATTTTCCTTTTCTTTTCTTTCACTCCTCTCTAGCTCCCTGAATTTAATTGCATTACTAAGCCTCATCTCACAAACTTCCAGCTGATTTCTTTTCCGCTGCAGGTATTCAGGGAAAGTTTTGGCACTGACATATTCTCATCGTATCATCTGGCCGCCTGCTCACACATCAGGAAGCACTCATTTTGCCTCAGGGTAAAATGAAGAAGATTTGCAAAATCAGCATCATTGCAAAGATGAGGGTGCATCTAGTGTCAAAATAATGAGCTGCTCCAGTGTGTTGACCAGGTAACATGTCTGTTACCTGGTCTGTAAATGATGAAGTTTGACCAGCACCTGACAATTATTTCATAATTACAGAGATGCAGCATCTCCAACCACCATCACTGCACATTAAGCGTAGCTATAATAACAGTAATGTATTAGTATGTAATACTGTAATATAGTATAGTATCACCTTGAATGTATGTGGGACTCTATTTGTTATAATTATCTTCAGTTTTTGTCAACAGTCCAAGGGCATGCGAGTATGCCTCCCAGTGCTCCACACGAGCCCACTGAGCAATAATTGAGGATGTGTTCATTTTACACATAAAAGGAAGAACTCATAAAGGAAGATGAACAACTTTGTGCCTGTCTATGTGTTTGTGCAATCAATGTGTGAGGCATTTATTGCACTGAGACACAAACACACACACAAGTGGTCATTCCATTGACAAAAGTACCACTACAGTCAGTGCTCACTCACTTTCGGTCACTACTGTATCTCCCTCATTCACATACATAAGCACCCATTAGTGCAAACAAACACACACATTCAAGGCCAAACATTTGTGTAGTTGATTGTTCTGAGTGGCAGAAACAGGCAGAACTCATGACAGCAATGTCAAATATAAAGTCCTGACCTTGGATGAAAACTTCTGGCACAAAACAAAGGATGACTCCTATCTGTCTGAGACAGTAGGAGGCAGAGCAGACAGTTCTTGGATATGTATGCTGTGGCGAGGACACTTCTGCTGCAGTTAAATGGCACAATATGACGTTAAGGTCATGTTCAGACCTATTGAAAACACTGTCTTGGTCAAGTGTCTTTAATAAGATAATGAAAAGTACATTGTTATGTTACTGAGTGCAGGGTGAAAGACAGTAAAATGGGCTATTTTCTGTTATATGGCTTCACACTGATATGTGAATTATTCTGCTTCCTCATTTTCACCATAAATCTGTAGATACTCATTACATATTCATGATCAATAGCTTTCTGTGTCAGCACAGGGCGGACAAATGGTCCTGAATTATTAACTGATAATATATCAGTAGGTAATTACATTTCTACAGAGGACAGTGTAATATTATGTTCTAAAAATAAGTATCATACTACATTACAAACTATTATCTCATTGTTTTGAATATTACAGTAGGCTACTATAGTAAAACCCTAAGCGTTATGCTTGTTCCTTTAATACTACTCAAATAAATAGTGAAAAAGACAGACACAGATTTATCTATCTTTCTCACACAATACACATTACAAGCACGAGAATGCTCTGAGAAGAAAGTGACAGAGATAGCTCTAAACACAAAGAACCCAATTACACATTAAATAACAAGCAAACCCAAATTTCTTATTGGTTAATTATGGAAAAATATGATTTGAACTAGAGTAAAGCCTTGTAGATCTGACACATCTGACAAATATTTACAGTAGCCAAATACAATGAATATGGATGACAAACCGCCTGCTGATAGCATTAAAAAAGCATCAATTATGCATAATGTCAGTATGAAATCAGTGCTGTTTCCGTTTACCAAACAGCCCAGTTGTTTAGTTTTCAAATACTATGAGGGGAAACTGACTCCCACAGAAAATAATAGAATATACAATAGCTGAGATGGGACACTACACAGTAGATATACTGCACCACAAAAATGCACAGTAATACAAGATGTTTTTTATGCACTGGTTAGAAATAATGTTACATATATCACAGCCAGGATTCACAGATCTTTTTCCAATAAGTAAAAAAAAAACTGTTACATTACAGATACAGTACCTGTTCTCAGTGACACACTGTTGCATCAAATATACCTTTCCTGGAAAAAATACCACCTCCACAAAAGCTGAAAAAGTTTAACTTTTTAAAATGTATCATTAACGGGTGGCCCGATGGCGGAGTGGTTAGGGCGCGTACCACATGAGCTGATGCTCCTAGCAGGCGAGTGCTGGTTCAACTCCCGACCGGCCCGACTCTTTCCTGTGTGTCATTCCCCCTCTCTCTCTGCCCCTTTCCTGTCACTCTCTGCTGTCCTATTAATAAAGGCAAAAAATGCCCCCCCAAAAAAATGCCCAAAAAGTATCATTAACCTTCAGTGAGGAGCTAATGACGTCTGGTGAAACCTTGGATAACATTAAACTCTTACTCTTTATGTATGTAGCCTTGGTGGTGAAAGCAGGTGTAATTAACAACATAACAAACAATTAAATCCCATATAGGTGTTCCAGGTCCAGGAATAGAACCTGGATAGGTTCATTAGTTGTTACCTGTGCTAATTTTGAAGTGTCAGGTCTGCCCTGACAAAAGGCTAAGAAATGATTTATTAGATTTAATCTAATAAGAAATGATTTATCTTATTGCAAAATGCATGCAAGAAGATAAGATTTTAGGACATGAACATGAACACTCACTCAGCCTAAACTATGTGTACAAACCCGGATGTCTTTGAGCTGCTTAGACAAGTTTGAGGTGTTTTCTCCTTTCATTTGAAATGCTCTACGGCACCGTTTGCATACTGACTTTTAGTCTATGACGTGTCCCTGGTGATCCACATCTAATACAAAACATCTCAATAACCAGTCTTGGTGTGTTTTCCACCAAAAGTAGCTGAGGACCTATTCTAGCACCAGCACTTATTCCACGTGCTGTTGTTATTGTGTACCATGCCTGCCTTCTTCTTCTTCTCTTCGAGTTAAATGTCAGACTAGAACCCTTGAAGAGTTATTATACTGCCCTCGTCAATCCTGGAGGAATCGCATCTCCAGTACGACATCTATGGTACATATGGTACTTTAGAAAAACAAGTACCATTACATTTTCAGAATTTTGGCATCAACTTAGTATCAGTTGTGGTGACATCCCTTGTCACTCAGCACTTTTTCCTCTTCTTGTGACCCACTGCATCACTAATATAGAGTTCAGGACGACCCGTTCAGAGATTGCCAACACACTGCCTGTCCAAAACTCTGTTATTAAGAAACACTTCACAGAGGAGACTCACTGATGCTTGTCATGAGATGTGAGAACAGCAGAGAAGAAAAATGTGGTAAAGCTGACCATAAAACCTTCAGTCATGCTCAAGCTGCAAACCTGGAACAGCCTCACTCTCAGATTGTAGCTGTGTGTGGCTGCAAATCGAGTGTGCATGTGTGTGTGAGTGAGTCCCTGGCCCATGTGTGGTGTCAGGACTGACGAATGATTGCAGCTCTGGGGAGTTTCAATTACCCAGAATGCAAGAGGACATATTGGTTAAGGCCACAAAGACAAGAAACTCCATCACGGGATGCTGACAGATGGGTAGTCTGCCTCATTACAATGACCCACAATCACATACATGCATGCCTCTGCCTATTATCGCTTAATGCTGTGAGGAGGTTACTTTCCTGTCTTCCAATGACATTTACCTCAAATAAACCTTTAACAATGTGCAACATGACTTTGCTGTAATTTAAAAAAAAGAAGTGTGAGATACCATAACAGTAAGATCCCCTGCTTAATACATCTGGGCTGAATGAGCACAAAACAAAAATAAAGCAGATAACAGCACAGCGTCTGGGACAATAGTGTGAGGTAAGAAGGCAACGAAGGGGACTTGAGATAAAATAAGAGACAACATGCCGACAGTAATGTCAAGCACTGACTCTCTCACTGTTTTTACGTCTTAAGAAACTGTTGTGCAGCAGACGAGATAATTAGGCACGTTGTAGTCTCACTGCTCCTAGCTGTACTAATCACTGTAAAACTCCACACTAATATTAGTCCTTTAAATATGCACGCAAGCACACGCATACATACACATAGAGCACACATGTACTCTATAATGAACACAAAATGTGACAGTACATGCAAATAACAGAGACTACAACCATCTGGCCAGTCATTACTAAGTCTTATAGGGATCATATTAAAGTAGTTTGTAGTGGGGATGTGTAAGGACAAAGATACATGCCGATGCATCCCCTACACAGGACTGCTCATCCAACTTATAGACAAATTACATTTGGACTTAATTTAGTAATTCATAAAATTGTATTACATTTTAAACCTGCAGAAATATATGACATAACATTAGTTGTTGGAAAATTGTGTCTAAAAGTCTACAGGGCCAAGACACAGTAGCCTGTTTAGGCTACTTATACACCTACAGTAGAGTTAGCCAGTCTGTCATCTGTTTGATTAAACTGATAATTCACTGCAGATTTTACAATCCAAAGTCTGATAAACTTATTCCACGCCTCACATTTAGACAGCTGTACGCTTCTTATAAATGGAACGGTTTATGTAGCTTGACAACAAAAGCGGGGATAACTGGATTGGCAACATGAAAGCAAAAGTAGAGAACAAGAAAATATGCAACGAGAGAGAGAAATCAAACACTTCATGAGAGGAAGCGATGAGAAAATCACAGACAGCAGGTAAAAGAGGATGAGAGGAATATTACCCAGAGGAGGGAAGATAATAAGCAGCATGGGATAAAGCACTAACGATAGGATACACCCACAACATCATTATGTTGGAGTTTACCTAGTCTAGTGTCTACCACATGGTGCACAAATGCTCCATAATAAAAATTCTAGCTGAGTTTCAATAGAGAAAAAAAAACCTCAGTGGTCTCAGATAAATATAAAAGATACTGTACTGACAGTAGTGTGGTTCCTATGGTCATCTACTGCAAATGGTTCACATTTTTAGCTCCAAAACTTGCACCACTACTCATAATTAATGTTGAGAATCTGTAGTTGATCTGTACTACATCTCAAAAACTGATTATAACTGTTATGATTGAGATGTTGTACATTTACGTCACAATGGCATGAGAAGCTAAAAACAAGGTATTCTTTCAACAAACAGTTATGATTTATGAGGGCACAGCAAAAAGTCTGTCTCAAGAGATAACGATTAGGTTGCAGCTCAAGCAGATGCTTTATCCTTCTTTTTAATAGCAGTTCAATGTTGGCTGAGAACTATTTACCATCAGGAACAATAGCAACAATTTAACAGTCCAGCATACAAATGAAACTAAACTATGCCTAAAATGCAGTACAGTAAACTCTATGTATTAAAACCTGCACTTGGTGCATTTGCATAATTATCCCTCATTACTCAAGAAGTGTAGAGCAGCAGGAATAGTTCTGGTGGTGAAATCCACTCCTCAGAGTTTCAGAGCCTGTGAGGGACTATACCATTCACTTTAGAGGCATAATATATTACAAAAATAAAACAAGCTGACTTTGAAGAGCTACACAGGTCAAGTAAACACTTGACTAGATCCACAGAGATAAATTGAATGAACATGTGTGTTGAAAAACATCCAGTATACTATATGTCTGCAGCACACACACAATACTCATACACAAACATACACACATGCACACATACTGTCCAGAAGAAAGGGGTTGTATTTAACAATGACAAATCTGTCTTTAGTGTCTCTAGTGTGTAAGATTAACTGTTGATCTTTGTTAAAGTTAAAGTTAACTTGGTGGACAGATACTGTAGCTACAATGTGGACAGCTATTTTGCCTACATCTTGATTTTGAAATATCTTGGGTGGCCACATCAGCAGACAGCACGAAAGAAAAATCATCCTCCACCATGACCAGATTCTTTTAATGTTAAGTTACACAATTTTCACCATCTCTGTCAACAGCATTCACATGCTGTTATTTTCTGTTAAGTGAAGACGGTAATGTTGATGTTGATGTTCGTGAATATGTTTCCTGTACACCCTCTGACACACATGCACACACAAAGTAATTGCGAGGTGGAAAGGTGAAGACGACTTGTCAGATCTTAGACTACAGACAAGCTTCACCTTGTGGTACATCACCCACAGGGAATTAGGGGTAAAGACAGAGGGCAGCGTGTTTGATATGAGGTCACCTACAAAGCTGCAGAGTCTCCCATTGGCAGCTTATCAAATGTGACAGCTAAGACAGGGTTGGGGCCCTGGAGATACAACAGGATATTACCCATATAGGATACAGTGAAATTCAAAGCATGCTTTTTTGACAGGTAGAATTTACTGGGCTGGAGCAATAAACATGAAAAAGAAAATAAGTTACTTAAAGACTGCTTTTGTGGCAACATAAATGGCCACTGGCTAATGCATTGTGGCTATCACTCCTGCTCCTTCGTATTCACTGCTTTTAATGTCTATCTTCCTACTGATTGAATTCAATACATTATCATCAGGGGCAGGCGTGAATGAACCGGATTAGATGAAAAACCACATCATCAGGGTAGACTCATCTTATGTGCTTTGATACAACTGTGAAATACATCTACCTACTTGATGTCTACTTCATTCATCCATTTCCAGCGTATACTGTTATCCTGCCATAATATTAAACCATGTCAAAGTGTTGGCTGTCTCTCCTGGCAGCAAACTGTGAAATGACTTAACTCTGCAGCCTCAAGAGAGACTGATGACAATGCCACTAAGTTACTGTCGTTGTATTGAAAATGCTCCCAAATGGCCTTTGTCTGTTTAACACCAGACAAGTGAGTGAGTGATACATCCTTACTGTTTATCAGACAGCCTTTGAACTGTCTTCTGAGGGTGAAGGAAATCCTCCTTTGGAGGTCTGTATTCTGTGATGGCTCATGGCTCAGCAAGACAACAACCAACCTCTGAGCACCGAGAGAATAAATAGGTCCCTAAAGTCAATGGCTATCTAGAATACAATTTTACCTAAAGATCCATACAATACGACATGTACATGGATATTCATACTACGCTCTGTACAGTAAACAGCACGAAAGCACCTGCAGCTTTACTTACAAGACGGCATGTTTGAATGCAAGCAAGAGAGTAAAAAAGAACAGGTTAAGTGAATCTGCAAACTTTGAGAAATGTGTCGTCAGTGTTCTTGCTCAGTAAAAGATGCAAAAGGAAAAATAGCAAATAGTAAAATACCATCATAGGTTGACACATAGGTATTTGTATAATGATACATTGGTTTTGCCATTATGTCGTGTCAATGCATCCACTGTGTCTGTGGCTCACATGTCCACCCTCTGCCCTAAGCGTTGCACCCTCTCAGACATGCACCTGCATGCTCAGCAGAAATTAATGAGGAGGTCACAGGAGGTTCAAAATGTCTCATGAGAAATGTGACACCTCGTGACATATGGAGAAAAGACTTTTTTTAACCAGTAAAGAGAGGATTATGTTTCATATGTAGTTCAGATAAAAAGTGCTTTAAGTTTAATACTATTTATGAGCTAAATAATTCGTCAAATCTGATGAAATCCTGTTTGGAAAATGTTACTGTAGAGTGTTCTCAGGGTACAAAAACTATATATAGTGCTTGCAGGTGAGCCTTGCAGATTTAAAGTTCTTCTCGTGCTAACTCCCTAGCACGTGTTGTTTTAAAAGAGGCACAACACTGAGCCTTTGGAGACATTTTGTAGAAACAGGCAAAAGTCTGAGTCTGTGAAGTCAGTGGTATTGCAGTTGGCTCTGTCATGGGCCTGGTCAAGGCTCCAGGTGTGTTCCCTTTTTTTCTTTTGTCTCCAGCGTTTTCACCCTTCCCTTGAGTTTCCTGTGTTATTGTCTCTCTCTCTCTCTCTCTCTCTCTCTCTCTCTGTCTCGGGGCGTGGCATTCCCTTCAGCTCCCCACCGGCTCCACTCTTCTCCCCCTCCTGACTGCTGCAGCCAGCACACCTGAGTCCCATCATCTCTTTAGCCCAGCAGTACTTCAACCCTGGCTAACCTTACTCTACAGTCTACAACTACAGTCTAACCTTACTCTCCCTGTGCCTCAGGATTATTCACCTCATGTCTGCCTGCCTGTATTTGTGTACCATCCTTGAAGGATCCAGCATTCAGTCACTCACCACCTGCCTGCCCCTCTGCCACCTCATCGACCCAGCAGCCTCCACCCCAGAACCTCCACTCCACCATTCCTCACCTGCCTGCGCCACAGTCTTCATCCAGTCCAAGTCAACCAAACAGCTCTTCACAATAAAATCTATTCAACTTGCACGACTGAGTCCGTGTTCTGCTTTTGGGTCCAAAAGAATATTTATTTGGTTATAACAGACTCAGCATGAAATGTCTGCTTCCAGATGTTGTCGTTTCTCAAACTGAGGGTCTAATTATCAAATGGCTAAAATTTGATTCAAATTTTTATGAAGTAAAAAGTAATTTTCATCCTTTCCAACAAGGGTATAAAAAATGCAGGGTATTTTCAAGTCACTGTGACGAGAGTTTGGAGAAGTTGGTTGATAAAACAGCACTTTGGGAAGAAACTCTGGGTACAAATGTAAGACAAGTTAGTGAATCTTCTACTTAGCATTCATTTACAACACTGCATTATGCACAGATTGCAATAAAAAAACAGACAGGCTTTTTTATTATTGCAATCAAAAATAGATAAAGAACTTCAGCCCTAATTAATTATTGTAAAGAAAGTAAGGAGTACTCCTGTGGAAAATTAAACAGCCAAAGAATAATTTGGCACAATTTGATTTCTTCTTTCCAATATTTTGCTGCAATTACTGATTCTCCAGTGTAATTCTTTTAAAGCATATTATTTTTGTTACTTTCATCTCCTGAACCTGAATTTTGTTATAGCAACACATCCTTGAATCGGCTGTGAGGGCTACTTAATTTCAACTTTAATTTATCCCTTGCCCTTGTGCCCTCACTCAACCATAAAAAGGCTCCCTTTATCACCTGGAACTTCCCTGAAGGGACATAAAGAGAAGACAATGTGTTAATGTGGAATTGGACAATTATTGTCACTCAGATCCTCTCCTTCCTTCTTTTGTGTCTGGCCAGTCAACCGTGTCTCTGGGTACATACATCACTCTGATGCATGGATCAGAGCTGCGATGTCTAAAAAAAATGTGTGCTTCTGTTAGCTTCTTGTAAAGCGCCAACCTCCCACCTCTCACCGTCCTTAGCACAGTGTCTATGTTTTCCACCCATTATTTCCCTACAATATGATAAAAGTGTTTTATGATGAGTGCTTCAGGCTACTCCATAAGCAATGATTTGTGCAGCTTGGTCTGATGCCACACTAGTTTAGGGAATAATGAGCTGATTAGTATGCCAGTCTGCATGTTAAGATGCTACTTTCAGCACAGTTATTTTTAGTTTTACTTCCAGGTTCACTGGATATGAATAGCTGAAATTTCTGAAATGCCATATATCAGAGGTATTTCTGAAAAGATGATGCTTCAAAATGATTTGCAGACAAAAAACGGAAACTATTTGTATCATCTATAATTCATGTCAAGGCTTTTAGTGAATCAATAGGTAGCAGAATTAAACTGCTTCTCCCGGCAAACTAGTTTTATTTGACAACCCAGCTCTTCCCCAGTCTAGATATCTCACAAGGGAGCCTAGTCTGGTAAATGGAAAAATAATAAATGGTAAATCCTGTGTCTGTCTGAGATTTATCCTTCACCTGCTATACAACAGCAGCAACATGTGAAGGTCCTAACAGTACTGCCTGTGAGAATTTGGCATCAACTACTATATATAATATTTCAAAGAAGCCTTCTCTGTGTTTTGTGTGACAAAACAACATGTGTTACAACACTGATTGTTATTACTCCTCTCTGTAATGAGCTGTCGTGAAGTGCTGAGGACAGGACAGGTGAGCTCTGCACCTCACTGCTCATTATCCGGGTGGACAGGTAGTCAGACAAAAATGTATGAGAGAGCAGGACAGTTTATTCAGCTCAGTCGTCATGGCGACTGCGACAACCACTAATGAGACCTTGCCATCTATCACTATCCAAACCATTGTTGGTGATGCCTTTCTTGCCTTTGCTGGCTGGCCTTTCCACTATCCATAGACATAATCGCCTGCTTATACACAGTATGAGGGTGGTGGGCAGGAGTGGGCAGGAGGCTATCTGTCCTGCACTTAAATTACATACAAACACCAACCCCAAAGAAGCAGAAAACTGTTAAACACTGTTTATCAGAGTGGTTTAATGTGAGGTAATATGTTTTACACTAGTGCAAAGAGTGGACTCTATTTCTTCCCACATCAGGAATGCAGTGAAATCAATGACTCAAGTACATAAACACAGCCACTCCGGCTGCACTTCAACCATTATGGAGTAGGTCTCTGATTTTGATTACTAAATCAAATGGTTGAGACCTGTGCAAGAGTCACATACTGTAGAGTATTTAGTTCCAGTAAACAAAAAACAAAAAAAAAGCTTTGATCACCTATCCCACTGGGTTAAGTAAGGAAAAGATATGAAATATAATTTAGTCATAATCCACAAAAGTAACAAAGAAATCATATTAGCATCGACTGCCCAGGCTCTAAATGATATGTACAATGTCCTAGCTTAAACCAAAGCTGAGTTCTTTTCATGCCTAGATGCTCATTAAATGTGCCGCATCATTCCTAGTAATTCTATCTCACTTCACACATGGAAAATGGAGTGAACTGTGAGAACTGGATGTGTGATTTAATAAAACTCTACATAGGGGGGAGATGAGAGAGAAGAAAGGGAGTAAAATGTGAGCGGAAAAAAGAGTAGAGGTGAAAAACAGGAGAAAAAAGATATTACACTGAGAAAATAAAAACAGGGAGACCCCTAAAGATAGCATATGAACGGAAGATATAATAACAGTAAAACTAAGCATAAAACAATTTTATTCTTTGAGGATGGTAGCATCCTGGGTGCTGCACTGCCTGTACCAGTAACAAAACAACTGTGAAAGGCGGACAGAGACCAGGACAGAGTAGCTTTCATTTGGTTGGCTAAATAGAGGCTTGATAAAGCTGTTTGCCCTGTCTCTCTACATAAACATCAACGCTGCTGAGGTAACAGGTATTAAGTAACTGAGCTCCTACCTGTCCGATCTCGGATGGCCAGGTTGTTCCCTTTCTTTAGGACGATATCCAGCTGGTACATGGCTGGACTAGGGGGTCGCACAGGTTCTGCATTACTGGGCCCCACAATGCTGATGCCCTGTAGAGAGAAGTTACATAAGTTATTCAGCCCAAATTATTCCAGCATTATAATTTTCATGAGGACAAAGAGAGGTAAAAGTAAAAGATACAGTACAAAAAAAAGCAGTACACATCTGTATAATCAACAAGCACATACAAGACTCTGGTCCCAACATTAGACAGATATTTCAAAATGGCCAATAATTTATACATTTTTACTGACTAATGAATGTCAGACTTTTGGTAATGGTTTTTTGGGATGTAGTTTATTTTCGTTAGTTTATGCTCAAAATGTAAGAGAAGAATTTTGCTGCAGGATCACTACACTCTGAATAAATCACATTCAGTTGAGAAAAAAAGCCTAGAACAGACTAAAAAGGGTAAACAGAGGAATTGCTGATGCTTTAGAAAATTTATATTTGTACATTACATAATATATGTTGCACGTGTACTGTAGTCTGATAGCTAACCATGGCAAGCATGCAAGCTGCTCGGGATGCGTCTGAGCGTCAGGCTTTTTGAAGGGGTCATCTTTGTGGCTTTGTCATGCTGTAGCCCTCAGGTCAGTGCTGTACTCCACATTGACAGGGCAGCCCCACTGGCTCTAATCGTGGTTCCCCTTGGAGCTATAGAGGCCCATTAGCAAGCCCCATGATGAACCAGCCTATGCTCTGAGAAGCACTAAAGCTCACTTTCTTTCTCCATCTCTTGCTCATTTTCTTCTCCCGCCCTCATTTCTCCTCCCCATTGGACAATCCGTGCGTGGGCACTCCTGTCATGTCTCCCCAGCTATCGTACTCTGAGAAGAGGCTAATAATAACTCTAAGAGCAGAAAAATGCTAGTGGGCCACTGGGAGGCTACTAACAGACTACTAAGGGTAGCAAAGAACAGAAGAGTAGAGGGATCCCCAAAAAGTGAAAAACAGGATAAAGATGCAAATGGAAAATAGGAGAAAGAAGACCCACAAGAAGCCTCCCTATTAACACTGCCATCAAAATGCACACTTCCATAATGGGGTTGTCAGAGCATGTCCGGCAATTGTTAACAATATTGTTTCCCTCCAGAATAATGTCTGACGGTCCTAAAACATAAACCGACCCTGTAGACTGTTCAGTTTATTTAGCAAATGTGACAAAGTTCTCTGTAATAATAGAGAAGGATGGGGATGTCCCTTGTATTTCTGTGTATAATGGTACTATCAACTTTCAAAGGGTGTATATTACCATTTCTGTTATACGTTAAAATAGCACAAACTGTGTTATTAACACCATTATTAAGGGACAGTCGTGCACTGAGGCTGCAGGTTAATAATGGTGTGTATAATTACACTGCAGTCCTTGTAGTGCCACTGTATCACAGAAATGATGCTGCCCTCGGAGATGACCAGTATAATTATCTGCAATGAATATCACTCTTAATTATCTTTTTCTATGCAAGAAGAATGGAAACTTGTAAATACGAGCTAGCATTTATAGCAGAGTTTCTAGGAGACATTTGTATAATATTATGTGAAACAGGAACATAAAAGGAATTACACAAAATTGAGCGACACTTGAGGAAAATGTTCTTAAAGCAACTGTAAATGACGGCAATTCAGACAGTGGTATTTTAGCACTGGCAACCCACTGACACAAGAGTGTAAGAGTGTAATTTTGACTGTCACCACACAGTGCAAGTGCAATAATTACTTAATAAAAGTCATATATCAACGATTGTGGATATCAAAATATTAACAGTATGTGGAGAGCAAACTGTGGACTGCACACAGCAGAATTTGAAACTGCAGCAGCTGGGCAAGAAATGCAGTGCTGTGTAAAGCCTGGAAGCCCCAAGTCTCCATGGAAAAGTCAACCCCAACACAATTTTAGCTTCACAGCACCTGCTCTCAAACAGGCAAAAAAAACAGAGGAAACAAGACAGAGTCAATCTTCCTGGGAAAAGTCAGAACTGAAATAAATCTAAAGACCAAAATGTAATCTGTTAGGTAACAGGTGCACCGGCGCAGCGAATATCTGAAGAAATCTAAGGTGAACATACAGGAACAGACAGAGAGTTAAAGCTGTGTGATTGGATAGGATAAAGCTGGGGTCAACGGTGCATTCAAGTCACTGTAATTGAGCTCTGTGTATGTGTGTGGATACAACCAATAGGATTGGACAATTACAATGGTCTGACCATGTAACATTAAGCCCTTTTGTCTATGAACATGACCAACAAATAGTGACAGAGAGACACACATAGCAACACAATGTCGAGCTGGGTCACATCATAACACACAGCGATTAAGAAAAAGATGGAAAACCCGGGACACAGTGTGTCCACAGAAAATGCCTGTGCATGTGTTTTTTTGCTTCTCTCCTGCTCATGTATAAAACCTTCAGTGCTTTGTATTTTTCAGAGTGTCAGTATTGTATGCTGTGCAGGACCGCTAACAGACACAGACACACACTTGAAAGGCACAAACACACACAGACGCACACAAACATAAAAGGGAGCAAAGGATTTGAAATGGATTTGCAGATAGCGTAGGCTGTTTGAGTGAGCGACAGCATACTTGATAGGATCAATGGAGTCTTTGCTAAAACAAGCAACCTGATAAAATCAGGACCAACATGCTGCCGAGTTACAACTATACAGGAAGGACAAAAACAAGCAGATTCAGACTAGTGTTGCTTTGTGTTGCATGTCCAAGCTCGTGACCAATGAAAACGACATTTGCACTGCTCTAAGGAGGGTGTTGAACTTGACTGAGCTGAGCAGTTGGAGTCATGAACACTGAAACCAACAGGGAAAAAAAATGTCATTATAAACATTCATCTTATCCATTTAGAAGCTCAGCTATTGCCAAAGATGAAGGTAGTTTCTAAAAGTGGGTTAAAGCTGAAATTGCCTCTGAAGTACAAACCAACAGTGCATGAGATTCTTACAAAAACAGCAGATCCCATTATTTTCTCCTGTCTTCCATGTGTCAAGGAGTCCCAAACATTAATGACATCTAAATTATAAAATGCTCACACAGTATTGTGGATTCAATAGTGAAGCAAATATAGCAGAAATAGCAAATATATTGTATATTAATAAATTATTTATGTTTTTTAAGGAAACTAATGACAAAATGATATATAACACTGTTTTTCTATTTTGGATGAAATGTCTATTACTATTTGTTACAATTCTCGGTCACAAGAAAACAAAAAAGACAGACACACATGGCCCTGGTCCGTCCTTTGGGACAGACTCGACAGAGAGGATCGAGTCCAGTAGACTTTACTTCTGCACAATAAGGCCTCACAGCACAGCAAGACATGTGCACTTTCTTAATGACAGAAATGGAGAAGGGAAGAGAGGAAGGAAAGGAAAGGCAGCCAAGATCCATCTCACTCCACCTGCTCTATGTTTCATGATTCCTTGAAACTGACAGAGAATTAAATGACAGTTTCCACGTACCAATTTTCAGTCTCTGTACCAGTTAGCAACAAACAATCTGGAAGAGAGAGTCTTTACAGATCAATAGACAGTGTGAATGTCTGAGTATGTATTTGGACTCCAATTTCTTTGCAATGCAAGTGTTCTGATGTGACCACAGTCTATGGGTGTGACACATGATATACACAAAAATACCCATCCATCCATTTTCTACACCATTTATCCGAAACCAGGTCACGGGGGGGCTGGAGCCAATCCCAGCTGACATTGGATGAGGGCGGGGTACACCCTGGACAGGTTGCCAGTCTATTAGAGGGCTTACACAAAAATACAAAAGATTCTATTTAATCTATTTTTTTCTGAGCACATACACACAATTTTGATTTGTTTTCACCAAAAACTCTTGTTTTTTTTGTTTTTTTTAAACCATGTATAATTTACATAAATTAATACTAAACTTACAGAAATACAAGCAAGGGCAAATGAGGATCCAAAAGTTTAGATCCCAGCTCAGTCTTAGCCAAAAGTTTGCACATTTGTGTTTGGCTGTGTGTGTGTCTGTATGAATAAATAACATCCAGCAGTACAATGTAAATACAGGAAAGAAAAGATTTCCATTACAACTGCATGTGGCACTGAGTCAGTGAGATTCAACTATCAGAGCACTTTACATTTACATTAAATAATCCCTGGGGAGCCAGACTGGAGAGTGCTCTGAGTATTTGGATACAGCATTTCACAGAAAACCCTTCAGACTGAATCCCAACTGAATCCATTCAAATATCAATCAATACCAATTTCCTATTCCATTAACTAAATACTACTTCGCAAACGGGACAAATGGGGTTCAGCATGACAATATTGAAGCCCTTCCTCCATCATCTCCAGGGGATGGTTTGCATATGTTGAGTGCATGCACAAAAAGTGTGTGTGTGTGTGTGTGTGTGTGTGTGTGTGTGTGTGTGTGTGTGTGTTATGCATGTGTGCTCCCTTTCTCTTCATGTTTGTGTGTGTGAATGTATCGGCTCATCAGCACTGAATCACTGAGAGGGGAGCTGACCCTTCATCAATAAATAAGACAGATGATGTACTGCGCTTCAGAAATGAGAGTAAGTATTCAATAGGATATTCCACACCGACGAACTCCAGCCAGACACAGTGCTCATTATCTGCTGCCTACAGTCCAGAAGGGCAAAGAGGGTTAGCAGCAGATTATGTGGATATACTGCACTGAGCTTCAGTTCAGCACTGAGCCATGTCATGAAGCCATAAAAACCACTTAGTCAAAACAGGCTCGCTTCCTTTGAATGCCCCGAACTTAACCTTAATTAAAATTCCACTGTGCACCAAAACTCATGAAGATACATAATGCTTCACAGCTTCACCAGAGCAAGAGTTTTAGTAGTACAAAGTGAAATCAGATATAGTAGAAAATTGTTGAGGCAAGAAAGTTTATAGGCCTGATTACTTTTCACTCACACATTTGTACTGAAAATTGAATCAGGAGAACAAACGTTTTGGCCTTTCCAGTCAGAATCTTGCTCCTGAATCGCCACTTTTTAGCCACGGTCTCAAACTCATATACACAGCAACCAAAGAGTGGTAATGTGGGAAACATCAAAAGACTAAGCTGGTCATCTGGCAGCTCCCAATGTTCCATTTTTTCCAGCACTCAGTGTGAACAGGCACCGGTGGCTCCTCACCAGGGACACACTCAAAACCCACGCAAAGACCCACAACTTTTTCTTCCCTGACAAACGTCTCTCAGGCTCTAAGTGAAAATGTCCAGTTCTGAAAGGTTAAACCAACTCTACTATTACTGGGTGTAATCAATTAATAAACAGACTAAATAGAAGCTAAATTAAAAATGACTGCTTGTCATCCCTTCCCACAGAAGTATACCTGGTACCGGCTATCAGTTACTGGTAAGAGATGAGTAAGAGCACTATGTTACTGAATTCACGGAGACTGCCTGTCTTGCATAGATCTCTAAGCATGAGAACATTTTGAAAGTTTGAATTTGCAGGCCTAAATTCCCAGACCCACTATCCTTATAATTCAGCCTTGACACAGAAAATATTTGGAATTAACTTTTTTATCAGCACTTCAATCACCTGTAACCCCCCAGAGCTACAGGTGATGGTGATGCCTGATGGTGATGTTATTTTAAAAAACTGTATGAATTGATGTGGGCTGTGCTGTCTTAAAGCAGAGCCCTGCAGTTTAACCTTGACTGCTGTGTGAAAAAAGTGAAAAACAGCCTATTGGAGGAGTTTTATTAAAGTTCACAGTTCACATTTAAAGGGCAAACTGTAAATAACAAAGCTGCTTGAAAACTTAGACGTCAAACCAGTGTCATTTCTTTCTTATCCTGAATTTTATATGTCATGACAGTGGTGTCTTAATTGGGGGTGAAGCCTGTATTTAGCCCTGGGCGCTGTGTGGAGCCAGACTCTCGTTTCTCACAGTGATGGCAGGTAATTTCCAGACTCTACACCTCCATTCCTGCATAACAATAACCTGCTCGGGCTTTACTCATTAATAAGAACATCATGACAGTTTCCCATCTATTAGTAGAGATGCCACTTCCACCTGCCCAACAGAAAACCACTATTCATCTTACATCTCCCCCCTTTATGGCATGAAATGGTGAGGGGTTTTTTTTGTTTTGTCATATAAAGGCTGAGCAAGATCAGCCCATTCACATCATTGGCAGTGGAAAAGGCCACAAATTACTTTTTTTGTATACAAAAATAGTTTCATATGTTGGAATTTGGGATTAGGTAGCGGTAAAAAAAAAACAGTCCCTGCACCAGACGCATGATTCAAAAGGGTTGTACTTAGTTTCTTAATTAATTATGGGAGTGTTTTGGACATGCAATATACCAATCACATTGCCATCTCCCTTTCCCATTAAAAGCCAAGTGCACTTGCACCTTTTTTATAATGGCGCAATGTTTCACACAGACTCATTTGTTGTGACTGGCCAGTGAGCCCAGTCCTGGCACACGCACGCAGCAGCTCTGCGAGCCCCGAGGGACAAGGGAGGGTTGAGCGAATCAATGTACTGCGCACAGGTCCACAAAGAAGCAACAGCATAAATCATGTTTGATATCTTTTATTTTATATTATGAGAATCGTAAATACATTTTTTGTTTATTATGAAACTGTGGACAAATTTAGTCTAGGTGATAAATAAACACTGTGGTGGATTTACCAGGTAGTAAGAAAAAACGCTTCTCTGCAGAGCCTCGTTTATGTCCGACAGATATCCATGACACATGGTAATGTGCAATATACAACATGCCACAAAGAATGCTCCAACCTTCTGAGGCTGTATTCCACTCGACTTATCCAAACATCTGAAGTGCATTTTCAGTATATTCTGCTTGTGCGTAACAGGCACAGTGCAGCAGCGCTGTGCACCTGCCTATGTAGGCACATATTATTATTATAGCAATGTGGCAAAGATTCATAATCCCCCTCAAAGCTCGTCAAAGCCACAACCTGAGCAGTTTGGAAGCAATCAGCAATGATCTGAAATCGGATTTCACCACGCTCGCTGAAAAATAAAACACACCTCTTAAATATAAGTAACGTTGATCCACAATAAAGTTTAAGTGATTCCTCACAGATCCAAATGATCATTCATGTGTCCAAACATCAAATATGCACACAAACAAACACAAAGATGTATTTTAGTGGTTGTGTTCTTGGTGACTTGAGGTGAGCAAAACAAAACAAAACAGAAACAGGTATTCTATCTTATTTGTTCAAAGGTTTTTGACATGAAATCAGTGTTCTCTGTATCTGCCATACTCAGTAGGAGCTGAAGAAATGTCTGAGTACAGAGACTGTATAGACTGCAGCACGACTGTGACAGAAAGAATCTTGCTGTACGAATGCACGAATGCGTGGTTTTACTCACTAGCTAATAGTCTTACAGCAGCAGTTGGTAGTTGACAGATGCACTTCAACAACAACTTTGACATTGTGATGGATGATCTTGCTCAACACCTGATTAGGCCACTAAGTCATGCTGGCAGGACAACACAGTTCTGTCTCTAACCATTTAAAAATAAAAATCTGTGTGTGTGTGTGTGTGTGTGTGTGTGTGTGTGTGACTCTGGCTTGTAATTAACGCACAAACTTGCAACTAACTTGTAATTAATGTCCTGTTTAAGGTCTTGACAAAAAAAATGCGCTTCATATGTGCTTATGTGCTTTAATCAATACAATGCAGTCTGCAAAGGGGACAACCCACAGGTTGGAAATGATAAATTAATAATAAAAGAAAATTGAAACTGAAATGTACATCATAGAGCAGATGCCTGTCAGGAGAGGTTTGAAAAATGGGCACGTACTACTGAAGTCTGCATATCTACTCTTTGTTTATTTCCTCGAGGGCAAGAATCTAGGTCTCAGGCAGGCAAATACATAATATGGTCGTTGAGTGTTGCTATGCAACCACACAAAAATAAATAAATAAATTTAACAAATAAAAACTAAATTTGTTATCTGTTTGAGGTGAAACATACCCTCTTTTTTTCCACCACAACACAAAAATGGCATAAACAGTGAACGGAAACAATGAGTATAAAATAAAAGGCAGACTGAGCCAAATGCAGCTGCCAGTCAGGGATGTGATATTTCACAGGCTAATACAGTGATCCCATTACTTCTCTACATGGATTCATTTTCAGCCACAAAGCCTCTTAACAAGCTTCGCCTGTACAGGATGTAAGCTCAGCACCATACACATATTTAACCCCTGCATCTACACCAATACATTTACACATTCTGCATACACACATAGAAACATACAGTATACACAAACACACACACACACTGACACACACACACACACACACACACACACACACACATAAATAACAGGACATAGCTAGACAGAAACCATAAAGTTAAGGCCATCACACTGATTAAAAACACTTGCCATTTGTAAAATTCCTCCTTTGGATACGGTGCTTTGCAGTTTCAACCCTTAGCCTCTGAAATCCACTGACTAAAAACAGCACAGGACACACATACAGAACATTATACTTGGGAATACAGACACACAAACAAAGGAAGGCTCTTGAGGTCTGTCAGTGAGGCCTACTGAATCGCTAGAAATGTGTCTTTTATGTGCTCACTCTAAATATAGGATATATGGGGGAGGCAAATAGTGGAGAGGAAGAAATTCAGGCTGAGGTTGTTTCCAATTGTACATTACAGTACACTACAGTGCATATCTCCCTCAAGACCCATCTACTGTGTTTGACATGTGCTGTTAAAGTTGCACTTTAACTTTTTTGGCCTCTTTTTTTGTGTTTCTTGGAGTAAAAAAACGCGACTTTGTAATACATAGAAATATTCATATTATTTAAAAAAATTAAGTTGGAAAAAGCATCACATTAGAAAAAACTTCTCGTGACCTACCTCTGGACATCAATTAACCTAAAAAAAAAAAATTTATATTGCTCCATTAGTCATCTCCCACTTAAAAAATAACCTGAACTCAATAACTGTATTCAATAAAGTGCATTAATGTTGTATTTCAAAACCCACGTAGAGCCACATTTCCATTCAACAAACCTGAGTCACGCGTAGTCAAGGTGTTTGTCAGTAACTCAATAATGCTGTTACTTCAATGAATCATCATCATTCTCCGCCGCCACTTTTCATCTGAATCGCCTTTCTCTCTCCTGCTCTCCACTTTCTCTCTCTCTCCCCCACAGTAAGACCATATGATAGCATCACAACCACAAAATCACTTTTCCACTGCAAGGTCTGGGGCATATTGTTATTCAAATGGGGGCACTATATTATATTTTTTGTGCAAACCGTTGAGACAGATAAACACGCACATATTTCTCTCTCATCACAACATGCCACTCACAAAACCCTGAAAAATGCTCTCCATTACACTTTCTCTGCCAAATAAGCTGCTCCATTAAATACCACTATCTCAGGGCCATTACTGAGCCTCTTCTCTCCTGAGTATGTGCAGCCTGGTAATGTGTAATGTGACAAAGCACAGAGCCAGTGCAGGGCTCAAGCAGGTAGACAGCCAACAGCCGTTCGGCTAGATAATGAGGTCTCTTTGGTGTGTTCTTTTCTTAATAACAGTCTAGCAGTACGCCCTGCAAAGAGCAACCTTCTTTACTCTCTCTTAAAGTGTCAGAGATAAAGCTGGTCTCGGACTAGGGAGATGAGTCTCTTGATGCAATACTGCTGATCACAGCTGAAACACTTGACTTGCTTGAATAGGTCACAGGTAAAATCCTGATAAGTCAACGAGTCAACAATGATACTATATGAATACCCAAAGTCTCTGTCTCAGTTCACATAAGAAATTGGGAATATTGAATCTATCAATGGTGAAAAAAAAGCTCTTTTATATTTATGAACTGCAGACATGTTTACTAATAAGCTCATTTCCCTCTGAATGTCACTGCTTTCCATTGGACTGATGCTAATGTCAAAATATATTCTCTCTCCTTTCCCATTAACCTGATGCTTAAAGATGATTTAACAGCTCAGATAGTGATATTTCACAATCTATCAACTGTTCATGATCACAAAAGAGAAACCCAGTGAAGGAGAGCTGGAGTCACAGATATGAAAAGCAATGAAGTGATTAAAAAGTACAATGACACAGTGACTGAGAGGGGGGAAAAAAAGGAGTTCACTCACTCAGTGTCAGTTCAACAAAAGAGTCATCTCAATTATCAGCCTGATTTTTCAAACATGAAACCAATAACTATAATGTTGTTGCTGAGAGGATTTGAAATGAGATTTGAACCACAACGAAGATTTTCAGCTCTCTTTTAGCAAGAAGTGATGTGAATCCTAACACATACCTGCCCTGTGGGATTAAAGGGGAGACTGGGAAAGATTCCCACCTGCAAGTGTTCACCAAGGCTGGGAAGTGAACCAAATAAAATGTGTCTACAGCAGCGAGCACTGACAGCTGTCAGGCAACAAAAGCTGAAAGTGAAAGTTTGTACAGATTCATATCGCTTTTTACTTAGTTTAAAAAAAGAAAAAGGAAAAGTCTTTGTCTGATTGTGTTTAACATATAAAAAATTGTGCCTCTTTGGTTAAATGGAAAATAGGTTATAGAGAAAAAAATATATTTTCCTCTATAGAGTAAGGTATTGAAGAATTTGGATTTTGTTGTCTATACTGAAACTTTTTCCACAAACTCTTTCCACATGACAAAAATGCAACATTAGCAATGGCTTCAATGGACTTTGAAATTGCCAACTAACTAGTTTATCATCCTGCTACACTGTCTTTATACCAAGCATCACCTGGAGTAATTCCTCTTGAAATAGGTTTATAGTCAGCATGGTCAGGTTTTAGGAAAGCATGGATTTGAGGAAGGTAGCTTTCTTTGAATTCTCGAGACAGTGAAAACACGAACTTATAGCAAAACCATACTAATCTCCCAATTCACCTGCAGCTCAATAGTGGTGATTGACTTATTGTAATGGTATGGTGATTGGATTATTGTCTTACAGTCATAAACATAGATCCATCCATGGCCGCAATCAATAGCACTTTCAGTCAGTCAATCAGTGATATTAAAGAACTACTTCCTTGGAGATGAATGAACACCCAAAGGGCTCTTAATTAGATAACGTCTCTTCTAGAATTGTCTTTAAATTACCAAACATTAATCCTTTATAATCCTGCAGCTATCATTACAAGAACAAGAAGCAGACATTAATCTAGCAGACATGCGCTCCATCGGGCAGAACACAGTGATTGATGAGAAAAGTAGAATAACTACTGAATTTGGCTTTAAGTGACTCAACAGTACAACGTGCAAATGCATGTTTATAAAGTCTTTTTGACAAAGATGGACAGTGCTTGGCCCTAAATCAACCCATTTTCATCAACATCATCAGGGACCAGACTGCTTTCTCTGTCTGTTCTTATTAAAAGGTATCCTGCAGAGACACATCTTAATGAGAAACACAACAATGACAGTACAATCTCACATCAGTCTGTCAGTAGCAGTCCTGACAACAAACACACTTAATAGGACTCAAATGTGGCCTTTATGTGCAGACTATGGGGTAGTTTGCTTCTACATGCATTAGTACTTTGGACAAAGACTACGAGTCTGGGGACTAACTGTGGACAGAATTCTCTGAGTATTATTTGTGTCTCCTATCTGTCTCCTTTGACGTCCTGTTCAGAGTAGCAGTAGGAATGCTGCACAGATTCCTGTCAAAGCAGGTTAGAGCATCCTCCGAGTTTTCCAAGCCCCGAGGACAACGTCAGGCTCCCTGCTGATGGAGAATAACAAGGGACCCTTTTATTCCCTTTAGACACAGTGATGGAACTGTATGTTTACACACACTGCACATAACTAAACCCTGAATTAGGTGTGATTATGAAAGCAAAAAGCTGAAGGACTGTATGATATGCATATCGTTTTCGTCTTATTAAATTATTAATAAATAGAAATGCAGCACAAATACTATTGTAACCTTTTATGTTACATTTGCAGTAATTAAATGGAAGTTGGAGCTGAAACAAAGACAGCATAGAAAAAAACTAACTAACTAGTTCTTCTATTAAAGAACTGACGGTCTCCATGTGTCACACTTGGCAGCTTGTCTGAATTCATTGAAATTATCCCCCCAGTGAACCTAAGGCTTGGCTGTGTGTGTGTTTGTGTGTGTGTGTGTGTGTGCAACATTACGTAATGACTTCTATATATATTGCAGTAGTGCTATGGGGAATTGGGGAACATAGTGGTTATGCTTAAAAGCCTGATTCATGTGCAATAAACATGTTAAGTGTCACATCAAAAAGTGTCTGTGCAGAGCAGAGAGGTGGAGAGAGACAGTGGAAGATTGAGTCTAAGAGAGAAAAGAAATATATAAACAGACTGAGAATGAGAGATGAAACGCTACAAAGTGGAAACATGGAGTCCCCAAGTCTACAGTAAGACTCAGCACACAGGACTCAGGACTGTCCAGGACTCAGGACAGTAACCCAGTTTCTACCCTTTCCTGCCAGACCCTCCCTCAGTTGTAGCAGATGTCAGGGCTGAGCTGTGTGGCTTGGCCGACTTTGGGTTACAGTGAAATGGATGGTCAGCCGATAAACACTGGGTCATATGTGGGAGGAGACTAGAAGAGGAGAGAGCCTCTTTCACTGTAAATCCCATGATGAGCAAGATTAAGTCTGTGAGTATGTGTATCTATATATACATATGTCTGTGTGTTTGACCACTACCTCACGCAATCCATAGCAATCCATAGCACGCTCTTAGTTTCCTTCTATTTGTGAAGCTTGCAAACTGGTTGACAATGTTCATAGGGTGTTTCATCACTATATGAAATCTATCATCAAATCTATCATATCATCTACTGCTGTCATGGAACTTAATGAGGTATTCCTTAAATAAAAGACTGTTTTATGCTTTTAATGGTCTCAGTGCTAACTTTTTTTTTCTAACATCCTGAGAGATTTGTAAATCTGTAATCCAGTCTTTCAATTGAGATTGCAATTGCAAATTAAATTTAGTTAAAAACATGTCATTTATTAGGTTTGTTTGAAGAATGAGTAAAGGCTGGCACAGTAAAAGCATGACAATAGAAAACAATGTTAAGTGTTCAAGCCAAGTATTTAAGTACACTGAGATACAAAGACAAATTATTAACTGGACATATTTTTATAAGATTAGTTGAACATGTTTTTCTTCTCTGGTAGAAAAATGCCAATTAAGCACAACTTATGATGTGTAATAGAAGAACTTTTTGTCTATAAAAACATTTAACATGGCTAAAATGCAAGAATGACAGTGTGTGACAATAATACTGTCTGAATACTATTTAAAGGAGGTAAAGCTGTTGTCTATGTGGTGAGTCAGTTGGATTTGTTAAGGGCCACAGATATGACATCCAGCCCTGTTTACATTACAATTTTACACTTCCTCGTCACTGACCCCACTGACTGAGCTAAACAGGGTATATTTTGACAAGTCACAACTAGCACTTTAATATTTCACAATGTTTATATAGAGATGCCTCACTGTAACTCTCAGGGAAACCCACAAAAAAGAAGCTGACATTTTCAACACTTCTACTTTCACTGTTTCAGCTGTGAATTAAGTGCTACATGTGTTAAAACCACACCCTGATGCGACTGTTTTGGATTTCCCTTTGCAACACATGCTGTGAGGTAATAATAATAATGAGTGGTGTGGCAACTGACATTCACAGGCACAATGACACATGATACATGAATTTGCCTTTAATTCAGTACAGGTCAGTGCTAGAGAAACATGTCTCTTGTTAGCTGCATCTGACAGCGACACAACACAGCAACTCTCCATAAATAATGAAAAGGAGCAATCTACCACAGAGAAAGACAGAGGCGGAAGAGGTGAAATAAGAGCCAGGGGGGTAGAGTGAGCCAGTAAAGGTAGTGAGTGTTCAATAGGGCAAGAGGAAGAATGAAAAAGAGAAATAAGAGGCGTGGATTGACGAATGGAACACAGCAGACTGCTGAAAAGCTGTGACTAGACAGTGAGGTTGTGACAGCATGAAAGATGAGAACAGGAAAGAGCAGGAGTGGTGGGAGATGGAAAATTAAGACAGGCAGAAAGACCATCAGACAGTCTTTTTGGTAGGCAAGCAGACACAAACTGATCATAACAAGATCAAAAAACAGGAAGCATCTCTCGCACAACAAACATATTGGCAGACTGCAGAGCATGAGCAGCTTTTTCCCATGTGTTTGTCCCCAGTGAATTTGGTGCGGTGACAAACTGAGCTGGGAGCGTCAAGTGTTGCTAACATCGCAGACAGACAAGCTGGTCGCCCTGCTGTCAACCCAACCTGTCAACTGACCAGGAGAAAGTCACCGCCAGTCCGAGATCACACTGACACCACTCACCAAGACAGCATATAGCACAGCTCTGAACAGAGCAGAGCACATTCGTCAGGAACACGTCGACCCAGGCCTCTCTTTGCTGGCTCAGCAACTTCACAGCAGAACAGAACCAGCCCAAAAAGATTGCTGATGTGCTTCTTTTGAAGCATCATCATCCCACCTCCACTGCAATTCTGTACTAAACATATTTATGCTCCTAGGCATCCAAAGATAGAAGACTTACTTTTTGGATTCCTTTCAGAATAATTTATCAGGTATGAAACGTTGAACACTGTCTCTCATAAATTTCTCATATCTCTCTTTAATGGTGTATATATACAAAAAAAAAAAATCAGGGTCAGAAATCAAATAACTGTGCACAGGTTTGCTATGGGAATATTTGCATAATCAATCAATATATGTATACTAAAACTAGCAATGTGATGAGGTTTGCAATATGATAAAAGTATCATTATTATTATTATTTTTCTGCACATGTAAACCAACATTAGCCACCACCATATTAGACACTAATATGATTACACACTTTTTGGATTGTTATTTTTCATGATGATGGTGATCTAGACTAGTCTGAAACCACTGCCATAGTTTAACAAGCCTTTGAGTGAACTGCACCAAGAAGACATTAATCACAGAATGACAACCACTACAAGTCATCAGAATTTATTTGACTGGACTGACTCCAATCCATTGCACTCCAAAGCAGCTTGGTTTTATGATAATGAACCTGTGCTTATAAGCCAAATACACATATTGCTCCATGATATACTGCATTTTATTTAATGAGAAGAATATCAAAATATCAAAGGGTCTTTGGAGTTCGGTATCTAGACGAAAAAGAAAAAAAAAAAAAAACTCTTCTCATCTTGCTTGAATTTTGCTTTTTCTGTGGAGGTCCCTGCAATTTAACATGCTGTGGCTGTTCCGATGTATATGGTTGGTAATGCATCTTTATATGCCACCTGAATAGCTTTAAACGTTCATTATAAATAAATGATTTTAATAGTTGTGCTGTCCTGGAGTCTGATACATCACATATACTTCAAGATGTGTAACGAAACAGCAACATGCCTAACATCTAAGGCTGTTTTTTGTATATCTCTTTACACTCAATACTACTACTGCCTGATATTATCAGCAACTCTCTCTGACTTCATATGCCTGAAAGATAGTGTTTTCCAAATGTGAACTCAAAGAGGTGTGAAAATAAAAAGGCCATTATCATCTAATTTTAAATGCACTCAAGTGAGTTGCAGTTCCCTTGTGAAGCATTTAAAATCTTACTAGATAACAAAAGCTTGCAGAGCTTTCAATGGCATTAGTATTTTTCTGCTTGTCGTATGCTGAACCTTCTCCCATACATAATAATGCATGGGAGAAGCTGCATTCAAGGGAGATTCTGTGCCAAAATTTTTCCCATTCCGTGTTATTTTGAAGGCATTCTTCTCCTTTTTCCTCAATTGTGGAGATCACTCTTTTGGCCTGGTGAGAATGCAGGCTGCTATGTGTTGTGAGATACCCCCCTTTTAATTATATCCATGGTATTATATTGGCTATGTGTGACAAAGCATGACCTCTCATTAGTATTGACTCCCCCCGCCCCACAACCTCCCCTTACCGTCTGTGTCGTGACACCCAGAGTAAAGCTGTGGTCTGAGCAGCATCTTTTCATACATTACTCTGTGCACTGCAAAAAATACAGCTTCTATTCAGATCATTCGAAATAACTCAACATCAGCTTCCTTTTCTGAAATGCTGTGCAAGCTTCACATGTTGTGGTGGAGCAATTATTATGAAATAATAGCAATATTCAACAGGAACAGTGGGAGCTGCAGTATTTAGGACAAAGGATATTGCTCTAAGCTACACCTCTTGTATGTGATCCAGCACCAGCTGCTCTGTAAAAGGTTAAGAACACTGACCAGATGGGCTGGCATCACTCTGATTATCTATTTATGTACCAAAGATCTTCATAAAAAATTTCTCCATGGGCTGATGAATCTAAGCATGGAGCTAAATCAATTTATGTGACAAAGAATCATGCGATAAATGTCTGCAATATGCCTGAAAATTGCATATCCATTCCAATAAATCTTATTTCTTTCTACATAGAGCAGTTTGTTTCTGCGCCAGCAAGTGCCATTTCTACACACCGTGAGGATGGTGCTGATCAGAGACTGTAGTACCACCTCCACATTGGCAAACAAACCAACTGGCAGAATGACAGGAGTGTATACCCTCTACACTATTACGTTTGGGAAAAATGCGAAGATGGAGGGCTGAGAGAAACTGTAGGAGTAGATGGTATCACTGCAGTGAGCAGGTGATGGATGTGAAGCAATGTGCCAAGTGACGGAAAGAGACAGAAATTGGGAGAGGAAGCGCAGAAGAAGGTAATATGGAGAGACAATGAGTTTATCTGATTCATGCACTGAAATACAAGCCTGGTAGACAATTTTAATTCGACTGTTAAATTCACTGTAATGGGAGTGCTTCATCTGAGAGATGCAGGGAGTTTTTTGGTGCCTGTACGAAAGGTGTATGAATACCCACTCAAGATAATAGGTGACACTTCAGTCAACACTATGAAGACCATGAAGCGAGCGTCTGCTACAAAGCTCAATTAACTTAGCATTTGCTGTCTTAAATGCATTTAGTTTTCACGTTATAGAAACCAATTAATCATCCTGGCTATTTTCACGTAGAGCTGCTACGAAATCAGCGTCCATCCAATCAATCAAAGTGTGCTACTGTAGCTAATCCATCTCATCTGCAAAGAGCAAGAGCCTCCTACTCTCCTGGTCTCCCCAGCTGGGAAATTTACACCAGCCAAATACTGCAAATGTTGGCTGTTGCTGAAATCTGCTTGGCATGTTGAAAGGTGATCAGTCATAGTTTGGAAGTTTTTTAAACATTCAGAAACTCCGTTTGGGGGCCAGTATAGCATAAGTAGCAGATGACGTTTATATGCAGCCTCAACTAGTTGGTTATATATATTGTTTCCCGGTCCAGTTTTTCTTTATTCTTACATGAATGAAATAATTACATCCTTCACAGTGTGAGAATGATGTTGATATAAAACTTTGATCTATACAAAGAGGAACCAGCACTGTGCTAGATTAAGATGATCCCTCCCCAGCCATGTGTGTAATGAATTTATTTTATGTTCAGAATATAAAAGGGCAGGTTATTGGCTTTTATGTGAAATTACATCATTAAAAGAGAGTGTGCACAATATTTTGTATGCAGTACATACGATTTATATGACAAAATGAATGATTCAGTCTCGCCTCAGACACGTGACATTCCACATAAAACCTGCGGATGCTGCACTTACTTCTTAAAGACATTAGTCTGTCCCAGGAGAACTTATGTATTATGCATGTACTGTACTGGGTATGTGAGCATGTACAAGAAATGCTATTCAGGAATTCAGATAAAAGTTCTCCCTTTTCTCGTTGTCATTTCTTGGAAGGAAATGAAAATTTTCTATTTTTTTAGATGACACAGAAATTTTGAACGTGTGATGTCAAACTGTCTAGGAAGTTGATGAAAACTGCTTCAACAATCCAAGGATGCTTGAAGGAACCATGATATGTACCCAGAATTTGCGTGATGAGAGGAGCTTCAGTAGAGAGTCACTCACATCTTCTCATCAGACATTTCTCTTCACCCGCCTCAGACTATCCCCTCTATTCCCATCTGCTGTAGTCTTTTCACTCTCTTTTCTCTAATGTTCTCTGTTCTCTCATCTTCTCTGTTACCTTGCCTCAATCTTAATTCCTGCTCTCACTTCCTGTCTCTCCCCTCCACAAACTCCCTTGTTTTGCTCTCATTCTGAGCACGTTCAGCACCCAGCCCTTGGAACAGGAATTAAGGGAACAAGACTGCGGCTGGAGAGCCAGGCAGACGGATATGAACCAGGCACATGAGTCGTAGCTGAGGTGGGCGGTACATAAGCCTTCTATGCCCACCCATGGGAATGGTCTCCTACAAATTTATCCTTCCCTTTTTTTTTTTTACTCATTATCTGGCCAAGGTGGAAGCAAAAGCAGGAAGGTATTTGTCTTCAGCCGCATCAATTTGTCTCACATGTGTATGTCCTAAGTTCTTCCTCATTTTCTCCCCCCTTTGATTTATATCCCTATTTTTTCCCCTTCTGTTAATTTCCTCCCTCTCTTCCAAGAGTCTTACTTACAGTCCCATGTCATGTCATACTAGCAGCCAGCTCAGGTTCCACACTATTGGAAATTGGACACGACACACCCACTGCACCTCCAGCCCGTCATCCCCTGCCACACTTACAAACACACACATATACACAATGTAAAGATGACCAGTGCCTTCTATTGGAAACACTGAGTGCAAATTGCCACTTCACAAAGTAGACACTCAGGTTTATGGAAATGCTGTATGAAAATCTGTTCTGCATGCAAATGTGTGAACGTGCTGAAGTGATGGAAACACTGTGCTGATGAATGGCAAATATTAATCCCTCCATCACCTCATCTCATTCAACTGTCTCAAACCCTCTGGACTGAATACTCTCGGAAGAAAAGAACGCTCCTGTGCTGCCACTATTTGCCTAGACACTCAATACTCTATCATAAGAAGCAAGAAAGAGCAGTATACAAATATGAACATAGCCAGCATGGAACAACAACAGATAGACAAATAAAACAGCACCGCATATATGTGTATGTGTGCTGCTGTATGTGTGTGTGTGTGTGTGTGCGCGTGTGTGTGCGTGTATGAGCGTGCAATTACCTACAGTAAGGCTTCGTCCCACAGCTGAGAGAGGCAGTGCTAACATCCAGACACTGAACACGCTCCACTGTACTACTGCTGCTGCTGCTGCTGCTGGCTTACCCTCCTATATGAGAGAGACACACAGACCGACTCCCTCCGTACCTTGCTTACACTTACACACACACACACACACACACACAGCAAAGGGCAACCAGCTGTGAAGTTCTTGCATATAGTCACTCAGACTTCTCTCTCTCTCTCCCCACCCCCCTCTCTCTCTGTCACTCATGCACACACAACTGCGTGGAGGTGCTCATTGTAAACCCACTAATCCAGTGAAATGGAACGATATCAAAAACCGTTAACGGGGGCTCAACTATGTACTCGCTACCAGCTGCTGTCTCAAACATCTGCAGATGTTCAGCCAGTGAGAGAGCTGGTTTTGTCTCTACCAGTCCTGTCAGCTTTTTGGACATTTTTTAGAAAGATTACATATCCGCTTTATTGAACAATGTAACAAAGAGACAGCAACAGAAAGTATTAAGTATGTGGATATGAAATACACACAGTGGAGGAAATAATTATTTGATCCCTCGCTGATTTTGTAAGTTTGCCCACTGACAAAGAAACAAACAGTCTATAATTTTAATGGTAGGTTTATTCAAATAGTGAGAGATAGAATATCAAAAAGAAAATCCAGGAAATCACTTTAAATAAAAGACATACACAGACTTGCATTTTATCGAGTGAAATAAGTATTTGATCCCCAGGCAAAACATGGCTTAGTACTTGGTGCCAAAACCCTTGTTGGCAAGCACAGAGGTCAGACGTTTCTTGTAGTTAATTACCAGGT